>NW_027660043.1:0-390000 GCF_963082525.1 Nesoenas mayeri
AGGTTGCTCAAAGTCCAATCCAGCCTGGCCCTAAACACTCCCAGGGATGTGGCATCCACAGCTTCTCTGGGCAGCCTGTTTCAGTGCTTCACTACCCTCATAGTGAAGAATTTCTTCCTTATCTGTTCTAAATCTACGCTTTTTCAGTGTAAAGCCATTACCCCTTGCCCTATCACTCCATGCCCTTGTAAAAAGTCCCTCTCCAGTTTTCTTGTAGATGGTCAGGGAAGTGCACAAAATACAAAACAAATTAAGGTGTATTGAAAACCATGAAGCTGAATGAGACTCACTTAGCAGTATCAACATACATTCAAAGTATCTTGGTCTTCTTTGAATGTGTATCTCACATGAGCAAATATCTTAACTCAGTCTTTTCAGTGAGTTGACTGCCAAGGTGAAAACAACAGAATGCCTGATGCAACAAGGTGAAAGTCCCTACCTGTATTTGCAGTATTGGTTTTGAAACTGAATTTTCATCAAGGCAGGTGAAACCAACACAGAAGCAAGGAGATGATTGTGTTTCATGGACAAATACAGAGTGCAGCACTATTGGCATATTTCTAATAAGGTGAGGTAACCACTTTTTCTTTTTTCTTTTTCTTTTTTTCTTTCTTTTTTTTTTTTTTCAGATGGTTTGAATTCACGACCATCACTGTTTCATGTCCTGCCACTTCTAAGAAATAGACCTGAACATCATTCACCGCTGTGTCCAAACAAAGAGCCAGAATCCAATTTATTAGTACAGAATGAATATAGGCTTTAACTTCTCTACAGAGATACTACTGTTAATTAAATCAAAGGCCCTCACATACATAGCGCTAACAGTTCTAGTCCTGCATCCAGTCTCCAAACAGTATACAACATTGATGGATAAAGTCAATTAAATTGTGGGCATTAGAAAAGTAATGTGGAGAGCTAAAGTGATCTTTACCAATCCACCTTTAAAAATTGCAATAAATATTTCAAAATGAAATGTTCATAAGTTATTCTGAGGATACCTGTTAGTGAGATTGGATGGAAATTCAATTCAGTTATTCCAAGTTAGTTTGCTTCTGGTTAGGCAATAGCATTTGTTTTCTGTCCAATTATGTTGTAGTATCTTACAGGCAGATTAACAGTGGAATGTAACTAGTGAAGAAAAAACCCCAGCTTTTTCCATACTTTACAATTAAGTGAGATCCTTTCTTGTGATTCAATGTTTCCTTGCAGTTTGTCTTTTTCAATGTATCAGTTTTATAGGCAGTATCTAAGTGCAGATAGTAATTGCTGTTAGAGTGAGCTGACTCATAAAGCAATATACGAAGACCTAAACCACCACACATACACAACTAAAATAAGCTGTATTATTTTTCCCCAAATGTTAAAACTGTGCTTGGGAATTGACTTCTTGACTGACACTTGAAAAATTAGGGAAAAAACACAGGAAAAAAAAAAAAAAAAGAAAAGCAGCTTGGTTAAATTCCCCTGCATTTACTAATAAAATGACTTGTCAATGTCTTTGTCATGTCTGCCTGCACAGTGGACACTGATTTTCAGTGAATCCTTTTCTCTAATTTTGCTTCACAGAAGGGCTGAAAAGCTGGTTTAACCACCTCGGCAAGATATTTCTTTGCATATAGGAAACTGTTCAATAAAAGGCTCCTCACCAAGGACCTTTGCGTTCTGCCAGTCTCCTGAAGCTGGACCTGCTTCTCTGGTCTGCAGAGGGTGAGATACAACTCAGTGTAGATCTCAGGCTATTCTAAATTAATACGCTGGGAACTGGATAGTCAAAGAACTGCAAAGGAAAGGGAAAGCCACCTTTACAAGGGCGTACTTTTTTCTGGTGAAGTACCTTTGACTTTGGTCCTGATGTTTGATTTATAGTTTGTTACTTTATGGTTTTCAGCTTTTAATATGATTTTACAAGAAAAATCTACATTCATCTACAAGAATGAAGTTTTAGGAGATAGATTTTCAAAGTTTTCTCACCTTTTCATCTTCAAAACAGAATTTTGCTGAAATATCTGTCTTTAACAGTTTTTAATCAGTGCTGTTTCTAGGCTGAAATGCTCATTTTATGCCGGTGAAATATTTCAATAGACGTCTAATTTTTTTTTAGATTTATCTTATTAGGCTTTATGCAATCTTTATTTTGGACTTGTATGTATTTTAATAATTCAGATAGCTTCAAATTTTTATTCAGATTCAAAAAACTTCTCCTGCTTATTTTGCCAGGATGGAATTGTACCAAAAAATGCCCATTTTTTTAAAGAGCTATATTTAAAAATGATTATTTAACTCATACTGGAAATAATTAAATTACTTCAGACCCCATGGAGTAACTTTACTGGAACTGAAACATACTAATTTATTAACAGCTATAAGTTCCAATGTATGAAAGAAGTGGGAAAAAAATCTTCTTTAATAGCACATCTATGTTAAATATATTGAAAATAGATCCTTGGCTAATGTTTTTCTAGACTCTCAAAAAATCATTTTTAATGTTAACACACACTTTCTCCAATCTATTCTCCATTTGTTAAAGCCCTCTAAAATGCTAATGGAAAAGATGTCTGTGAATGTGATGAGGTAATATATTTAAATCATTTTTTTTTCCTGAAGATTAGAGTGACACACAATATTTTAAACCTACTGATCTCAGGGATGGGTACGTAAGGAAGACTTGCACATCTAATAGCTTTTATTTTTGCACTTGAGAGAACTTTTGCAGTTATCTTTGCACTTGGGAGGATGGTCTAGAGGCTAAGGTACTTGGCTTGAACATAAAAACCCCAGGTCAGTTTTCAGTTACAGCACAGCTGTTCTTTGTGACACGGGGTTGGTGATCTCCATTTGCTTGTGCCACCACTCTCCATCTGTAATGTAAAAATTATATTTCCCTCACAGAGCTTTATAAGTCTAAAGAACTTACGCTTTCATGTATGTAAAGAACATAGTTGTGACAGATTCAGATACTGTGGTGGAGTGTCTGGCTTCTGCCACCATAGACAGATACTCAATTCAGGCAATTTGAGAAAGAATCCACGTGATAACATCAGCAACATCACTTACAGGAGGTACTGATGCACCTAGTAATTGTGCAATAACATAGTGACCTTTGCAAGAATATTCATTTGAAGTACAAAAGCGGCAAATCAGGAGGATCTTTGTGTAACCAAATCACCTTTGTCAATTGGTACAGCTGCCTGTGACTCAATTAAGTGAACACTGGATGGTAACGGGTAACGTTAGTATCAGCTTTAAAGGCTCAACTAGCCTTTTTTTGATTTGTCTTTTGAACAGACAGATTCAGGCCAGATTCAGGTAAGAAATATTTACTGATGTCGGTGGCTTGTTCTATAATTTTTCTAAATGCCAGAATGAAAGAGGAATGATTTTTTTTTTTTTCCCCAGTCACATAAATACCAACCACAAATGCACAGTGCTGACAGCCACTCAACCCTGGCTCTGTGGCTATTAAACCCAACAGCTTCTACCTCTGGGCATGCTCTTAACTTCAACAGAACAGTGTACACAGGAATATTTTGAGTTTTTCACTCCATTTACATATCTCTCCATCCCCTGATGCAGGTGAAGGTAGTGGCTAAACCACTTAAGATATAATCTGTACTGTCTCATTTTGTATTTAACCTGGGTTTCCAGCTGTTTACAAAAATGACTCCGGAGACTCTGTATTTTGATTGTCACATACAGGAAAACCAGTATTACACAGTGAACCACAGAAGATAAAAAGCTGATGATGAATCTTTAGCTGATTTGCTAATGTAGATGAATTTTCATGCTGTCTCCTGTTGATTTTTCTCATGTACACAGGTTTTGTAAGATGTACGTACAGAATCCAGCACTCTTAACCTGAGCCCCATTCCTGTAGATGAGAGGGAACTTGGGAAGTTGGACAGCTGGTGTATTATCACTGACTTTCTTATAAAAGTCTAGATTTTAGTCCAGTTTTATAGGAATTTTTAGTACGTGATGGAAGATGCACAATGGTCTATTTAATAAACAGCTTTAAATCATGATTTTAATTGTCAGGAGAAGAAGGTGATAAAAATTTGGGTTTACATGTTTAAAAACATATGCATGTAAACCAATGACTGAACCTTTGGCTAAGTATTCTTATTGTAAATAAAGAGCCTCAGATTTTCTTTGTCTCTTAAGCTGTTTTAAGGCACTACTGTTTTTCTGTTCTTGTATTGTATTTGAGAAATTGGCTGTGGAGGATGTAGTAGATGATCCAAAGTTCAAACAGATCTTTGACTTTGCCCCTTTTGGTCAGCCAAAACATTTTGACATCAGCTTATTCCTTTGACCTCTGGAAGGTGAAGTTCCGTGAACAAAAGAACAGGACATTTGGTGGTCATGCTTCCTTCTGCAAGTTTCTCATGCTGGCTGTGCAGGGTATGGAGCAGACGGAACAGTTACTTTCTCAGGAATACGAATAATAAAAAAGAAACCCTGGAATCACAAATCACACCGGTCTTCTTTAGAGGCATAGTTTGCAAGGCATATGATGATTTGTCTGACATTTCAGTTCTCAGAGAGTCGCCTTATCTTTTTGAACTCTTTCTGCCCAAGAACAGAGTGCAGAAACTGTGGTCACTCTTTAGAAGTGACCATCAGCCAAATCACCATCCATCCAACAAGGAGTTAGAAAACCTCTGATGTGTTTGCATGCCCATCTAGCATTTGGAGAACAAACTTTGCACACAACGTGATTCTGTTCTTTTTTTAGTGAAACTTTAAAGGATGTTATTTGGAGTCTTTCCTGCAGGAAAACTGGTAATAGACTACTGGATGATAAGGTTCCAACATTTGGACTAGTAATAATCATTTTATCTGAACTATAGATGCTCAGTGGTATTGTTCTCTCAGCACTAGAGATTTTGGTATGTTCAAGATCTCACATAAAGTTTTGGACTAGTGGACTCCTCACTAAAAGGATAAATTTCTGGATGTATGTCAGATATTACTGTATTCTGGAGTGTTCTCGGTCTCATTTATTTGGATTATTGCTCTTTTTAAGCTGTTGTTTTTGTCTCATCAATGCTTGGCCAAAAGAGGGTGGTGGGTTTTTTTTTTTTGTGGTTTGGCTTGTTTTTTCTTTTTCTCCTGTGAATCGTCATTGCTTTTCATATTTAATGTACTGACATTTTTAAGACAGGTTACTAGTGGATTTCCTCTGTTATGTTCTCAATACAAAACTACTTGCAAGTTAGAATTTTTTTACCAGAAAATATAGAATTAAGGAAATGCTAGAAAGAACTGCATCTTCCTAAAGGTCACACTTAAACTCTTTTCTTCCCTTTCTATTCTTATTAGAGTTTTCCTGGTTTCAGTCAGGTCACATACTGGTGTCAGGCAAAGGAGTAACACATAGAAGTGTAGTGAGATCTGTCCTCCACAAACTGTGGGATAGAAAAAATGTTAAACCTGTATCAACTACAACTTTATTTGGTGCTTCATAGTTGATCATCTTCAAGAAGTTTAATAAGTGATATTATACTAGGTAACCTTAAAGAAAGACCAAATACCTGGCAGCTTTTTCCTCTTGAGCTATAGAAATAGTAAATCTTTAGCAGCTCTAGAAATTTGGCTGTGTCTTTGGTTAAAAGGTGAATGAGCAATTCTCTTGATTAGCAGCCACCTTACCCTGCCAAGCAGATGGTGGTGTGTCTCAGGATCTGCCCATGGCTCTTTCTGCTTTGCACACTTCTAGACAGTCTAATCAGTGCCCCACTGAGGGGGTTCCTGTTGTGCAAGCACATACAGGTCATGCAGTAACCCACTAAAGACTAGTGCATTGCATCTGAAGTAGTGTTGTCTCTGAAGGCCTAATGCTCCAGGAAACCTACTGCAAATTACCACTTCAGGTGCTGTTCATTCTAAAGGATCCTTCTCTATTAGACCATCACTGTTTTAAAGTGATGGTTATTTGTTGAATCTTGCATTCTTTAACGAAAAAAACTTGAGGAAGATTGAGAGACTCCCTGTAGAGTAGGAGTCATCTTGTGACGAGACTCTTGCTGTGGTCAGTAGAAAGAAGCAAAAACATGGTTTAGGGCAGATATGGTACATATCCGCATTTTGCTGTTACAAATAATTCTATAGAAATGTGTATTTCTCCAGTGACTACAAATAAGAAATAATTGGTTGGCTTAGGTACGTATGTGTACAGTGAGATGAGTTAAATCTCATCTCTGCTGTCCTTACTGAGGCTCCACAGAGCCTCATGCATTCATTTGAACTGTTCATACATCCTGTCGCGGTTGAGACGGACAAGCGACATGGACCAGGTTCTTTCAAGTAATAGATGCCATTTATTGCTACAAGTGCATTTTTATACAATTCTGCCAGTTCATGTGTCTTTTCACTATTGGTTACAAGTTACAGCACTAACATCTCATTGGTTGAACTTGCTATCATCCATGTTATTCTTCTGTCCCCTTCTCTCTCATGGGTATATCTCTCCTCTCTCCGGATACTCCTTTACTCCCATCCTTCACAAGGGTAAATCTTAATATCTCAAGGCTGATCTCTACTCTCATATTTTCTGTCAAGGATTCCACAGACCCGCTGCAGTTTCCCACAATTCCCCCTTTTTTAATTTGTGCTAAAAATGCTGCCCTCATTGTCCGCTGCAGGGCCCTTTGCAGCAGAGAAATCATGCATGGCAACATTAGTAACACAACCACAACAATCATCAAAATGATCAGTCCTGTTTTCACTACTGATAACAACCATCCTAAAAACTCTCAACCACTAAGCAATTTATTTAACAAATCCCATCAAAATCTTCACACCCATGTCCTTGAGCTAATAACAAAAATCTATCGTGGCCCTACTCTGCCGTGTGGCGTGTCTTACAGAATCTACATCTAACAAAAGTCCACTTAAAGCCTTTTAAGTTCTGTTAGTTTGCTTAACTAGCCAGCATCCTAATTTTCTAAAATATTTAAAGCTTTTAGCTGTGCCAACACCAGATACAAGAGATCCTAAAACCCTTAACTTTGATCCCCAAAAATCTACATTATCATCACATTTTGACTCATATACACGCAAAAAGTGTTTTTCTCGTCTTGCTCTTCTGTGATCTATTATCATAGATCCATTGGGCATTAAGAGAGTTAATAGTCCCAAAATACACAGTCCTCCAACAGCATTAGAAGGAATTCCTGGTCAGGCTCTATCTCCACAGATCAAGAATACACCATACAGGAGGTTTTGGGGTCGCTGTTCCACATTATCAATGACATCCCTTGGATTCTTCTGCGAGGCATTACGCCATCGAGTTTCATTTCTATAGTCACCAATGGTAGCATTAACATTTTGCAGTCTTATCCATTCATGCTTTAGCATGTTGTCCTGGCACTTTTCACAAACCAGCTGGATACAAGAGTCCATGGGCACAGATCCCAGCAATTCCAGTTCCTGTGGTTCAATGTCTATTTCCGGGAGACAGTTAATCCAAAGTGCCATGTTGGTATTATTACAGTTTGTTGCAATGCCTCTGCATCGACCATTATTTTGAAACAATTGTGTGATGCTGCTATAGTCATCAAGGAGGATGCCAACCAAGCATGTGTGGAATGGGTTTTCTGGAGATGCCATAGCTAGGCATATGGAATCCTGGTCAGTCATATTGGCTAAAGTACTCCACATGTTAGTCTTTGTCTGTGCGGGCATCCAAACCACAGCAGCTGCAGCAATCATTGTCAGAAAGATAGCACAGGTTTCACGTTTCGCGCCAGCAACCATTGTGGCCCTTGATCTGAAAAGACACAAGCAGAACCTCTCCCCCAGGTTATCAATTGATGTGGCCTTTTCCATTGACTAGTGATTTGACCATAAGTAATGTAGGTTCTTTCTGATTTAGCATGATTTTGGGTCACACTTGCAAAGTATTTAATCACATACAATGCTTTTGACAATTGGTTTTGTGGTGTTTTCCCTACTTCTCCCCCCTTTTTGTTTTAAAAAAGAACAAAATCAAAACAAAAAAACACAGTTCAGAAGCAGATATGTGCGTTGGACCTTGACTACGTACTCAGAATCACAAATCAAATTTAGAGGTTCCTCCTTAAAAAGCTCTAAGTAATTTAAAGCTGTGCCAAGTTCTGCTAATTGGGTTGAAAAAAAAAATTTTTCAGAATGATGCCAATTGTTATCTTCACACTAAACCACTACAGCTTTATGAGACTTCCCAAAACCATCGACAAAAACTTTGCAAGTATGTAGGATCAGACCAAATACAAGTATGGCCTATGACCTGATGTTAAAGACTTGCAGGTTCTGCAGTAATTTACATTTTACATTTATGCATGCCAAAAGCTGTGCTGTTAAGAAAACCAGCTACTGCAATTTATAGAGACATAGATTACAAATAAAAAAAAATCAAAATTAAATTTCACAAATGGTACATATATGACAAAAGGATCATGGCCTATTGAAAATTAAATTCATTCCCTGCATTTTCTTGATCTGAGTGACAATTGGTATATAACAGTTGGTATATCAGTTTGCTAGCAATCTCATCATACTGTCCCACAATAGCCACAGGTTGTTTCTATGTTGTAGCCATAAATAGACAAATCTGCAAGTCCAATCGAACGCAGTCAGCCTGTAACGTTGTCATAAATTTATTCCTTAAAGTTTCCAACTCCATTTTGGCTGTCATATTTATTGGATATTGTTTTCCCTTACCAGATCGAAGTTCTGTTTCAGATCAATCAGTGTAGTGTTTGCTTTATCAAAACATTGGCTGTTAATACTAGTGGAAATACAGCATCTGAAATTTTCTTGGAGAGTTCTCACTTGCACAAGCAGATCTGCACCATCCCAGCAGCTTCTTGTAGGCCATGCAAATAAACAGAATTCTCAGAAAACGTTATTTGAGCTTACAATTTACTCAACAAATCTTAACCTAAAAGAGGTATAGGAGTTTCTAACAACTATAAGAATTCATGTATTTAAACTTTGTTCCAAATTTGGCATTCCACTGGTCACAAAAAATGGCCTTTCTTTTGTTCTCTCTCATGACCTCAAAAACTAGCATGGTGAATTTACTAAGAAGTCACTTACAACTAATTACCACAGAATAAGTCTATTAAAAAATTTTTGGTTTAATTTTCCAGTTTCATTAGAACTATGGATCCACTGGCGATGCCTTTAAATTTCACCCTCAGACTCCTTCATGCAGTATCACAGCTCTCTAGCAGTAACATTGCTTGGGGGAGGGGCACGGGGGGGAATAAAACTTCCCTCTCGCCCCCATCTGAGATGGCAAGACATACAGCCCAGCATGAAAACACATCAGGTTGAACTCCACATCAAACCAATCTGGCTCCACTCCACACCCAAATCAGCACCAGTCTGACTCAGAGAAGCACTGAACACTGTGACCCCCCAAAGCTGACCAGTGTGAAAAGACTGACTTCAGCAAGGAGGTAAAATTATGAGCTCTTTTTCCCAAATGTGCCAAAACCTAGGAAACAAGACAGAAGCAAAAATAAACAACACCAACAACCCCTGATTCAAAGCCGAAAAACAACACAGTGCCACAACAAAAATGGATGACAATACTTCAGGGAAAAAAAAGGACAGAGCAGGGGGAGTAAAGCCCCCTTTTCTCCGCTTAGCAGCGGGAAAACAGGTTTCTCCATTTTTTTTCGTTCTCTTCTTCCTGCAGTTCAGATATAGCCAAGGTCACGCAGCTGGTACGAGGTGGGAGGCTCTGGTAAACTCCTCAGTTACAATGAGCTGCACATAGGCTTGGAATATTTTGCTGTTTTGTTTTCCCATTTCATTCCAACCATAATACACTTTATATGCAATTTCAAGTAGCTCAGCAATAGTTCCATTCCTTAGCTCCATTTACCTGTTACAATTTAGAGATGTCAAAAAACAGTATAAACCAGTATAATAAACATAAATCCATTATTCTATTTTCCTAAATCTAAATCAGTTAACATTCTAGCAACTTTTAAATACAACCTCTTCCAAATTCACATCTATCATAGCATTTTAACAATTTAAATGCTTTTCTAACAATATAAGCAATTACTCTAAAGTGTAAGGATGCATCCTAAGGGGGAGCAAGGTGGAATTTTAGCAGTGGAACCGGTTCCCATTTTGTAATTATCTCCCCAAACAAGATTCTTTTGGTACCAAATATGAATATGCAAACTAAAATACTGAGCTCAGATATGAAAACCATATACCAAGTTCAAATATGCAGATGGATCACAGTTACACCAATTTAAGACAATATCTCAATTTTTGCGTTGCACCTTTGGGCCGCTCACTGCTCAGCCAGGTGGAGGCACCTCTGGGTCTCCCTGACAAAAAAGGTCAGTTGCGCGCTGAAACCCATCCGCACCTGCCAAGCCAGACTGGGCAAGGCCTTTTTATGTTTTGTTTTGTTTTGTTATTGTTTAGTGTCTCATCTGGTGCGCTACAGCTGCTATTCCAAAACCAGGATTCTTTACATGATGTGCATACGGAAAAACCAAATCCAGCACACCAAGATGAGACACAGCCTGTCAGAGTTGCGCAAGTCTGAATGCTGGAATAAAGCTAGCGTGCTAGAGAGAAAAATAAAAAAATAACAGCTACTACACACAAAATTTACCATCACATTCACGCAGTAAAGAACTAAATTACTCATGATCTTCTGTATTATCACAGAACGCACATTTTGAGTCAATGAATTCTCATGATTTAACGGACTGTGAAGTTATCGTACCATATAACAAAGACCTACCAAAATTACAACATGCGTAAACCGATACCCACAAAGAAAACAGGTTAATGAGGAAAGCATCTTGCAGACTTTAGCAAGTTTACTGTGACCTGTGTGTTATCAGTTAACTCTCTCTCAGCTTGTTGACGTTCAAACCGTTCCAGCTGTAAAACTGTCTGTAATGATCTAATGATCTCTTGGAGAGATTTATTTTGTCCTGCTCTTCTCACCCTAAAACGAACATTAATTGTAACAAAATTCTATTCTCCAGACACTTTTACCAATCATTTAACGTAAACAGCAGCAAACACTGATTTCAATATTTAACAAGATATTCCTTCCTTATAATTCTGAGTGCTTTCCTAAGTTTTAAAACACCTCCCAATACTGATTTTTAGGAACACAACTGAAAACAATTATTCCTGACCCCATCTCACAAGTAAAAACCTTGAGAAGGGGGAGGGAGGGAGGGGTGCTGCTTGCAGCATGACTGGGAAAATAGGGAGAGAGTTTTACGGCGCACTTAAAACAACTAGTAAAACAATGAACTCACATTCCTAACAAGCTGCTTGATTTTTCAGAGAGACAATACACAGAAATGCATAATATGTACTTTAAAACCCACAGATAGTAAACATGAGCATTCTCTACTGCTAATTTCAACACCAATGCTTCCTTAGCTTGTAAGTTTTCAACCTGCTTACTGATAGCCTCTTGAAGATGGTCAATAAATTGCATGTAATTCTCACTGGGACCCCGATTAACAGTTGTAAATGATTTGGCCGCACTGCTGGTCCCAGGCACCCCCATCACAGCTTGATATGTGAGGTCTGTTGACTGCTTCAGGATTTCAGAAAGTTATCGTGCCTGTATAGTGTCTCTTCCAGAAACGCACAGGGTCCCGTGGTTTAACTGTAATCGAAACTGAGGGTAAATCCCAGCTTTTTTGTAAGTTCGGTTTACGCTCTGAAACTCTGCCCTCACCCTCAGGAATTCAGTGTGGGAGGGAGAAGGGGGCAGGTTGGAGGGCCCCAAATCTGTAGGAATTACGTTATTTGGCTTGGTCTGGCTCATCACGGGGGGGTCCTCCCCACCTAAATCTCCAGGCAAGGGGGGACAGGAAAAAAAAAAAAAATGTCCATTTTTTTTTTCTTCCGCGACTGGCAGCGGCGGGGCAGAGGGGTGAACTGTGATCAATGGCGGTGATGCAGACGGCGGAACCGCGGTTGCTGATGACAGAGGAGAGGTTTGAGCCATAATTGGTGACAGCGGAGCGGTCGGCCGAACGCACCGCTCCGACTGGTGTTCCGACTGGTTCTCTGAGGGCCCCTCCCGAGACCATGACGCTATTTTTTCATGTGAGTCTTTCATAGCTTTTATCTGATCTCGGGGCCACACATATGTATACGACTCTTTCATAATTTTTTTCTGATCTCGGGGCCACATATACGTGCGCTCCTCCTCTATTCCTTTTAACTTTCCAAGAAAGTGCCGCGGATCCTTGTCCGTGTCAGATAATATGGACTTGGGCGGTTTTAACGAATCTTTAGTAACAGGGGGTGTCGGAGTAGTACTTAATCTTGCTTTTTCCTCCGAATCTGGCCCAGAAGAGCCAAGAAGACCATCCCCCTCGGCCGCCTCTGCCTGTTGCTGTTTTAACTCTTTCAGAGTATCTAATAATAAGCACCACGTCATTAACAGTTCAGTTACTTCCTTGGACCCTTGGGTAGCACTATCAAACAATTTATCTCCCAAGTCCATCCATTGTGATACACTAAATGCTGTCACAGGATTAACCTCTAAACCTTGTGCTTTGCCCCATAGTAACATTTTTCTTAAAGTCAGTTCCAGAAGGCTAACACCCTGCTTCTTCAGAAGCAGCTTCCATGTAGATAATATAGTACCCTCTTCTTCAGATAAGTTTCCCCCCATGTTCCCGGTAGCTCACCTCCTCCTTTGCGAGGTGTCTTTTCAATCGATCCGGATCTTCGGCAGCTCTCCAGGGCTGTTCTTATCAGCTGTACCGGGCTCCGTCTCCACAGCTCTTCGGCTGTTCACAGCTTTTCGCTGTCACCTTGTTAGGCGAGATCCTCTTCAGGTAGGATCACGTCGGGGTCACCACATGTCGTGGTTGAGACGGACAAGCGACATGGACCAGGTTCTTTCAAGATGAAAGTAATAGATGCCATTTATTGCTACAAGTGCATTTTTATACAATTCTGCCAGTTCATGTGTCTTTTCACTATTGGTTACAAGTTACAGCACTAACATCTCATTGGTTAAACTTGCTATCATCCATGTTATTCTTCTGTCCCCTTCTCTCTCATGGGTATATCTCTCCTCTCTCCGGATACTCCTTTACTCCCATCCTTCACAAGGGTAAATCTTAATATCTCAAGGCTGATCTCTACTCTCATATTTTCTGTCAAGGATTCCACAGACCCGCTGCAGTTTCCCACACATCCCAGCACATGGCCATTATGGTTATTCCAAATACGTTAAACAGTAACTAGTGATACTCTTATTTTTCCTCTATGAAGGGTTAAAAAAAAAATAAAAATCAATGGATTTGTTTGTAAATAGCCTAGAGATCACATATAAGGACCTAATATTTCAGTGAAGTCTTTTCATATACATGTGTAGAGCGAGATAAAGGACCAAGCAAAACAAGTCGATTCAATGTGAATCACGCTAAGCCATTTATTACAGAAACAAGTCTCCTTATATACGTAACTATATTCTAATCACGCGTCCACGCTCCAAGCATGGATTCGTTAAATGAGGATCGTGGGCTGTCCGTGCTCTGGAGTCTCACTGATGATACGTCCGGTGATTCATGCCACGCCAGGACCCCAGTGATTGAGGAACGCCCCTCTTTCTCACAGCAGACTCTGTTCTCGAAGTGGCCTTGAGATACCTTTGAGCCTGACTAATTCAGTAACAGGTCTTAATCTATCAAAACCCATCCACACTTCCCCCTTTCTTTTCCTGAATTAGTCAGGCCCCTTAAACCGCACGGTGCATCATTTTTGAAATATACTGCAACATAGAACACGTGATTAACAACTTAATTACAATTACATATAATGCAGTTAAACCTTACTTAATACGATCAAACAACTACCTGCCTATTCTTAAAACCTTAATTCCACTATGACAACCTTATTAACACACTATTTTAATAGATTCAAAATAACCAAACAAGTTAATACAATATATTCTCTTAAATTCCTAAAAGATTTATAACTGCGCAGTTTATAGGGTAACATACTTAATATCATCAGCATATACTAATAATTGAATTAATATCTTAAAAGTTATCTTAACCTATTTAAAAGATCAATAGCTTAACCTTAATATCCCTTCTAAAACTTTATCAGTTGCTGAACTTAGATTACTATGATAGAGATATCTCATAATTTTACCTTATCTATGCATTGACTATCTAATCATAATATCACCCTTTTGGATCTCCTGCTGATTGTTCAAATTGCCATTCTCCACAGAAGGCACACCACCTGCTTGCTAATAGGCTTCTAGACCACCAGGTCTGCGAGCATCTGTAACACTGCATTGGGATCCATGGTTTACATCTGAAACAGTCCTCACAACTTATTTCCCTCCTGTCCATCTGCATCGGTTGAATGTTTGTTGAATCCACTTCAATCCTCGGCCTGTAATGACACAAACATAACCTTTTCCCCAGGTTATCAATTGATGAGGCCTTTTCCATTGATTAGTGATTTGACCATAACTAATGTAGGTTCTTTCTGATTTAGCATGGTTTTGGGTCATACTTGCAAAGTATTTCATCACATACAATGCTTTTGACAATTGGTTTTGTGGTGTTTCCCCTACTTCCCCCCTTTTTTTTTTTAAAAACAAACAAACAAAAAAAATCAGAACCAGATATGTGCGTTGGATCTTGACTACGTACTCAAAATCACAAATCAAATTTAGAGGTTCCTCCTTAAAAAGCTCTAAGTAATTTAAAGCCGTGCCAAGTTCTGCTAATTGGGTTGAATCTTCAATAATTTTTACAGAATGACGCCAATTGTTATCTCCACACCAAACCACTACAGCTTTATGAGACTTCCCAGAACTATCAACAAAAACTTTGAAAGTACGTAGGATCAGACCAAATACAAGTATGGCCTATGACCTGATGTTAAAGGCTTGCAGGTTCTGCAGCAATTTACATTTAGGCTTGTCAAAAGCTGTGCTGTTAAGAAAACCAGCTACTGCAATTTATAGAGACATAGATTACAAATAAAAAAAATCAGAATTAAATCTCACAAATGGTACATATATGAGAAAAGGATCATGGCCTATTGAAAATTAAATTCATTCCCTGCATTTTCTTGATCTGAGTGACAATTGGTATATAACAGTCGGTATATCAGTTTGCTAGCAATCTCATCATACTGTCCCACAATAGCCACAGGTTGTTTCTATGTTGTAGCTATAAACAGACAAATCTGCAAGTCCAATCGAATGCAGCTAGCCTGTAAGGTTGTCATAAATTCGTTCCTCAAAGTTTCTAACTCCATTTTGGCTGTCATATTTATTGGATATTGTTTTCCCTTACCAGATCGAAGTTCTGTTTCAGATCAATCAGTGTAGTGTTTGCTTTATCAAAACATTGGCTGTTAATAGTAGTAGAAATACAGCATTTGAAATTTCCTTGGAGATTTCTCACTTGCAGCAGCACATCTGCACCATCCCAGCAGCTTCTTGTAGGCCATGCAACTAAACAGAATTCTCAGAAAACGTTATTTGAGCTTACAATTTACTTAGCAAATCTCAACTTAAGAGAGGTATAGGACTTTCTGGCAAATATAAGAATTCATGTATTAAAACTTTGTTTCAAATTTGGCATTCCACTGGTCACAAAAAATGGCCTTTCTTTCGTTCTCTCTCATGACCTCAAAAACTAGCATGGTGAGTTTACTGAGAAGTCACATACAACTAATTACCACAGAATAAGTCTATTAAAAAAAATTTTTGGTTTAATTTTCCAGTTTCATTAGAACTATGGATCCACTGGCGATGCCTTTAAATTTCACCCTCGGACTCCTTCATGCAATATTACAGCTCTCTAGCAGTAACATTGCTTGGGGGAGGGGCACGGGGGGGAATAAAACTTCCCTCTCGCCCCCATCTGAGATGGCAAGACGTACAGCCCAGCATGAAAACACATCAGGTTGAACTCCACATCAAACCAATCTGGCTCCACTCCACACCCAAATCAGTACCAGTCTGACCCAGAGAAGCACTGAACACTGTGACCCCCCAAAGCTGACCAGTGTGAAAAGACTGACTTCAGCAAGGAGGTAAAATTATGAGCTCTTTTTCCCAAATGTGCCAAAACCTAGGAAACAAGACAGAAGCAAAAATAAACACCAACAACCCCTGATTCAAAGCTGAAAAACAACACAGTGCCACAACAAAAATGGATGACAATACTTCAGGGAAAAAAAAAAAAAGGACAGAGCGGGGGGAGTAAAGCCCCCCTTTCTCCGCTTAGCAGCGGGAAAACAGGTTTCTCCATTTATTTTTTTTTTTTTTCGTTCTCTTCTTCCTGCAGTTCAGATACAGCCAAGGTCACGCAGCTGGTACGAGGTGGGAGGCTCTGGTAAACTCCTCAGTTACAATGAGCTGCACATAGGCCTGGAATATTTTGCTGTTTTGTTTTCCCATTTCATTCCAACCATAATACACTTTATATGCAATTTCAAGTAGCTCAGCAATAGTTCCATTCCTTAGCTCCATTTACCTGTTACAATTTAGAGATGTCAAAAAACAGTATAAACCAGTATAATAAACATAAATCCATTATTCTGTTTTCCTAAATATAAATCAGTTAATATTCTAGCAACTTTTAAATACAACCTCTTCTAAATGCACATCTATCATAGCATTTTAACAATTTAAATGCTTTTCTAACAATATAAGCAATTACTCTAAAGTGTAAGGATGCATCCTAAGGGGGAGCAAGGTGGAATTTTAGCAGTGGAACC
This sequence comes from Nesoenas mayeri, assembly GCF_963082525.1. Classification (NCBI taxonomy): domain Eukaryota; kingdom Metazoa; phylum Chordata; class Aves; order Columbiformes; family Columbidae; genus Nesoenas; species Nesoenas mayeri. The sequence goes on from NW_027660043.1 coordinate 16,762, forward strand.
GGTTCCCATTTTGTAATTATCTCCCCAAACAAGATTCTTTTGGTACCAAATATGAATATGCAAACTAAAATACTGAGCTCAGATATGAAAACCATATACCAAGTTCAAATATGCAGATGGATCACAGTTACACCAATTTAAGAAAACATCTCAATTTTTTATATTGCACCTTTGGGCCGCTCACTGCTCAGCCAGGTGGAGGCACCTCTGGGTCTCCCTGACAAAAAAGGTCAGTTGCGCGCTGAAACCCATCGGCACCTGCCGAGCCGGACTGGGCAAGGCCTTCTTTTGTTTTGTTTTGTTCTGTTTTTGTTTTAGTGTCTCATCTGGTGCGCTACAGCTGTTATTCCAAAACCAGGATTCTTTACATGGTGTGCATACGGAAAAACCAAATCCAGCACACCGAGAGGAGACACAGCCTGTCACAGAGTTGCGCAAGTCTGAATGCTGGAATAAAGCTAGCATGCTAGAGAAAAAAAAAATAACAGCTACTACACACAAAATTTACCATCACATTCACACAGTAAAGAACTAAATTACTCATGATCTTCTGAATTATCACAAAATGCACATTTTGAGTCAACGGATTCTCATGATTTAACAGACTGTGAACTTATCGTACCATATAGCACAGACCTACCAAAATTGCAACATACTTAAACAGATACCCACAAAAAAACCAGGTTAATAAGGAAAGCATCTTGCAGACTTTAACAAGTTTTCTGTGACCTGTGTGTTATCAGTTAACTCTCAGGTTGTTGAAGTTCAAAGCACCCCGCCTGTAAAACTGTCTGAAATGATTTAATGATCTCTTGTAGGGATTTATTTTGTCCTGCTCTTCTCGCCTCAAAACCAACATTAATCGCAACAAGATTCTATTTTCCGGACACTTTTCCCAATCATTTAAGTTATACCACAGCCACCATTAATTACAATATTTTACAAGATCTTCCTTCCTTATAATTCCGAGTGCTTTCCTAAGTTTTAAAACACCTCCCAATACTGATTTTTTAGGAACACAACTGAAAACAATTATTCCTGACCCCATCTTGCAAGTAAAAACCTTGAGAAAGGGGGGGAGGGAGGGGGAGGAAGGCACAGGGCTGCTTGCAGCGAGAATGGGAAAAGTGGGAGAAGGTTTTACAGCGCACTTAAAAACAACTAGTAAAACAATTAACTCACATTCCTGACAAGCTGCTTGATTTTCAGAGAGGCAATACACAGGAGCACATAATATGTACTGGAAAACTTGCAAATAACACGTTGATAGCAAACATTAGCATTCTCTACTGCTAATCTCAACACTAGTGCCTCCTTAGCTTCTATGTTTTCGGCCTGCTTACTGATGGCGTCTTGAAGATGGTCAATAAATTGCATGTAATTCTCATTGGGAGCCTGATTAATAGTTGCAAATGATTTGGCACCTCTCTCATAGCTTGATATGCAAGATCTGTTGACTGCCTCAGGATTTCAGAAACTTATCGTGTCTGTAGTTGCGGTGTGTCAATTAATGTCTCTTCCAGGAGTTGTGGGACACCTGCCCCCCTCGACGAATCCCCGTTGTTCTGTCCTAAATGATCTATAGCTGTTACATTTCACACAGTTCTTTTGACAAATTATCTGACTCCAGTTCCTTGGACTGCTTGGTCTCCGTAGGATCGTGTGGTGGTATGGGAGGCCATCCACTCCGTAATTTTCCTCCCCCCATCCCAGACTGCTGTATCAGTGCCGCCGGCACAACAGGGGATGGAGTGGGGAGGGGGTCAAAAGACACGATCCGGGTAAACTTCACAGTCATTTTTAGATTTGTTATCAGGCTGCAACACTGGAAAAATTCTGGCAATAGCAGCCCGCTCAGCCTTAAAGTCTTTTAAGGTGGAAATTTTAAGCTTCCATTTAGTCGCTAGTGATTTAGTTTCTTTATCATCTCAATTGCTGACCCTATTCCATAATTTCTGCCTTTTATCATCCCAAAGTTAACGTTTAAAAGCCTTCTCATTTTCTCCTGGGTAGCCTTTAATTCTATACCGAATTAATAGTCCACATATGTTACTTTCTTCTTATTTAAGTCCTCTCATAGAGAGAATAGGCAGGAGGAGTTTAACTACGGCTTCTTCCTCAAAGGATTTATTTTGCCCCATAACTTCACTCTTCCCTCCTCCCGCTCCCAGCCGCTCACCCTTTTACGGTGACTTCTTCAACAACGCGGAACGTCCGTACGCCTCCGCCCGGTTCTCAGTCCAGCTGATCCGCCTCCGGCTGGGCCGCTCTAGGCTTTTCCCCATCTTCCGTGGTACGCCGGTCAGGGTATCACGTCAGGGTCACCAGATGTAGAGCGAGATAAAGGACCAAGCAAAACAAGTCGATTCAATGTGAATCACGCTAAGCCATTTATTACAGAAACAAGTCTCCTTATATACGTAACTATATTCCAATCACGCGTCCACGCTCCAAGCATGGATTCGTTAAATGAGTATCGTGGGCTGTCCGTGCTCTGGAGTCTCACTGATGGTACGTCCAATGATTCATGCCACGCCAGGAGCCCGGTGATTGAGGAACGCCCCTCTTTCTCACAGCAGACTCTGTTCTCGAAGTGGCCTTGAGATACCTTTGAGCCTGACTAATTCAGCAGCAGGTCTTAATCTATCAAAACCCATCCACATACATGGAACCTGGATGATTATTAACATGGCATCACCTCAAAGCATAATCATGTGGCTGCCTATAATGTCTTAAATATATTATAAAATCAACTTTCTTTAGATGCAGCAAGACATGTAAGCACCTTCTTAGCTTTATGCACTTAACTAGGCACATTTACACCACAGGCAGCCTTAAATACAGGTGCTTTAAGTGCTTTTACTGAATCAGGGCCTGCATGTGTTCACATCAGAGTTTCCCAAGTGGCGTGTGAGCAGCAAATGAACCAAGCAAAATATGGAAAGCCTTTTATGAACGTTTTATGGTGTTGCCACTTCAAAGCCCTTCATTTTCCTAGAAATTTTAAGATGATATTTCTTATTCAGAGGTTTAGACTCTGGTTGGACTTGATGTTGAATGGTCAGTATAATGGGGTCCATAAAATAAGAATCTCGCTTCCTTGTTGTTTTCTAACACTGTCTGAATTTGGTAAGCAAGAGCAAGCGTGGTTGACAGTGTCTGTTTTTTGAGAGTAACGTATTCCTGACTCTCCCTCTTTGTATGGTGAAGGTTTCTGCCTGCACTATGATTTTACTGGGCTGTGAGGCTGTGTGGGAGCAGCAGAGGTGAGAAGTGGTGGCTTTAAAGGCATTGAAGCTGTGGTAAAACTAGCAGGTAAAGCTCGTTTCTTCCTAGAGAGCTGCCTGACAGAAACAGTTACAAGGAAAGACCCTTGAAGTTGGCTTTTTTTTTTTTTTCCTAATTTAGTCTTAATATGGAGCTTTTGATATTGATTGATTGATTGATTGATTTCTGGGAAGCAAGAAGTGAGAGCCTGTGCACTCCCATAGGCAGCGCTGCCTCCCAAATAGGTGCACCCTTCTCCACTCCTGTTCCTCCCATGCTCGTGTAGAACAAGGCCATGCAGTCGTGTGCAGATGTGGTGATTCCAATGTGACTATGAGGTCACAGCCCCACGGTGACGTGCTGTGCTGTGTCTCGGCAGCAGCAGCAGCAGCAGCATCATGGTGCGAGCGTGGGGGCCATGGTCCTCACCCTCCTCCTCCTGCTGGTGTCCCTGCCAGCCCGGGAGGCCCAGGCTGCTCCAGCCGAGCGCAGGGAGCAGGTGGGCGGGCAGGGGCAGCACCCAGCCCCGAGCAGCTCAGCAGGGCAGCAGTGGGGCCAGGGCTGGGGCTGGGGCCAGGAGAGCAGCCGGGCTGGGCCGGGCAGGGCAAGCCAGGCAGCACCAGGGTGTGGGCAGGGGTCAGACGCCCCGCAGGGAGGGGAGAGGGGCTGCGGCTGCTTCAGGGGCAAGTTGTGGGCAAGCGGGGGCTGGGAGTGGTGGCACAGGGGCAGAAACCAGCACTGAGTCCCTGTGGGGCCCTCCCTGCCCCCCAGCCCCGTGCCACACGGCCCCATCCCAGGGCACGCTTTGAGCCTTTGGGCCCGTTTCAAATCAAAGCTGGGATTGCTTTGGCCCTTTGGGCCAGTTTTGAGCTCAATCTGGGCACATTTGTGCCCTTTGGGATCGTTTCTGCCTAGATCTGGGAGCTCTTTGGTTTTGCAGTCCAGTTTCTGCCCAAATCTGGGGGTGTTTGGGCCACTTTTGGCCACTTTTTACCCAAATCTGGGCATACTTTGACTTTTTGGTCCAATTTCACCCCAGATCTGGGGATGTTATACCCCTTTTTGGCCAGTTTTAATCAAAATCTAGTGGTGCTTTGGTTTTTCTGGCTCTTTTTACCCGATATACTCAGATGCTTTTGCCCATTTTTTCCCCTAATGGAGGCGCTGTGTTCCCAACTATGGGATATCTTCACCTTTGCCAACAGTTTTGCTCCCAAATGTGAACGTTTTTGCCTCTTTTGGCCACTTTTTGCCCAAATACTCAGAATCTTTTTCCTGTATTGGCCAATTTAGCCCCCAAATATTTGGAATATTTAGTCATTTTTCCAGTTTTCTCCCTAAATAGGGCTATTTCTCTGCAATATATGGGCATTGTTGTCCTAAATATGTTGTGCTGTGTTTTGTTTTGTTTTTCTCTCTTCTTTATGTCCTCTTTTACCCGAAATGCAGGAGTATTGCTCTGTGAGCCTGGAAACCTCTCTGATCTGTGATGACTCCAGGCCATGGCATTGGCAGAGCTGATGGAGTTCCACAGCTGGATCCTGGTTATGAGCCTTAGGCTGTCCCAGAGGTAAGTTTCACTGTCTGTTTGCTTGAAGGAATAAACACTCACGTTTTAATAGGTTATTCACGTGTGATTGTACCCAAGATCATCTCAGAGGCTTTCCAAAAGCTTTTTGTGCCTTGGTGGTGTTACACAGACAAGAAAACCTGCTAGGTCTCAGCAAAAAGGTCACCCATGTTCCATTTCTAGCTGTGGGAACGTACACCTTTGTATGTGTCCTGTGTCATTACCTCACCCCCTCCCATCACTGCAGGTGACTGAGGAAGAAGGAGATCACAACATGCCATGGAAGCTCCTCCCCTGTGTTTGACTCCCTGTTTGGTTCCTGCAGTCCATGGTGATCAAGCCTCTTGGTGTAATCCTGTTCCTGAGCCTGGGGGCAATCCCAGGGGTAAGTGTTCAGTCTTCATTGGTCACTGGCCTTTTGCATTTGTTAATATTTGGTTTATTATTTGTTAACATTTTCCTGCAATAGTTGTGCCTTGCAGTAGCCAGCAGGCTCTTTGCTAGAGGAAACATGGATGATCATTTTTTGCCCTGGTGCTCCATGCTCCCACCTTAGTGTGGGTTTTCTTGTGTGTGTGTGAGAGGTGTCCTGGTCAGAAGGCCCTGAGAGGCCCCATGTTTGTCCATCTGGTCCTTGAGGGGTGTTGCATGTGGCCTGGACACAGTGGTTTGGAAGCTGCCAGGTCCCAGCCAAGGGGTCTGCAGCCCCTCTGCAGCTTTGGAAATTTCAGCATGCGCCTGGGTCCCGTGTTGTTGCCTGACCCCCGTCCAGGCACTGCAGGTCACTGAGGACAAGGTAGATCACAACGTGAAATGACAACTCTTTTCCTTTCTGCTTGTTTCCAGCCGTCCCTGTAGTCAGCGGCTACTTGACTTCTTGACTTGAGTCTGTCGTGAGCCTCAGGGCGATCCCACAGGTACGACCTTGGAACAAATGAGCGTTCACATGTTAATTTTCTGTTCCTGTGCAATTTAGCTTGCTACTTTCTTGGCTGACGCTCGGTCACTCAGAGGGGAAGTGGGTCCGCCTCAGCGCTGTGCCCCAGAGGGCTCTGCCTCGCAAAGCTCTTTGCCACCCGCTCCATCTCTGCGCTGCTCGCAGTGCCGGCTGCCGAGCCAGCGGCAGGTTGGGCTGAGTTTAGAGCTGGGTGAGCTCCAGGGAGTCCTTTCTCCTGACAGCTCCAGGCCTGGTCAGTGGCCACTGCAAGGGCTGCATAAATGTTGGCAAGATGCTCCTGCCGGGAAGGGAGAGAGGAGCTGCCACTGGGATGGGTTTGGATCCTGAGGACGCAGCGGTGGGTGACAGGGGTGGCCATTGCGGAGGGGCAGTGTGAGCTCTGGTGCTGCTGTCTCCAGGTTGGATCACCAGACCCAGGCCACCATGCTGGTTCACCAGATCTTTGGCGGATCCCTGTGGTTCCGTGGTGAGCGCTGGCTGCCAGGTCCTGGGCCTGTGACTCTCAGGGCAGCGGTTTCCCTGAGAGCCTTGCAGTACAAATCTTTTGGGAAAACTGCTGAGTGTGTGTAACTTATCCAGAGGTGCAGCTGGTCAGTCTTGTGGTTCCTGTGGGTTGTGGCGGGTGTTGTAGTGATGAAAAAAGCTGTTGGCTGGGGGCCCCCAGCTCTTTGCCACCAGCTGAGGAACCCATGTTGGCAGTTATGTAGCAGCACTTGCTGTCCCAGCACACAGTGGAATTGCACGCTGTGAATCCTGGTGCCGACATCCCAGAGCCCAAAGCTGGAGAGGGGGAACACGGCAGCTGCCTGTGCTGTGCTGGGCTGGTGTTGGGTGCAGGTGTTGTGCCAGGGTGTGCTTCCTGCTCTTGCTTTTGCAGTGAAGTTCTCAGTGTGCAAGAGCATCTGGGAGAGCTCTGACCCTTTCCTGGACCTGGTGCTGGAGATCAGGTAGTGGGGCAGGGTGTGTGTGGGGGGAGCTCTGCTCTCACAGGGGATGTTCCTGCAGCTGCACCGTTACTGCTCTCGAGGCTGCTTAACTGCCAGTGTCAGGCAGGGTGCAGGCAAGAGGGAAGCAGCTTCTGTTGTTGTGCTGCCTCTGTCTGGCAGAGCAGAGCCTGTTGCCTGAGCATGAGCCACGACTCCTCCATTGAGGCTCCATGGGACTGGGGACAGTACAGCCGTCCCTCATGGCATGCTGGCCAGTGCCTGGCTGGGGGCAGGCTCAGGGGTTTGGTGCAGCCTGTGGCCCTGTGCTCATGCTCTGTTTTGTCTCTTGGGGCCAGCGTCTCTGATCAGGTGAAAAAAGCTGAGACCAACAGAGCCAGGTCTTCACCAGCGACAGGCCAGGTGAGTCCTGAAGGCTGTTCTGGGCCAGAGCTGCAGGAGCTGCTGCCCCTCTGCCTGCTCTGCGAGGGCAGGTGGGCTGCAGCTTGGCAGGGAGGCAGGCACTGCACCCAATGGACAGGGGTGAGGGAGGATGACTTGCAGGAAGGATCCTGCTCAGTTAAGGGTTGCTGTGTGAGCTTGGAGGGGATGGGATTGCAGTACCACCCTGTGTCCTTGGCACAGTGATTCAGCCTGGAGGCCCAAAAAGCTGCTCACCCTCCTGCAGCTGCCTCCTGTGCCCAGAACAGTTCAGAGCTCCTGCAACACCAGCAGCACAAGTGGGGCCAAAGCAGAGCTGTCCTGGCAGAGCTGCACCTACCTCACCCAATCCCCATCCCCAGCCAGGAGCCCAGGGGCAGTGGGGAGAATGCTGAGACCCTGGAGATGGACTCCTGCAGCAGCGGTGCTGCCAGCCCAGCGCACGGCACAGCGGGGATCTGCCCAAAGCGTCCCAGAAGGCCCAAGGTGGAACCAGCAGCTTCTGCACCTCTCAGGAAATGGACTGCAGCACAGACCGCCCTACTGGCTCCAGCACCAAGCTACCTGCGCCCAGAGACTCCAAACCAGCAACATTGAAATCCTCCCTGTTGGCCAGTGCTGCTCTGGAGCTGAACATCACCATGTCTCCACCACCAGCCATGAAGCTGGTACTTTCTGCCAAAACGTGAGTCTGAGCTTCTGCCTGGAGTCTTCAATAGGTGCCTTGTGTCTTCAGAGCTGGAGATTGTGTTGGGGAGAGTGTAGACTGGATGCTGGGTGTCTTGCTAAGCTGGAGGCAGACAGGGAGAGCCCCTCAGCCCCAGGGCTGCAGCAGTTGCTCTGGTTTGGGGTACAGGGCCGGGTCCCCGCTGTTGTTCCCATCCCTGATTAAGGCTGGAGAAACGCCTCCTGTCTTCTTGCTCAGGACAGAGGGGCGGCTGTGCCAGTCCCTGGAGCGGGGTGGCCTCACCAATCTTCTCTGAGTGTCTTGTCCCCTGGGGTGATGGGAGCAGGTGACTCCCCAGCTGGAGGCTGCAGAGTCTCCTCCTCCCCACACAGGGGCTGGGACCGGCCCTCTGGGTGCCGCTGTGCAACCAGGGCTCATGGAAACCTCTTTTCTTTAGATCACCAAGTTTGTTGTGTTGTTTTTCATGTCAATAACTGCAGCGCAGCATCCTGTGGAAGGCGAGCAGAAGTGACCATTGCACACCACCTCATTCACAATTTGCCAACCACACCTACCCCATGGACACCACCCACCCCAACTCCTTGGCCTTTTGGCAAGTCGAGGTAAGTGGTGCCAGTCGCTCCCAGGCTCCTGCACGGCAGCAAGGCCAGTAGTCCAGGAGGCAACTGTCTGACATGGCAGGTGGCCCGCGGGAGTGATTTCAGCAGCCACCTCTCCTGTTCTCTTGGATTGACTAAGATGGTAGCAGTTGGGTGCTGTGCTTGTGCACTGTGGAGTGTGGAGGAAGAGCGGGGCTCCTGCTCCTGACCTGGCCTTCAGATCATGTCAGCCTCTTTTCCTGTTCTGCAGGCTGTCCTCGTCTGCTCTCCATTGGCCAAATCCTGAAAAGCCGACCTTCAGCTTCATCCTCAGCTCAGCCCTTTGGCTCCCAGCCTCCCCGTGACCACCTGTTCCACTGCCCACCCTTCACACCACCTTCCTCCCTGCAGCAGCGAGAAGGAGCCCAGCCAGGTCACCGCTGGTTCCTCCAAAAAGAGGCAGTGTAAGCAGCCCCATGGAGCAGACAGCAGCCCCTGTGCTCTGGCTCTGAAGGACAAGGATCAAGTCTCCAGCCCCCAGGGAAGAAGAAGAAGAATCTCGCAGGAGGGCTCAGTGTCCCCTGGGGGAAGGAGGTGGCAGGCAAGGGTCCCAGCGGTGGCAGGGAGGCACCCAGCTGTCAGCGCCGAAAGATCAGGCCCGTGGTGCAAGTGTCAGGCCCCAGGACCTGTCTGGACACAGAGCCCATCTGCCCCCTCAAGAGGAAGAGAAGGAGGAGATGGAGGAGACAGAAGAGTGCTGCTCAGGGTTAGAATGAGGTTTAGCATTAGGGTTACAGATTGTGGGTAAGGGTTAGAATGAGGGCTTGGGTTTAGCTTTAGTGTTTAGGGTTTGAGGTAGTGATAGGGTTAAAGTTAGGTTGATGGGTTAGGATTAGGATTAGAGTTACAGTTTGCTGTTAGGTGCTAGGGTTAGGGTTAGATGAGTGTTAGGGCTGAGTGAAGAGTATTATGGTAAGTAGTTAGGGTTAGGGGTAGGGATAGAGTTAAGGTTGGGTTTTGGTTAGAGGTAGGTTTATGGTTTAGGTTTAGAGTTAGTGGTTAGGATTAGGGTAGGGTTAGGGATGAGGAATTGGCATTGTAGTTAGTGATAGGGTTTGGGGATAAGGGAAATGGTTAGATTTTGCGTTTGAGGTTAGGATTAGGGGCCTGGTAGTGTTTGGAATAGTGGTTAGGGTTAAGAGTGTTAGAGTAAGGGTTGGAATTTGGGGCAGAGCTGGGGTTAGCGGTTAGGACCAGGGTCAGAGTTTTGCTTAGGGTTATCATTTGTTGGTGATTGTTTCTTGGCTAGCGTGTATTAGTTAGGTTTAGAGTTAGGATTAGTGTTTAGAGTTAGTTTTCAGTGTTAGGGTTAGGGGCTAGGGTTAGAGGATATGTTAGGTTGAGAATTAGTGCTACAGGTTAGGAGTACGTTTGTATTAGCATCAGAGGGGGCTAGTGTTTTGTCAGATTTAGGGATAGGGCTTTGGGTAAAGCACAGGGTCAGGATTAGAGTTACCAGTTAGGGATTAGGATTAGTGTTAGGTTGAGATAAAGTGTATGGTAAGGCTTAGATACGGGTTAGGAGTTTGGGTGTAGAGTTAGAGTTAGCATTAGGTAAGGTTTCAGGTTAGGTGTAGATTACAGGTAGGCATAGGCGTTAGGATTATAGTTAGGATTAGGGTTAGTGGTTAGTTTTCGAGTTCTAGTTAGAGGTAGACTTAGCCTTAGGGAAAAGAATTAATTTTAGTTGTAGGGATAGGGGTTGGGTTAGTGTTAAGGTGTAGCGGTTATTGTTAAAGTAGGTATGAGGTTTAGAATGAGGCTTGCAAGCTAGAGTTGGGGTTAAGGTTTAGGAGTTAGGTTTAGAATAAGTGTTAGAGGTTTGTTTTTGTGGTTAGAGTTAGAAGTAGAGTTAAGGACAGGGTTATAGTAAGCAGTTAGGACTTATGGTTATGGTTATAGTTAGGCTTAGGGTTAGGTTAGGGTTATTGTTAGGGTTTGGTGTTAGGACTTTGGTCAGGGCTAGAGTTAACATTAGGTTTCAGGTTTAGTCTTAGGGTTAGGATTTACAGTAAAGGTTAGAGTTAGGGTAAAAATTAGAGCTTAATTTAAGGGTTAAGTTAGGGTTAGATTGAGAGTTAGGGTTAGGATTAGGTTTAGGTTTAGCATTTACATAAGGGTTAGGTTTTAGATAAGGTTGAGGGTTAGTGTTAGATAAGGTTTTGGGTTAGGGGATAGAGTTAGGGTTAGAGTTTGGGATAGGCTTAGGGAGCATGGTTAGGGTTAGTGTTTGGGGTTAAGGTTTAGAGTGAGGGTTATGGGTCAGGTTTTGGGTTAGAGTTAGTCTTAGAGTTGGGATTAAATTTTGGGCAAGAGGTTAGAGTATAGCGTTAAGGGTTAGGAGTTTGTGTTTGGGTTATATGAGGTTTAGGTTAGGGTTACGTGGTAGGGTTAAGGTCTAGGGTTAGATTTAGGGTAAAGGTAAGTGTTAGGAGTTACAGTTAGGGTTAGGCTTAGGAATTAGGGAGCGGGGTTAGATTTTGCGGTTAGGGGTTTGAGCTAGGGTTAGGGGGAAGCGTTACATTTAGGGTTAGAAATAGGGTTAAACGTAGGGCAAGGGGTCAGAGTTAGGGTTAGAATTACTGTGAGTTAGATGAGGTTGAGGATTAGGGTTATGTGTTAGAGTTAGGCTTTAGGGTTACGCGTTATGGTTGGTGCTAGAGTAAGGAGCTAGGGATTAGTCTGAGAGGTAGGGTTTGAGGTTCGGGTATGTGTTTGCATTGGGGTTTGGGTTAGGTGTTCAAGTATTAGGGGTAGGATTTGATTAGTGTTGGAGTTCGAGAGTAGTGTCAGTGGAAGTGGTTAGGGTTAGGGGTTAGTTTTAGGAGGTAGGGCTAGGGTTAGGGTTATGTTTAGAATCAGGTTTAGGGTTAGAGTTAGGGGTAGGGTCAGGGTTTGATTAGGATTAGGGTTAGAATTAAGGTTAGGGCTTTTGGGTTTGGGTTAGGGGTAGAGTTTGGTTTTAGGTTGAGGCTTAGATTTGTGATTACAGTAAGAAGGCTAAGCATTAGGTTTAGAGTTGGAGTTAGAGGTAGGGATTTGCATTAGCGTTCCCTTAGGGTGAAGAGAATTGGGTAGAATTTAGGGTTAGGTTTAGGGTTGAGGGAGTAGCATTAGTGGACATAGTTAGGAGTAGCTTAGGTGTAGGAGTTGGGGCTTGGGGTAAGATTTAGGGGTTGGGGTTAGAGTTAGGGATAGGAAATATAATTAGGATTAGGGTAAGGGTTAGTTTAAAGTTTAGGGGTTAGGCAGTAGTGTTAGAAAAGGTGGTTAGGGTTAGGTTTTAGAATTCTGTTAGAGATATGGGTTCGGGTTCATGGCTAGGGAGTAATGTTATTGTAAATGGTTAAGATTAGCATAGGAGATTAGGTTTAGGGGTGAGGCTAGAGTTAGGGTTAGAGTTAGGCTTAGGATTCTGTTTAGAGGTCAGGTTAGGGTTAGATTTCATGTTAGGGTTAGTGTTGGGTTAGGTTGGTTTAAGAGTTGTGGTTAAAGTTAGGTTAGTGATAGGGTTATGGTTAGGTTATGGTTAGGGTTTAGTTTTAGTGTTAGGACTAGGTTTCAAGTTAGGGTTAGAGTTAGTATTAGGGTTTAGGCTTACCATTAAGGTTATAGTTAGTGTTAGGGGTCAGCATTAGAGTTATCATAAGTGTTGGGTTTGTGTTAGGGAGCAGTGTTACAGTTAGTGGAACTGGTTAGGGTTAGGTAGGGTTAGTTTCAGGGTTTAGGGGTTATTGCTTGAGTAAGGGTGAGGTTTAGAATGATGGTTACTGGCTAGGGTTAGGGTTAAGGTTTAGGGCTGAGCTTTAGAGTCAGCTTTAGGGGGTTGGTGTTAGGCTTAGGTATTAGGGAGAAGAGTTAGGATAAGGAAGGATAAGATTATGGCTAGGATAAGTGGTTAGGACTTAGGTTTAGGGTTATAGTTCCTTTTAGGATTAGATTAGAGTCAGTTATTAGGTAGCATTACCAGTCAGGGAGAAAGGTTAGAGTTAGGGTTTGATGTTAGCGTTAGATTTTGGGTTGGGCATATTGTTAGGTTAGGGTTTGGATTTCTGTTTATGTGATGTTAGTCTTAGGGTTAGAGTTAGGAGTTTGTCTTAAATTTTAGGATTAGATTTAGGATTAGTATTTAGGTTTACATTTAGGCTTAAGTTTTAGGATTTGGTTTAGGGTAATGGTTGGATTAGGGTTAGCGTTAGAGGTTCTGGAGTTGTCTTAGGGGTAGAATTAAGTTTTGGGGTTAGATTTAGGGGTAGGGTTAGATTAAGGTTTAGATTTAGAGTCAGGGTTAGGGCATTGAATTAGTTTTAGAGTTAGGGTGAGAGGTTGGTCTTAGATGTAGCCTTTGCTTTAGGATTACAGGAAGTGATTGGGCTAACATTAGAGGTTTAGATTTAGGCATAGGTGTTAGAGGTAGTGTTAGGGTTATTATAAGGGTTTGATGAGGATTAGGTTTAGGGTTTAAGGGTAGGGATGTGGTTAGTGGTAAAGGTTAGTATTAGAGTTAGTGTTAGAAGTAAGGATTAAGGTTAGGGGTTAGGGAATAGTGTTGGGTTAGTGTTATGGGTTGGGGATACGGAGTAGTGAAAGTGGTTGGGAATAGGTTTAGGTACTAGGGTTAGATTTAGGGTTAGGGTTTGGATTTACATTTTGGGTTTGGTTAGTGTTCAGGTTAGAGTTAGGGTTAGTGGTTAGTTTTAGATTTACAGTTAGGGTTAGGTTTAGGGGCCAGGGAGTTGTGTCTGTGGAAGTGGTTTAGGTTAGGGGTTAGTTTTAGGATTTAGGGTTTGAATTAGGGTTAAGTTTCAGATTAGATTTAGGGTTAGGGTTAGATTAGAGTTAAGGGATGGTGTTTCCAGTTAGACTTATGGTTAGGGGTTTGGATGAGGTTTACAGTTAGGATTAGATTAGTGTTAGCATATAGTTAGTGTTAGAGCTAATGATTAGATTTCACAGTTAGGGAATAGTGTTAGTGTAAGCAGTTAGGGTTAGGTTTTAATATTAGGGTTGAAGGGTAGGACTAGGGTTAGGGTTAGATTAGAGTTAAGCTTATGGGTAAGTATTAGAGTTAGATTAGGTTTAGAAGATGGTTAGAATGTAGGGTTGGAGTTAGCGTTAGAGTTTAGCTTTATGTTTTGGGTTAGAGTTAGGATTACATTTTAGCTTTAAATTTAGGTTAGAGTTAGGGATGGGGTTAGCATTAGGGTTAGCGTTAGTGTTAGGCAGTAGTGATAGTGGAATGGTCAGAGTTAGGTTTTAGATTTATACGGGAGATGGAGGTTGGGGTTGGCATTAAGGGTTGCAATTCTGGTTAGTGGTTAGGGGGTAGTGTTAGTGTAAGTCGTTAGGATTAGTGTAAGGGGTTAGGTTTAGGGGTTAGGGGTTGGGATAGCTGTACGGTTAGGATAATGGGTTAGGGTTTGAATTCGGGTTAGTTTAGGGTTAGAGTCAGTCGTAAGAGTTGCAGGTTAGGATTTAGGGCTAGGGCTTGGTTTAGTTTAGTGTTTGGTTTAAGGCTGGTGTTAGTATGATGGGTTAGGGTTAGTTTTAGGGTTAGGCTGGGGTTATGGGTTAGGGTTAGAGGTCGCATTAGGGTAAGATTTCAGTGGTTCGAGTTAGAGTAAGGTAGAGTTAGGGTTAGTTTTAGTGTAAGTGGTTAAGGTTAGGGGTAGGGATAGGCTTAGGTTTAGGGTTAGGTTTAGGTTTTGGGTTATACTAGGGTTAGTTTTTGGGTTGAGGGGGTTTGGTTTAGGTTAGATTTTGTGCAAGAGGTAGGGTTAGGGTGGTGTTTGGGTGAATGTTATGGTTAGGTGAATGATAGGTGTAGGGTAAGTTTTAGGTTTAGGGGTTAGGATTATGGATAGGGTAAGGGATGGATAAGTGTTAGGGTTATGGCTTAGGGAGTTTTGTTATTTGAATGGTCAGTTTTAGGTTTTAGATTTATATTGAAGGGTTAGGGCTAGGACACTGGTTTAGGGTTAGAGGTAGTGTTAGTGTTATTTTTGGGATAGGGGCTTAGGGTTATAGTTAGTCTTATAATGATGGGTTAGGCTTTAGCATTAGATTAGAGCTAGGTTTAGGTTAGGCTTTAGGGTTAGGCTTAGAGATTGTGTTAATGGTTAGGGTTAGATATTGGGGTTGGGTTAGCGTTAATTTTAGTCTAAGTGCTTACAATTGGTGGCTGGGTTCATGGGCTAGGGATATGAATGGAGCTAGGATTAGATTAGGGTTATGTTTATGTTTAAGGTTTGGGTTACAGGTGAATTTAGGAGTTAGGTGTAGATTTCAGGTTAGAATTAGGGTTAGTGTTGGGTCTGTGTTAGTGTTAGGTTAGGTTAGGTTAGTTACAGCTTACCATTAAGGTTAGGTTAGTGATAGTGTTAGGTTAGGGTTAGAGTTTAGTATTGGGGTTAGAGTTTAGGGTTACTGTTAGAGTCAGCGTTAGGGCTCAGTTTTAGATTTATGGTTAGAATTAGTGGTAGTGGTTAGAATTAAGGTTAGGGTAAGGGTTGGAATAGTGTTAGGTTTGGGGGTTAGGGTGTAGTGTTAGTGTCAGTTGAAGTGGTTAGGTTTAGAGGTTAGGTGTATGGGTTAGGGAAAGGGATAGGGTTAGAGTTAAGTTTAGATTTAGATTTAGGTTTTTGATTAAAGTTAGAGGTAGGGTTAGGGTTTGAGTTTAGGCTTAGACTCAGGCTTTGATTTAGGATTAGAGTGAGGGTATGGGTTAAGCATTATGGTTAGATTTTTTTTAGGGCTAGGTGTTAGGGGGTAGGCTTACAGTTAGGATTAGGTTGTGAATAGGATAGAGTTTGGGGATGGGGGTAGAGATTAGGTTAGGGTTAGAGTTATGGTTTAGAGGTTAGGATCAGGGTTGAGGTTTAGCAATGAATGTTCATATATGGGGTTATCGTTAGAGGTTAGTTTTTTGGGTTAGGGGAAGGGTTAGTGATTAGGGAATCAGTTAGTATTATAGTTAAGGATAGGGTTAGCAGTTATGACTTAGGGTTAGGGTTTCATCTAGGGTTGGATGATGGATAGGGTTAGAGTTGGCATTACTAGTTGGTGGAAGGGTTAAGGTCTGGTATTACGGTTTTGGTTAGGGGTAGAGTTAACGTTAGATGTTTAGGGTTAGACTTGGAGTTAGGGTTAGGAATTACAGTTAAGGTTAGTGTTAGGGTACAAGTTCGGGCTTAGTTTAAGGGTTAAGTTAGGTTTAAGAGTTAGGATTGCATTTAGAGTTAGGGTTAACACTAGGGTTATCATTTAGATAAAGGTTAGTGTTGGATAAGGTTTAGGGTTAGGTTTAGATTAGGGTTACGGAGTAGAGGTAGAGTCAGGGTCAGGGCTAGAGTACAGGTTAGGTTTAGGGGTAAAGGCCTATGGTTAGTGCTTGGGGTTAGGCATTTGAGATGGGGTTAGTGGTTAATTTTCAGGTTAGGGTTAGGCATACTGTTAGAATTAGGCTTTAGAGTTAGTGAATAGGGTTAGGGGTGGGGTTAGCATTAGGCTTAGGGTAAATGTTAGGCAGTAATGATAGTGGAATGGTCAGAGTTAGGTTTCAGATTTATATTAGAGATTGAGGGTGGTTTTGGCATTTAGAGTCAGAATTCTGGTTAGTGGTTAGGGGGTAGTTTTAGTGTAAGTCGTTAGGATTAGTGTAAGGGCTTAGTTTTATGAGTTAAGGGTAGGGATAGCAGTAGCGCTACGTTAATGGGTTAAGGTTTGAATTAGGGATATTTCAGGGTTAGAGTCAGTCATAAGAGTTACAGGTTAGGATTTAGGGTTAGGGCTTGGTTTAGTTTAGTGTTTGGTTTAAGGCTAGTGTTAGTATGATGGATTAGGGTTAGTTTTAGGGTTAGGCTAGGGTTATGGGTTAGGGTTAGAGGTAACATTAGGGTGATATTTCAGGTAAGAGTTAGGGTAAGGCTAGGGTTAGGGTTAGTTTTAGGGTTAGCGGGGGTTTGGTCTAGGTTAGATTTTGTGCAAGAGGTAGGGTTAGGGTGGTGGTTGGATTAATGTTATGTTTACTTTTAGGTGAATGATAGGTGTAGGGTAAGTTTTAAGTGCAGGGGTTAGGATTAGGGTTAGGGTAAGGGATGGGTAAGTGTTAGGTTAGGGCTTAGGCAGTGGTGTCAGTGGGAGTGGTTGGGGTTGGGGTTTAGCTCAGGGTCCCAGGGGGATTTGTGAGGTACCAAGGCGTGGATGAAGAGCTCCCTTCTTGGTCGCACACATCCCAAAAGACAGGGACACGTCTGTGACTGATCTGCCTGGCGCTGTCCCACCAGCAGTGGCAGATGCATCCTGGAGAGGAGTGGAGCTGCCAGGCGCTGTCAGAGGATCTCCCTGAGGTGCCACTCGCTGCCCACCCAGACTCACACACTGTCCCTGGCTGGGACAGATGCACCAGCTACGAGCTCTGGACACAGGACACAACAATCCAACAGCAAAGACCATCTCTCCTGTCCTGACAGACTCTTATGACCCCTGGAGCCCAAAGCCATGGACCACATGAACTCATTGGACATTTTAGAGGCGTGGCCTATAGACTGAGGAATGAGATCTGTGTGTATATCCAGAGACAGGAAAGTGCTGTTGATTAACTGGAATGTATTGGAGAGTGTGGGACCCGGGCACAACACAGATGGTACAGAATAAGGGGGGGGCACTGTCCTGGTTTCAGCTGGGAGAGAGTTAATTTTCTTCCTAGTAGCTGATAGAGTGCAGTGTGTTGGATTTAATCTGAGAAGAATGTTGATAGCACAGGGATGTTTTGGTTGTTGCTAAGCCATGTTTATCCCAAACCAAGGACTTTTAAGCAAGGAGGCTGGAGATACACAAGAAGGTGGGAGGGGCACAGGCAGGACAGCTGGCCCAAGTGGCCAAAGGGATATTCCACACCATATGATGTCATGCTTGGTATGTAAACCAGAGAAAAGTTATCTGGGGGACCGCTGTTTGGGATCTGGCTGGGTGTCACTCAATGGGTTGTGAGCAATTGCATTGTGCGTGACTTGGTTTATATCTCCTGTTATTATTATTACCATTTTTGCAATTACTACTATTACTACTGCCATCATTATTATTATAATTACTATTATTATTACTATAATTATTTATTATCATTATTATATTATATTTGTTGCAGCTGTTGCAGCTATTGTTACTGTTGTAGCTGTTGTAGCTGTTGTAGCTGTTGTAGCTATTGTAGCTGTTGTAGCTGTTGTAGCTATTGTTGCTATTGTTGCTATTGTTATTGTTTTCCCTTTCTGTGTCATTAAACTGTCTTCATTTTAACCCAAGCTGTTTCTTTCTTTCCTGATTCCCTCTCCCATCCCACTGGGCTGGAGGGAGGAAGAGAAGGGCTGTGTGTGATGTTCAGCTGCCCGCTGGGTTAAACAAAACAGTCCTGGTCAAAGGAGTGATCGTGCAAGGTGTCCCAGAGGAAGAGGTGAACCTGAGGAGGGCACAGGGTAACAAGGGCCCTTCAATGCCAGGACAGGCTGTGAGGAGCCAGGATGCCAAAAGCTGTCAGACTGGAGAATGTTTCAGGACACCATCTTGGTTCAGCCCTCCCCTGCCCTTTGTGCCGTGAGAGACACCCCATGGTCCTGCCCAGCCTTGTCCTGGGCTCCTGAGCCAGCTGGGAAGATGGAAAGGGCTCAGCAGCAGTGATCCTCCTCCAGCTGGGTCTGTTTCCCAGCCCAACCAGCGTGGCCAGAGCAGAGTCACCCATGGCCCCAGAGCACCACAGCCCCTCGCTCTGCAGAGCAGCATGGCCAGCTCAGGGCCCTGTGGGGAGCACAGGGAGGGAACCAGGACCAGCCGGCCAGGCCAGGCTGGACACCCTCACCTGGGGAAAGGGATGTCCCTGGAGAAGAGCAAGGCAGCATTTCTGTGCCTGCAGGGAGGAATCCAGGAGCAAGAGAAACCTCTTTCTGCAGACACTCATTGGGGTCAGGCTGCTCTGTTGCTGGAGCAGGACTCTTGTTCTGGTCTGAGGAGAGGGGCTGGCACTGATGGACACAGGTCATCTGTGGTGGGGATCTGCTGGAGCTGAATCTGCTTTTCCTGTCTGTCCACACCTCCTCAGGAGACATTCTGCGTCGGTATCCATGGGGGAATTCTTCTATCACATGTTCAAAGTGCTCACTGCCGAAACAGCGTCATCCTGACCAACTTCTCTGTCATCCTCACTCACACAAGATAAATCAACCTGTTGCCCATGTCATTGAGCAGCTCCATAGATCTGAGCTGATCCTTCACACAGGGGGATCCCTCTGTCCTCATCCTCCCCGGGACTCTCTCCAGCAGACCCTGTATCCTTCAACTGAAACACCACAGCTCAGCAAGCTGCCCCACCTCACCTCATATAATCCAAAACTGTCATAGTGCTTTGACAAGACATGGGGCACCTCCTGGCAGTGGATGTTCGGAAGCTTGTTCAGTGGTACACCACCTGGGTTTCCACCATCCAGAGGGACACAGATTGCCTCTGTGATACCCCTCTTGTAGAGCCAGACCTAATGAACAGCATTTTAAACAATACCTCAGACTCTGAGTGCATTTCCTTCTGGGATCATACCAGACCAGCATCAACTGGGGAAAAACACTATCCCAGCACTCTTGGATGCAAACCCTCTGGTCCCAAGGGCTGATAAGGCTGCAGTTTGCTCATGAAATCCCTGGCTTGATCTCCATCCACCACAGTTGTTGCCCTCCAGAGTTCTGCCTGATGCAAAGACACGGAGACATCTCAGGTCTACCTACACCTTGTCTTACTAAATTCAGTAGCAGTCTCCCAGTATTTAGGATTCTCCTTTAGCTGTTTCTGAATTAGCAACAGCTTATCTTGATGACCTTCAATTCCTTTTGGAGTTTTAATTGTGTTTTGATAACCATTGCTGTGCCTGGAGGACACTGTCCTTGAAAACTGGATGTATCCAGGCATATTGTGAAAGTATTTGGTCTTTTTGTTGATTGTATCATCAAGAGACTGAGTGAAGATCCGTGTGTGATGTGCTGCTTGTCCATGCAATGCCTGCAGCTGTTGGGTAGAGAAGAGACCAACCTTGCTTTTCTGATGACATCTGATGACTGATGTCCCTGGGAAAGCAATGGAACAGCTTATCCTTGGTGCCATCTCAAGGCATATCAAGGATAAGAGGGTTATTAGGGGCAGTCAGCATGGCTTCACCAAGGGTAAGTCATGCTTGATCAACCTCATAGCCTTTTATGAGAATGTAAGAAGGCGGATGAATGATGGCAGAGCGGTGGATGTGGTCTACCTTGACTTCAGTAAAGCCTTTGACACAGTCTCCCACAGCATCCTCACAGCTAAGTTGGGGAGGTGTGGTCTGGACAATAGAGTAGTGAGGTGGGTTGCAAACTGGTTGAAGGAGAGAAGCCAGAGAGTGGCAGTCAATGGTGCGGAGTCTAGTTGGAGGCCAGTATCCAGTGGAGTGCCTCAGGGGTCAGTACTGGGGCCAGTATTATTCAATATATTCATTAACGATTTAGACGAGGGAATAGAGTGACTATCAGTAAGTTTGCTGGTGACACTAAGCTGGGAGGAGCAGCTGACACACCAGAGGCTGTGCTGCCATCAGAGACCTGGACAGGCTGGAGACCTGGGCAGGGAATAACCTGATGAAATTTAACAAGGGCAAGTGTAGAGTCCTGCATCTGGGCAAGAACAGCCCCAGGTTCCAGCATAGGTTGGGAAATTACATATTAGAGAGCAGTGTAGGGGAAAGGGACCTGGGGGTCCTGGTGGACAACAGGATGAACAGGAGCCAGCACTGGGCCCTTGTGGCCAGGAAGGCCAATGGTACCTGGGGTGTATTAGAAGGGGAGTGGTCAGTGGGTCAGAGAGCTCCTCCTGCCCCTCTGCTCTGCCCTGGGGAGACCACACCTGGAATATCGTGTCCAGCTGTGGCCCCTCAGTTCCAGCAGGACAGGGAACTGCTGGAGAGAGTCCAGAGCAGTCACCAAGATGCTGAAGGGAGTGGAGCATCTCCCGTGTGAGGAAAGGCTGAGGGAGCTGGGGCTCTTTAGTTTGGAGAAGTGGAGCCTGAGGGGTGACCTTATTAATGCTTATAAATATATAAAGGATGAGTGCCATGATGATGGAGCCAGGCTCTTCTCAGTGGCAAACAATGATAGGACAAGGGGTAATGGGATCAAGCTGGAACACAAGAGGTTCCACTTAAATTTGAGAAAAAACTTCTTCTCAGTGAGGCTGATGGACACTGGACCAGGCTGCCCAGGGGGGTTGTGGTGTCTCCTTCTCCACAGACATTCCAACCCGCCTGGACACCTTCCTATGTAACCTCATCTGGGTGTTCCTGTTCCATGGGGCGATTACACTGGATGAGCTTACCAGGGTCCTTCCAATCCCAAACATACTGTGATACTTTGATACAACATCCCAGATACAGCATCCCAGATACAGTATCCCAGACACAGCACCCTAGATACAGCATCCCTGATACAGCATCCTAGATACAGCATCCCAAATACATCATCCCAGATGCAGCACCCTAGATAC
This sequence comes from Nesoenas mayeri, assembly GCF_963082525.1. Taxonomy (NCBI): domain Eukaryota; kingdom Metazoa; phylum Chordata; class Aves; order Columbiformes; family Columbidae; genus Nesoenas; species Nesoenas mayeri. The sequence goes on from NW_027660043.1 coordinate 37,794, forward strand.
AGCATCCCAGATACAGCATACTACATACAGCATCCTAGATACAGCATCCCAGATGCAGAACCCTAGATACAGCATCCCAGATTCAGCATCGCAGATGCAGCATCCCAGATACAGTATCCCAGATACAGCATCCTAGATACAGCATCACAGATGCAGCACCCTAGATACAACATCCCAGATACAGCATCCCAGATACAGCATCCCAGATACAGCATCCCAAATACAGCATCCCAGGTACAGCACCCCAGCTACAACATTATAGATACAGCATCCCAGATACAGCATCCCAGATACAACATCCTAGATACAGCATCCTAGATTCAGTATCCCAGATACAGCATCCCAGATACAGCATCCTATATACAGCATGCTAGATACAGCATCCTTGATAACGCATCCCAAATACAGCATCCCAGACTCAGTATCCAAGATACAACATCCCAGATACAGCATCCTAGATACAATATCCCAGATAGAGCATCCAAAATACAACATCCTAGATACAACATCCTAGATTCCTCATCCTAGATGCAGTATCCCAGATACAGCATCCTAGATTCACCATCCTAGATACAGCATCCTATATACAGCATCCCAAATATAGTATCCCAGATAGAACATCCAAGATACAACATCCTAGATACAGCATCCCAGATACAGCATACTAGATACAGCATCCTAGCTACAGTATAACAGATACAGCATCCCAGATACAACATGCCAGATACAGCATCCTAGATACAGCATCCTATCTACAGCATTCCAGATACAGCATCCTAGATTCAGCATCCCAGATACAGCATCCCAGATACAGAATCGTAGATACAGTATCCCAGATACAGCATCCCAGATACAGCATCCTATATACAGCATCCCAGATACAGCATCCTAGATACAGTATCCCAGATACAGTACCCTAGATACAGTATTCTAGATACAACATCCCAGATAGAGCATCCAAAATACAACATCCTAGATACAACATCCTAGATTCCTCATCCTAGATGCATTATCCCAGATACAGCATCCTAGATTCACCATCCTAGATACAGCATCCTATATACAGCATCCCAAATATAGTATCCCAGATAGAGCATCCAAGATACAACATCCTAGATACAGCATCCCAGATACAGCACCACAGATACAGTATCCCACATAGAGCATTCCAGATACAGCAACTCAGATACAGTATGCCAAATACAGCATCCCAGGTACAGCATCCCAGATACAGCATGCCAGATACAGTATCCCAGAAACAGCACCCTAGATACAGCATCCTAGATACAGCACCCCAAATACAGCACACCAGGTACAGTATCCCAGATACAGCATCCCAGATACAGCATCCCAAGTACAGCATCCCAAATACAGCATCCCAGGTACAGCATCCCAGCTACGACATTCCACATACAGCATCGCAGATACAGCATCCCAGATACAGCATCCCAGATACAGCATCCCAGATACAGCATCCCAGATACAACATCCCAGATAGAGCATCCCAAATACAGCATCTTAGATACAGAATCCCAGATACAACATCCCAAATAGAGCATCCCAAATACATCATCTTAGATACAGCATCCTAGATTCACCATCCTAGATGCAGTATCCCAGATACAGCATGCCAAATTCACCGTCCTAGATACAGCATTCTAGATACAGCATTCCAAATACAGTAGCCCAGATAGAGTATCCCAGACACGACATCCTAGATACAGCATCCGAGATACAGCATCCCAGATACAACATCCCAAATACAGCATCCTAGAGACAGCATCCCAAATACAGCATCCCAGATAGAGCATCCCAGATACAGCATCCTACATACAGCATCTCAGATACAGCATCCTTAATACAGCATCCTAGATACAGTATAATAGATACAGCATCGCAGATATAGCATCCCAGATATAGCATCATAGATACAGTATCCCAGATAGAGCATCCTATATGCAGCATCGCAGATACAGCATCCTTGACACAGCATCCCAGATAGAGTATTCCAGATACAGCATCCTATGTACAGCATGCCAGATACAGCATCCCAGATACCGTATCCTTGATAAAGCATCCCAAATACATCATCCCAGGTACAGAATCCCAGATACAGCATCCTATATACAGCATCCAAGATACAGCGTCCCAGATACAGCATCCTAGATACAGTATCCTAGATGCAGCATCCCATATACAGCATCCTAGATACAGCATCCTAGATATAGCATCCCAGATACAACATCCTAGATACAGCATCCTAGATACAACATCCCAGATAGAGCATCCCAAATACAGCATCCTAGATACAGTAACCTAGATACACCATCATAGATGCAGTATCCCAGATACAGCATGCCAGATTCACCGTACTAGATACAGCATCCTAGATACAACATCCCAAATACAGTATCCCAGATAGAGCATCCGAGACACAACATCCTAGATACAGCATCCCAGATACAACATCCCAGATACAACATCCCAAATACAGCATCCTAGAGACAGCATCCCAAATACAGCATCCCAGATAGAGCATCCTAGATACAGCATCGTAGATACAGCATCCCAGATACAGCATCCTTAATACAGCATCCTAGATACAGAATAATAGATACAGCATCGCAGATATAGCATCCCAAATACAGCATCCTAGATACAGCATCCTAGATACAGCATTCCAGATACAGCATCCCAGATAGAGCATCCTAGATACAGCATTCCAGATACAGCATCCCAGATACAGCATCTCAGATACAGTACACAAGATACACCATCCCAGATACAGCATCCCAGATACAGCATCCCAGATACAACATCCCACATACAGCATCTGATGTACAGCATCCCAGATACAGCAGCCCAGATACAACATCCTACATACAGCATCCCAGATACAGCGTCGCAGATACAGCATCCCAGATACAGCATCCCAAATACAGCATCCTAGATTCACCATCCTAGATACAGCATCCTAGATACAGCATCCTAGAAACAGTATCCCAGCTACAGAATCCCAGATACAGCATCCTAGATACAGTATCCCAGGTACAGCATCCTATATACAGCATCCTAGATACAGTATCCCAGATGCAGCATCCCAGATACAGCATCCTTGATACAGCATCCTAGATACAGTATCCCAGGTACAGCATCCTATATGCAGCATCCCAGATACACCATCCTTGATACAGCATCCCAGATACAGCATCCTAGATATAGCATCCTAGATACAGTATCCCAGATACACCATACAAAATACAGTATTCCAGATAGAGGATTCCATACACAGCATCCCTGATATACCATCTCAAATACAATATCCTAGATAGAGCTTTCCAGATACAGCATCCCAGGTACAGCATCCCAGATACAGCATCCCAAGTACAGCATCCTAGGTACAGCATCCCAGATACGGCATCCCAGATACAACATAATAGATACAGCATCCTAGATTCAGAATCCCACATAGATCATCATAGAGACAGCATCCTAAATACAGCATTCCAGATACAGCATCCCAAATACAGCATCCTAGATACAGTATCCCGGATACAGAATCCCAGATAGGGCATCCCAAATACAGCATCCTAGATACATTATCCCAGATATAGCATCGCAGATACAGCATCCCAAATACAGCACCCTCCATACAGTATCCCAGATACAGCATCCCAGATACAGCATCCTATATACAGCATCCCAGATACAGCATCCCAGATACAGCATACTTCATACAGAATACCAGATACAGCATTCTAGATACAGCATCCTAGATACAGCATCCCAGATACAGCATCCTTGATATAGCATCCTAGATACAGCATCCTATATACAGCATCCTAGTTACAGCATGCCAGATACAGCATCCCAGATACAGCATCCTATATACAGCATCCTAGTTACAGCATGCCAGATACAGCATCCTAGATACAGCATCGCAAATACAGTATCCCAGATAGAGCATTCCAGATACAGCATCCCAGGTACAGCATACTAGATACAGCATCCTAGATACAGCATCTTAGATTCACCTTCCCAGATACAGCATCCTAGACACAGCATCCTAGATACAGTATCCCAGATACAGCATCCCAGATACAGCATTCTTGATACAGCATCCCAAATACAGCATCCCAGGTACAGCATCCCAGATGCAGTATCCAAGATACAGCATTCGAGATACAGCATCGCAGATAAAGCATCCTAGATATAGCATCGCAGATACAACATCCTAGGTACAGCATCCCAGGTACAGCATTCCAGATACAGCATCCCAAATACAGCATCCCAGGTACTGCATCCCAGATAAAGTATCCCAGATACATCATCCTAGATATAGCATCCCAGATACACCACCCTAGATTCAGCATCCCAGATACAGCATTCCAGATACAATGTCCCAGATACATCATCCCAGATACAGAATTCTAGGTACAGCATCCCAGATACAGCATCCTAGATACAGCATCCTAGATACAGCATCCCAAATACAGTATCCCAGATAAAGCATTCCAGATACAGCATCCCAGATACAGCATCCTAGATACAGCTTCCCACATACACCACTCTAGATACAACGTCCCAGATACAGCATCCCAGATACAGCATCCTAGATACAGCATCCCAGATACAGCATCCCATATACAACATCCTAGATACAGCATTCTAGATACAGCATCCCAGATACAGCATCCTAGATACAGCATACTAGATTCACCATCCCAGATACAGCATCCCAGGTAAAACATCCTATATATAGCATCCCAGATACAGTATCCCAGATACAGCATCCCACATACAGCATCCCAGGTACAGCATCCCAGATACAGCATCCCAGATACAACATCCTACATACAGCATCCCAGATACAGCATCCCAGATACAGCATCCCTGATACAGCATCCTATATACAGCATCCTAGATACATCATCCTACATACAGCCTGTGTACAGCATCCTAGATACATCATCTTACATACAGCATCCCAGATACAACATCCAAGGTACATCATCCTAGATACAATATCCCAGATACAGCATCTCATATACGGCATCTTAGATACAGCATCCCAGATTCAGCATCCTAGATACAGAGTCCTAGATACAGCATCCGAGAAACAGCATCCCAGATACAGCATTCTAGATACTGATATATGTTCTTAACTATTAACTATTAACATAACTATTAACTATTAACATATTAGAGAGCAGTGTAGGGGAAAGGGACCTGGGGGTCCTGGTGGACAACAGGATGAACAGGAGCCAGCACTGTGCCCTTGTGGCCAGGAAGGCCAATGGCATCCTGGGATGTATTAGAAGGGGGGTGGTTAGTAGATCGAGAGAGGTCCTCCTTCCCCTCTACTCTGCCCTGGTGAGACCCCATCTGGAATATTGTGTCCAGTTCTGGGCCCCTCAGTTCAAGAAGGACAAGGAACTGCTGGAGAGGGTCCAGCGTAGGGCAACCAAGATGATTAAGGGAGTGGAGCACCTCCCTTATGAGGAAAGGCTGAGGGAGCTGGGTCTCTTTAGTTTGGAGAAGAGGAGACTGAGGGGTGACCTTATTAATGTTTATAAATATATAAAAGGTGAGTGCCATGAGGATGGAGCCAGGCTCTTCTCGTTGGCAAACAATGATAGGACAAGGGGTAATGGGATCAAGCTGGAACACAAGAGGTTCCACTTAAATTTGAGAAGAAACTTCTTCTCTGTAAGGGTGACAGAGCACTGGAACAGGCTGCCCAGGGGGGTTGTGGAGTCTCCTTCTCTGGAGACATTCAAGACCCACCTGGACATGTTCCTGTGCAACCTCACTTAGGCGTTCCTGCTCCAGCAGGGGGATTGGACTAGATGATCTTTTGAGGTCCCTTCCAATCCAGAACATACTGTGATACTGTGATACTGTAACTAATAAACCATTAAAAAACTAACACTTGACACTTGAAGAACTAACCCTACCCCACATCACTAAAGACTCTTAGAGAGCCGACCCTTTAACCCACATCACTATTGTCCAGCCTTGCTTAGCTCTGTGTAACTTACTGTACAAAAACCAGGACGTCACTGACGCCCTGCAAGGACAATAATCCTTGGTGGGTCCTTGGGTGAACTAGATTACAGGAACTCAGGCACAGGACAGGAGATACGCCAGTTTAACCAACTCCGCAGCCTGAGACCCAGCCAACTCATCACCAAAGGTGACCGTGTACAGAGAAGAGGACCCGGGGTCACGATCACTGCGCAGCTGCAACCAGGAGGAGCCAGAGCTGGAGACTGTGGAAATGGTCTCCTGAACTCATTCCAATAAGATCCACCTGCTCGAGGACAGGTTCTGAATATGTACAGGCGTTCCTAGAACTGTCATGAATATGTAACACTTTACTGCATTTAACCAAGCTCACAGCTACTGTAATTTTACACAGGCACTAGGTGAAATGATTCCCCGTGTGTCCGGCGTTGTAAATAAATGCATGCCTTCCTTATAACTTCAACAACCCAGCTGTCAGGATGAGTTTCCCCAGGGCAGTTCCGTATTCTGTATTAGGCCCTCTGATTCCAGTCTGAGATACAAATTCTGTAGAGGCACCACATGGACACAACCAACCTAAAACCACCTCGTGAAATCCCTCCACCAGGTTTGCTGCTGCATTTGGGTTCTTTGTGCAAGTTCCATATATGCTTGAGAAGGTTTTAGAGAAAAAAAAACTGGAGTAGGACATTTTCAAGCACGGGTGAATTATAGTAGGATGATTTTTTTTCCCTGTTGCTTCTAGAACTGTTGAAAGTTTAATTTTTAAAATGTTTCTGAAACAGTATATAGTTTTGCTCTAATAAATCACGCACAAAACGTTATCTATATCTATTTTTCCAGAGGAGCCAAAGAGACTTGGAAGCAAATAACAAAGGAGAACGATATGTAGACATGAGCAAGAGATGAAATGAGTGTGTTAGTTTACAAGAAATTCAACTGGAAAATCTAAAGATGAAAAAGCGGCAAATTCAAAAAATAAGATGCAGGAAGTACAGTGTAACATTTCAGAACTGATAGAAATGGAAATTTAAAAACTATGCTCTGGATGGTCACATATAAAGGTCTTCAATAAATTTTATCTGTTTTGAAAATTTGATAATTGAAATTATTTTTACAGACTGTATTTAATGCACAGTTACTAAAAGGAATAGATACTATCAGTTTTACTTTGGACTTTCAGAGGACTTTTAATGTCAACAGCAACACTCATGCATTCTAGAAAGTCGTTGTTTCCGTGTGAAAGCCGGATCCTTAGATGGTTCAGCTGTTCGCTGCATGTTCGAGGGCTCAGTCTGAGTGTGATCTGGAGATTTTGCCACTTGAGCAGGGCAGCAGAACTATGTGATGAACTAAATGAACTGTGCAACAAAACTTTCAGAATTAACTGAAATACGCTTTACACACACTTTAAAGCATAAAATATTTTATTTTTACCCCAATCCACAAAAAGGGCTGCAACTCCAGGCCTGGCAACTTCAGGCCCATCAGCCTGACCTCGGTGCCTGGCAGGGTTATGGAGCAGATCATCCTGAATGCAATCAGCACCTTCAGGATGGACAAGGGATCAGACCCAGCCAGCATGGGTTTAGGAGGGGCAGGTCCTGTCTGAACAACCTGATCTCCTTTTGCGATCAGGTGACCCACCTGGTGGATGAGGGGAAAGCTGTAGATGTGGTCTATCTGGACTTCAGCAAAGCCTTTGACACTGTCTCCCATAATATACTCAAGCAAAAGCTGGTAGCCCGTGGCTGGGACAAGTGCACTCCACGCTGGGTGAAGAAGTGGCTGGAGGGCCGGGCCCAGAGAGTGCTGGTGAATGGGGCCGCATCCAGCTGGCGGCCAGTCACTAGTGGTGTCCCCAGGGGTCAGTGTTGGGTCCAGTCCTGTGTAACATCTTTATTGACGATTTAGATGAGGGGATTGAGACCATCATCAGCAAATTTGCTGATGACACCAAGTTGGGAGGGGGTGTGGACCTGCTGGTGAGTCAGCTGTGAGTCAGCTGATCGAAGCCAGCCCAGCGAGAGCCGGAGCCGGCGGGGTGCAGCCGACCACGAGGTTCAGCCGAGATTAGGAAGCTCAGAGGGAAACGTACAGGGACAGCGTGATTCCCGGCGGGTCCCCATCCCCAAAGCCCAGGCAGCCATTGCGAGAGAGCGGCTGACGTGGCGGGGGGCGTTCCCACCGTGACGGCGACCACACCCCCTCCCATTGCCTTGAAAAGTCCTTTGGGAGGGCAGCGACTAGTCGCTGCCCAGCAGGCGCAGGGAGGAGCAACCAGCTTGAGTAGCGGGTGAGTCCCACCCACACTGTGCTGCAGCAGCGGGTGTGGTAGCTTGTGCAGCAGGGTGCAGAGAGCACTTGTCGCTTGCTAGCCCCTCTAACTTATTGCCAGCATCCCAGACTACTGATCGCCTTCAGGAGGAGAGCTTATCTCAAACAGACGGTGGCAACGCAGACTGAGGTTCTGTCCCGAATGGTGGCTGTTCCAGTCTCCATCTGCAGGGAGTGCCAGAGCCTGCTGCTGCTGGGGCAGGGAGGCCAGCACTCCACCTGTGTGAGCTGCGAGCAGGTGCAAGGTCTGCTCCACATGGTTGTGAAGCTTAAGGAGGAAATTGAGACGCTGAGGACCATCAGGGAGTGCGAAAGGGAGATTGACTGGTGGAGTAACACCCTGACGTGCCAGTCGGAAAGGTCCCAGGGAGGTATCCCCCAAAAGGAGATGGACCTCCTGCCCTCTCGGACAGAGGCGGAAGTTCTGAGACGGCCCCACCCTTGTTGTTGTCGGGCAGAGGTAGGGGACCTAAAAGACGACGAGCGTTGGAAGCGTATTCCGATTCGGCGTCACGGGCAGCCGCCCTTCCTGCCTGCTTTGTCTCCTCAGATGCCCCTCCGTAATAGGTTTGAGGCCCTGGATCTGGAAGAAGAGGTAGGTGAGGAGGCAGTGCCAAGCCTGCCTACAAGATCACATAGGAAGAGGCGGTTGACGTCACAACTTAAGACTGCCTCTATTAAGAAAGAAAGAAGGGTGATAGTAATAGGAAATTCCCTTCTGAAAGGAACAGAGGGTCCAATATGCAGAGTTGACCCTCATCTTAGGGAAGTTTGTAGTCTACCTGGAGCCCGGATCAAGGATATTGCTAGACAGCTCCCCAAACTGGTGCACCCGACAGACTACTACCCACTGCTGGTCTTCCAGACAGATGGGGAGGAAGCTGCTTCTCATAGTCTGAGGGCAATGAAGAATGATTTCAAGGTCTTGGTAAGGATGGTGAAAGACTCAGGGGCTCAAGTGATCTTTTCTTCACTCCTTCCATCTTCAAGTGACGATGTGGGATGGAATAGGAAAATTCATTCTCTAAATGGTTGGCTCCAAGACTGGTGCTACAGGCAGGGCTTTGGATTTTTTGATAATGGTTGGTTCTATAAGACACCAGTCCGGACAGTGTCATGCATGCGGGAAAGGTTTATCTCGCAGGGGCAAAAGGATGCTGGGGCAGGAATTAGCTGGGCTCATTTGGAAAGCTTTAAACTAGGCTCAAAGGGGGATGGGGTTGTAGCTGGGCTTGTCCCAGTCGGGCAGCATTCTAAAACTGATGAGGACCGGGTGGCCTCCTGTGCCCCTAGGGAGAAATGGGTGTGCTCTGCTCGCTCCCTGAAATGCCTGTACACCAAGGCACGCAGCATGGGGAATAAGCAGGAGGAGTCAGAATCCTGTGATCGGTCGGGAGATTATGATCTGGTGGCAATTACAGAAACATGGTGGGACAGTTCACATGACGGGAATGTGGTCGTGGATGGCTATGCCCTTTTCAGGAAAGACAGGCCGGCCAGGCGTGGTGGTGGAGTTGCTCTCTATGTGAGAGAGCAACTACAATGTACTACATTCTGCCCAGGAGTGGATGACGAGCGAGTTGAGAGTGCATGGGTCAGGATCAAGGGGCAGGCTGGCAGGGGTGACACTGTTGTGGGCGTCTGTTACAGGCCACCAGATCAGGCTGAGGAAGTTGATGAGGCCTTCTATGGGCAGCTGAGAGTGGCCTCGCAGTCACAGGCCCTGGGTGTTTTGGGTGATTTTAACTTCCCTGATGTTTACTGGAAGGACCATTCAGCCAGCCAGCCACAGGCCAGGAGGTTCCTCCAGTGCCTTGATGAGAACTTCCTCATGCAGATGGTGGAGGAGCCGACTAGGAGAGGTGCACTGCTGGACCTCATCCTCACTAACAAGGAGGGTCTGGTTGAAGCAGTAAAGGTTGAGGGCTGCCTGGGTTGCAGTGACCACGAGATGGTGGAGTTCAGCATCTTGTGTGGCAGGAACAGAATAGTGAGTAGAATTGCAACCCTGAGCTGTAGCAGGGCTAACTTTGGCCTTTTCAAGCAATTGCTGGGGGAAATCCCATGGGCAAGACTGCTTGAAGGAAAAGGGGCCCAAGAGAGCTGGACTACATTCAGAGATTGCTTCTTCCACGCTCAGGATCAGAGCATCCCCACACGTAGGAAGTCAAGGAAGAGAGCCAGGAGGCCTGCGTGGTTGAATAGGAATCTATTGGGTATGCTCAAGCAGAAGAGGCGAGTTTACAGGTCATGGAAGCAGGGGCTGGCCACTTGGGAGGAATATAAGGCTGCTGTTAGAGGATGTAGGAAGGCAGCTAGGATAGCCAAGGCCTCCTTAGAATGACAGCTGGAGAGAGGGGTCAAGGACAGCAAAAAGAACTTTTTCAAATACATAGCAGATAAAACTAATACCACAGACAATGTAGGCCCACTGAGAAATGAGGTGGGTGCCCTGGTGGCGGAAGATACAGAGAAGGCGGAATTACTGAATGCCTTCTTTGTGTCTGTCTACTCTGCCGGAGGCTGTCCTGGGGAGCCCTGTACCCCTGAGACCCCAGATGAAGCCAGGTCAATGGAGGAGCTTGCTTTAGTCGAGGAGGACTGGGTTAGGGAGCAATTAAACAGTCTGGACATCCATAAATCCATGGGTCCAGATGGGATGCATCCACGAGTGCTGAGGGAGCTGGCTGAGGTCATTGCTGGACCACTCTCCATCATCTTTGCCAAGTCTTGGGAAACGGGAGAGGTGCCCGAGGATTGGAGGAAAGCAAATGTCACTCCAGTCTTCAAAAAGGGCAAGAAGGAGGACCCAGGTAACTATAGACCGGTCAGCCTCACCTCTGTCCCTGGGAAAGTAATGGAACAACTTATCCTTGGTGCTATCTCAAGGCATATCAAGGATAAGAAGGTTATTAGGGGCAGTCAGCATGGCTTCACCAAGGGTAAGTCATGCTTGACCAACCTCAAAGCCTTTTATGAGAATGTAACAAGGTGGATGGATGATGGCAGAGCAGTGGATGTGGTCTACCTTGACTTCAGTAAAGCCTTTGACACAGTCTCCCACAGCATCCTCACAGCTAAGTTGAGGAGGTGTGGTCTAGACAATAGAGTAGTGAGGTGGGTTACAAACTGGCTTAAGGAGAGAAGCCAGAGAGTGGCAGTCAATGGTGCGGAGTCTAGTTGGAGACCAGTATCTAGTGGAGTACCTCAGGGGTCAGTACTGGGGCCAGTATTATTCAGTATATTCATTAACGACTTAGACGAGGGAATAGAGTGTACTATCAGCAAGTTTGCTGATGACACTAAGCTGGGAGGAGTGGCTGACACGCCAGAAGGCTGTGCTGCCATCCAGAGACCTGGACAGGCTGGAGAGTTGGGCGGGGAATAACCTAATGAAATTTAACAAGGAAAAGTGTAGAGTCCTGCATCTGGGCAGGAACAGCCCCAGGTTCCAATATCGGTTGGGAAATTACATATTAGAGAGCAGTGTAGGGGAAAGGGACCTGGGCATCCTGGTGGACAACAGGATGACCATGAGCCAGCACTGTGCCCTTGTGGCCAGGAAGGCCAATGGCATCCTGGGATGTATTAGAAGGGGAGTGGTTAGTAGATCGAGAGAGGTCCTCCTTCCCCTCTACTCTGCCCTGGTGAGACCCCATCTGGAATATTGTGTCCAGTTCTGGGCCCCTCAGTTCAAGAAGGACAAGGAACTGCTGGAGAGGGTCCAGCGTAGGGCAACCAAGATGATTAAGGGAGTGGAGCACCTCCCTTATGAGGAAAGGCTGAGGGAGCTGGGTCTCTTTAGTTTGGAGAAGAGGAGACTGAGGGGTGACCTTATTAATGTTTATAAATATATAAAGGGTGAGTGCCATGAGGATGGAGCCAGGCTCTTCTCGTTGGCAAACAATGATAGGACAAGGGGCAATGGGATCAAGCTGGAACACAAGAGGTTCCACTTAAATTTGAGAAAAAACTTCTTCTCAGTGAGGGTGACAGAGCACTGGAACAGGCTGCCCAGGGGGGTTGTGGAGTCTCCTTCTCTGGAGACATTCAAGACCCACCTGGACATGTTCCTGTGCAACCTCACTTAGGCGTTCCTGCTCCAGCAGGGGGATTGGACTAGATGATCTTTTGAGGTCCCTTCCAATCCAGAACATACTGTGATACCGTGATACTGTGATACTGTGCTGGAAGGCAGGAGGGCTCTGCAGAGGGATCTGGAGAGACTAGAAAAATAGGCTGATTCCAGTGGGATGAAGTTCAACAAGGCCAAGAGCCGGGTGCTGCACTTTGGCCACAACAACCCCCTGCAGCGCTCCAGGCTGGGCGCAGAGTGGCTGGAGAGCAGTCAGGCAGAAAGGGACCTGAGGGGACTAATGGACAGGAAGCCCAGCATGAGCCAACAGTGTGCCCAGGTGGTCAAGAAGGCCAATGGTGTCCTGTCCTGTATCCAAACAAGCGTGATCAGCAGGACAAGGGCAGTGATCCTTCCCCTGTACTCTGCATTGGGGAGGCCACACCTGTAGTATTGTGTTCAGTTCTGGGCCCCTCAGCTCAGGAAAGAGATTGAAGTGCTGGAGCGGGTCCAGAGAAGAGCAACAAGACTGGGGAAGCAACTTGAACACAAGCCCTATGGGGAGAGGCTGAGGGAGCTGGGCTTGTTTAGTCTGGAGAAGAGGAGGCTTAGAGGTGAGCTCAGCACTCCCTAGAACTGCCTCAAGGGCAGTTCTAGCCAGGTGGGGATTGGTCTCTTCTCCCAGGCAGTCAGCAATAGGACAAGGGGGCATGGGCTTAAACTCTGCCAGGGGAAATTTAGGCTGGATATTAGAAAGCAATTCTGTGCAGAGAGAGTGGTCAGGCATTGGAATGGCTACCCAGGGAGTTGCTGGACTCACTGTCCCTGGAGGTTTTTAAACTGAGATTGGACATGGCACTTAGTGCCGTGATCTTGTCAATGGGCTGGAGTTGGACCGAGGGTTGGACTGGATGATCTCTGAGGTCTTTTCCAAATGAGTTGATTCTGTGATTCTGTGAATTAACTTAAGTTTTAAGAAAAAAAAAAAAACAACCTAAAGTATACTTCTGGATGAGGATGGACCAGGTTCGGGATCAGGACCAGGAGTGCTGCAGGAGCAGGTGTCTCCCAGCACGGACACACCGGGGGGACCTGTTGACCTCAGCACCCTGGACCCCACCATGGCCCAGGGACATCCTCACAACCAGGGTCAGAGCGGTTCCTGCTGCTGCCCCGAGGGTCACTAGCCCCAGGCAGCCCTGAGCCAGAGTGCAGGTGTCTGAGCTGGGCTGAGCTGGAAGGGGCTGCAAAACAGCTCATTGGAGGAGGCGATGGAAGAAGGTGCCATGTGAGTGGCACCGGGGTGAACTGACACCCTCCGTTTGGTATCTGGACCCGTGCTGGGCTTGCACATGGACTAAGCCCCAGCTCAGAGCACAAATTGCTGTTCCCAGCCCCGGCTGCCAAGCGCTGGTCCTGCTCTCTCCTCCCTGGTGCGGCCCCAGCGCACGACTGCCCTGCCTGCTCCTGCCTTGGGGCTTGGGGAGCTCGAGTCCAAAGGAAAGACAGACTGGGGTGGGTATGGGATCTCTTAAGTGTCCTGGCGTTGCTTTGCTAATCACTCTGTGACGGTTCCTGGGCTACTCACTAGATTATGTGCCCAGAGAGGCAAATGAGGCATAAAGCGACTTTCCAGTTAAGGGTTTCCACCTTACAAAAAAACACAGGTGCATTTTCTCATCAGCAACAGACTGAAAGATGGCAGCTGAAGCAGCATGTGCCTCTTGTGAAAACAGGTAACAACAGATGGTTCCATTCAGTCAATACTTCATTTATTTCTGCACAAGAAAACTGTCCATTAATTTAATCTCTGGTGTCCAGGCAGGGCCTTGCTGATGTTCCTGTGTCGCAGCAAGTGTGTGCATGTCAGGCTTCCTGCAGGTTTGTGGCTGAGTTTTCCATTTTCCCTAAGACGGACAATCTTGCTGTGGACTCCTGAAGTCTCCCATAAGCTGGTGGTTGAGAGAAGGCCGGGGAGCTCCAGTGAGCTCAGGGAGGACCAGGCAGCATCACAGGCAAAGCAGACGGGAACTCGACTGGGTGAACATTAATGGAATTTATTGATAGAAGAAACAGGAACGTCTCCCCCATCTCTGGGCGGATCACCGTGCACCTTGAACCGATACAGGCAGGTGTAGTCCGGGTGGCCCCAGTTGCTCAGCACCTGCAGCCTGATGTAATTCACGACCCCAGGGAGCTCGTTCTGCAAGGACAAAGAGAAATGAGTCGCCTTTTCCTCTCTGGCCCGTGAGCACTGACAGAAGTGCCGCAGTGACGGCCTCGATCAGCAGCTTCCTCCCTGCTGCCCCGCGGAGGCTTTGACCTGTCGTGGTGCAGATGTTCCCTCATTGGGCCATGAGAACAGCAAAGGAAGAAGCAGCGACCAGGTACCTCAGCAAATACACTGGAAAGTTCTCGCCTGCTTTGGGGCACAGGCTTCCACAGTCAGAAGACCCAGTGCTGGGGTCAGTATAACGTCTCGTTGCCTTCTCTAGAAAGCCACGGAAACAGAATGGCCTCCCTGTCACTGCTCACTGCCAGCACCAACAGAACCCTCAGGAAGCCCAGTATTTCTGGTCTCTAACTGGCAGACCAGCAGTCCTGCATCCTACGGGATGTGGCCGCTTGTGTGCACTTGGGGTCCAGACAGTCAAGCTGATTCCAGCTTCAACTGTGGTGCTTCTAAGCACTGAAGTTTAACCCCAAAATGAAAGAGAAGACGGCAGTGCAGCCATCCGCCACCAGGAAGTCAAAGCAGAAGAAAGGCAGCGTGGCACTCGCTCAAGGACAGGGCTGCCTGTACCCTTTGGCAGGGAAGCCTCTCCCTATTGAGCCGTATTTCTCCTCCTCTCCTGCAGTTCTCCTCCCTCTGTGTCCCCATACCTTCAGCTGGAAGGTCTGACTGGGATTCAGCGCTGCCAGGAAAGTGAACTGTCCCAGGAACGTTCCCTGCTCCTCGTGTTCTTCCTTGAAGCCCTACAGAACAACAGCGGTGGAGAAAACAAGAGCGTCTGGTGCACCATGGGAGACTGAACTTCAGCTGGTGAAGTACGGGGTTATTTCAGCTACGGAGTCCAAGGACCATGAGCACAAGGACAAGACGAGAAGCTGCAGGTGGGCAGCACGTCACACTTGCCCACTCAACGAGTCCAGGCTGCCTGTCAGAAAAGGAGCAGACGCTCCCAGTGAGAGGGAGGTGACTTGAGGATCACAAATGCACTGAGACTGGAAGACAAGAAGGTCTAGGACCATGCACTGTCCAGCTCCTTTTCCCTGTGGCTCCTGGAGTAGCATCTTGCCCCAGAAGCTTTGAGTGGTACATTGAATAAAAGAGGAATACAATGGGAAGGAAGCAACTCCAAGGAGCCTGTTTGTTCTGAGAGACAGGAGGAAGCTTCAGGCCACCAGAATCTTTGACCCATCTTCACCCCCTGCTTAGCAATGCTGCGCAACCCCTGCCCCCGACTCCAGAGAAATCACTTACATAGACAGCAAAGTCCTTGGGAGCTCCGGAGATGCTTTCTCCATGGAACGCTGTCCCTGAGACATGGGCCATGGTGACGGCTCTGGGAACAAACGGCATGGACAGCTTGATGAAGACGTGTCCCTGACTCCCTGGGAAGGGCCAGCAGTTGCCAGGATGATTGTCCGGCTGAAAGGACAAGAAACACTCAACAGGGAGACACAGGAGGAGAGCAGGTTCATGCGGGAAGGGGGCAGGAGAAGAAGCTTCGAGGAGCAAAGACAGGGGGGAAGGACACTCGGAGCAGTGTGTGTGGTTCATTCTCCCAGCCTTTGTGTTACTGCTTCTTGGTGCTCCTACCTCCAGAATCAGCTCAGGAGACCTCATGTAATCCATCAATGGCAGGGAATACAAGAACACCTTTGCTTTGTCAGTCCGGAGGGATGGAGAAGTCTTGGACCGAATGACGGCTGCCCCTGGAAATTCAAACATGAGCACAGTCATCAGACAATGTCAAAGGAATATTACACTGTTGTCTTGGAAAAGGCTTCTCAGTTGTCATCCATGTCCTACAGTGGGTTCCCCTCTGTCTTGCTGGCACAACCCCTCTGGAACACACAGTAGTGAGTCATCAAACTGTCATATTTGGCCATGGAAATAGGCAAGAATGTGAACCAGCCTTTCTGTTCCTCCCATGGGGTCTGGCCCGTTACAGGCTCTGTCAGTGGGGGCACTTTTAGGACACGAGGTGACCCGTGACTTCTCGCCCCTTCTCTCCTACCCCTGAGCATGTTCCACTGCCCATCTTGTCAATCTGGACAGGAGGTGCTTTGAAACTGGTTTGTTTGTACAATGTCACGGCACCTGCTGATTTCAGGGCATAATCCGGCATCGGGACCTGCATTTCTTCCAGCTTCTCCAGGGCTTGATTGATGATCTCGTGAACAGCCTGGGAAGGAACACAAAGGAGAGCGCCTGTTGGAAGGAGAAGGACCGGGGCAAGCAGCTCCCCTGCAAGGCCAGCCAAGGTGAGCGGGGACAAGGCTGTTTCAGATGGAGGGAACGCCCACATTGCCTGGAAGCCTCCCAGGTTTGCTCTGCTCTGATTGTCGGGATCAGAAAGGGGGGGCTGCTCACTCCAGTGCTCTGAATGCTGGAGCTGCGGGAAGGGGCTGTTCCTGTGGAGAGGCCCCAGGCCAGGCGGCAAGGACAGACAAGCCTTCTGGGCATGAGATACACCTGGCTTAACTCTGGACCTCTGAGACCATTCTTTCTTTCCAGCCCTCCCTTGAGGAGGACCCGAGATCTGGGTGCAGAGGAAGGTCCAACTCAGACAGCTGTCATTCCCGTCACGCTCTCTCTTTCCCATAAGGAAGTGTGGAGCAACAGGAAAAGGAAGCGTGGCCATGGCAGCACTTGTTCCAGCAGCACCAGCCTGTTGGCTGTGACAGGAATGGAGTAGGATACGTGCGGATGGAGGATAAAACCCCTGAGCAGATCCTTCTGCCTTGTGCCCTTACCCGTCCGGTAACGCCTGTGAGCTTTGCCTGCTTCAGTCCTTGTTGCAGAGCCCGCTCGCTGACATCCTTAGTGCTCCAGCGCAGATGATAAAGCTGTTCCTGGAGCTTACGGAGCTGAATGGGCAGGGATAGGGCTTCGCTGAGGTCTCCCAATTCGGTTGTGGTGCTCCAGGTTAAGGCGCCAAGTCGTCCCACATGGTAAACACCTGTCAGACACACACCAGAGCTTAGAACTCGGTCTAAGGCTGGGCTGTGCCTTGGGCTGCCCGCTCCTCTTTCTGTGTCTCTCCGAAGAGCCATAGTTGTCTCTCCTCTTGTTGTCTTTGACAGTGGCCGTCATGGCGTACAGGCTCCACAATAGATGGACGTTCCCTGCCCTGGACTGTGCTCCCTGTCCTGCAGAAGATCCTCAGCCCCTGGGGCAGGAGAGCTGAGCCACGGCCTCTCCCTGGGCTGAAGAGAACTGGCTCAGCCCTCCTGGGGAAGGCAACTCAGCCCTTCCTCACCCACACCCGTCCCGCTGGAGCAGGGACCGGCACAGCTCTGCGGGGACTTTCTGCTCTTGGCTGAGCTCCTCTGCTCACAGCGGAACAGGGCAGGATGGAGCCCCGAGTATCTCCTAAAGCACCGTCCTCAGGTCGGAGATCTGCAGAGACTCACCGAAAGAGAACAGACCGAGAAGCAGCACCAGGGTCGTTGCCTTGAGAGCCTTCATCGTCCTGCAGAGCAGATAAAGATAAGGCTGGTGAAGCTGGCGGTTCCCGTGCAGATCAGCAGCAGACTGGAGAGCAGCAGCAGGGACTGCAGCCCTGGAGCCTGGCCTTCCTGCCGTGTGCATTGGCTTGGTCCTGCACCAGCTCCAGTCACTGCTGGAGGTGTCACCAGCTGCACCAGTGGGGGATTTGTCATGGCAAAGATTGTTTCCTTAGGGACAAAGGGCTCAAGGTTGACTCCGGACTAAGAGCAGGAGTTGCAACAAGAGCTGTGTCCACACTTCATGTCTGTGGGGCTGGAGAGGGCTTCTCTGGAAATGGAAGGACATAACGAATGCCTGTTTCTCCTGCCCAGCATTCAACGGACACTTGTGCTGCTCCTGTTGTCCACCCTCTCAAGAGAAGGTTCAGCCTGTGCCCCTGCAGTTCAACAGCTGCCAGGGGGGTGTGTGTCTCCCCTCTCGCAGCGTTTCTTTAGCAGCCGGGTTATCTCTGGCCCTTCTCTTGGCAGAACTGCAGACAAATGCAGACTGGAAAGAGGGAGGGCGGCTGAATGTCAATGCGTGCTGGCAAGCAACGGGCAACCAAGGAAGCGCCAAAGAAACCCTCTGGTGTCTGGGCCCTGCTGCCCTGAGCCTGATCTGCCAAGACACAGCACACACCGCTCTGCAAGGGGGAAATTCCTCCTGCCTGTTCCAGGAGGCTCTCAACAGGCTCACAGTGACACTCATCAGGAATAAACAACCCCTTTTGTTCTCCTAGAGAACTCCTCGCACCCCTCTGAGGATCTCGAGCCCCTTTCCTGAGGCAGAGCCCTGGTGAGGAGCTGACCAGGTTTCCCAAGGAATCCTCCTCTGTCAGGAACACAAGTCAGAGCCGTGGCCAACAGAGGACACGCTGGTGTCCTGCTGGTCCCCGTGGAGAGGAAAACCAAGCAGGCTCAGGGACAGAACCCACCCTGCAGAGCACAACACAGGACGGGGCTGAGCTCTCACAATCACTGCGGCAGGCTGTGTCTGGGCCACCCCTGGGACTCTCTCTGTCCCATCCAAAATGGAGCTGTCCCTCATTCTGCAGAGATCAAGGGCTTTCTGGGCCCAGCCCTTGTGTTCATGAAGAGACTGAAAGGCGGCTGCTGCCTTCAGCAGCTCCAGACCCAGCTCCCAGGCTGCCCTCGTGTTCCTCTCCTGCCCACCCTCCACCCACCCCAGCTGGCGAGGTGGAAAACACACCTGGGGAAAGGGGAGGAGGAGTTTTCAAACATACCCGTTCAGACGTTCAACCTTCTCTGTGTGTCGATTGGTACCTGCTGAGGTGCAGGTAACAAGCATCTCGCTCGCTCAGGAATGAGCCGGAAACTCTGCGATCTCAGTTCCCTCAAGATCCAGAGTGACCGAGGCGCAGGGAGACCCCTGGTCTTACACCTGCTGTGCCGACCTCAGCGCTGACGCTGCTTTGTGACACAACGGCAGTGGCTGATGTCACAATGGACGAGGCTGCGCCGCGTTTGGAGGCAAAGTCCCACCTGGCAGGAGCGGGTCTCGCAGTCCCGTCTGCCAGGGACGTCTCCCCCACGAGGTGACGCTGCCTCACATTGGTCCCCTGGGCCATCACTCTGCCCTGCTTGGGGCCCGCCCTTCCCTGAGAGCGGCCTCTGATTGGCCCCCAGCTGGTCAGGCTGCTCAGATGCAGTTCACCTGAAGTGACGCTCTCTCTGATTGGTCACCCGGGCTGTCACTCTGCCCTGGTTTGGGCCACCCTTTCCCTGAGGTGACGCTGGCTCTGATTGGTCACTGGCTGCTCAGGCTGCTGCATTGCAGTGCCCGCCCCTCAACTGAGATGTGACCTCTGATTGGCTGCCTGGGCTGGCACTCTGCCTGAGCCTGCCCTTCCCTGAGGTGATGCTCTCTCTGATTGGCCACCTGTGCTGTCACTCTGTCTGGCTGTGTTACCTCTCCATGTGGTGGCCACAGCAGAGGAGATGAGGGTGAGAGGCACCAAATTCATCCTCAGGGCCCCAGGAGTTTTTCCTGACCTTGTGCTGACCGTGGATGTCGGGCTGTGCACGATCAGCTTTTGTTACAACACTGCCAGCGACTTCTGCTTCGGTAGAAATGGTTTCAGCAGCTGATGCAGTAACAAGAGTCTCAACCTCGCGGCTGAAGTCGGAACGAGCCTTCCTGGACTAAAGCTGGAGGAGCACTTGGAGCTTTCGAAACGTAACATTCTATACTGGCCGGCAGCCGCCTTTGTTGGCTTGGCCGGCTGCAGGAGGCACCGGCTGCTTCGTGCTGGCACCTTTCGCTGACATTTGGCGCTGTGAGAATGAGCGCAGCTGGCAATGACTGCCATTGCCAGTGCTCCCCAAACGCACAGGTAAAGGCTGCAGATCTCAGAGTGCTGTGGATCCTTGATTTCCTGACACAGCCGTGTGGACAGGGAGGTCTGTTATGGAAACGTAGAAGCTGATACGTCTCTCTGGGTCATGGCGGGGAAAAGGGGGGAAAAGTGGGGGACGTGTCCCTTGCTGTGACCCTCTTGTGCTCCCCAGGTTCCCCATGTCCCCCCTTCACACAGAGTTGAGGGCTCCGACACAGTTCCAAGAACTGGTGCCACCTTGTTTGGTTCCCGTCCGCAACCGTCCCCACGGTGGCCTTGACCCCGTGGTGACCCTGACCCCGCGGTGGCCTTGACCCCACAGTGGCCCCGACCGTCCCCATAGTGGCCCTGACCCCACGGTGACCCTGCTCACGTCCCCAGTGGCCACGGCCACCCCTGCGGTGACCCTGGTGGCCCTGGCTGTCCCCTGTGGTGTCCCCTGATGGTGACGGTGCCCGTGGTGGCCATGGCCATCTGGCTGTCCCAATGGTGGCCTCTGATGGCCCTTGATGGCCCTTGGGATTCCTCCAGTTTCATTGGTTTGACGCACTTGACCCAAAGCTTGTTTGGCAGAATTTGGGGGAGGGGACCTGGGGAGAGGGGAAAGGGGCCCCCCCAAACATGGAGGGGGAGGGGAGGGACCCCAGGATCCCAGGGGGAGGGGGGAAATTCTCCTTTCCCCCAAATGTGGGGGGTCCCCAAGTGGCCAGTGGGTTTTGGGGTGTCCCCCTGGCCCTGGGGAGGGGGGCTAGACCCCCCTGACCGGGAGCTTGAGGGGATCCTCAAAATATGGGGGTGTGTGTAAATACTGGGGAGGACACCCAAAGTCTGAAGGGGGGGGGGATCCCCAAAACTTGGAGGGTTCCCCAGATTCCAAGGGAGGATCCCAAAGCCCTGGGAGGGTCGCATCAAACCCATAGAGGGGATCCCCAAATTCGAGGGAGTTGCAGGGCCCAGAGGGGTCCCCAAAACTTGGGAAGGGTTCCCCAGATCCCTGGGGGGGGGATTCTGAAGCCCTGTGGGGGTGTCCCCAAAATATGTGGGGGGGGCCTAAATACTGGGGAGTTCCCAAATTGAACAGGGTCCCCAAAACTTGGGAGAGGGTCCTCAGATCCCGCGGGGGACCTCAAGCCCTGAGCGGGGGGTGTCATTGTCCCTTTGTCCCCCTCTCCATTTTTGGGGTTAATTCCTGGGGGTTCCCCCCATCCCTCTGTACAGCACAGAGAGGCGCCCCCAAGCTGGGGGTGGGGGGGCTTGTGCTTGCAGGGGGGCCCCACCGGGATGGGGGGACCCTCGGTGGGGGGGGCTTTTGGAGGGGAGGGCTGGTCCATTTACATCTATATTACAAGGAAAATGTGTCTCTTTTTGGGGGAGATTGTGAGGGGTTTTGGCAACAAAAAGTGTCAGTCGGGGGAGGTCCCCACTTTGCGTGGGACCCCCTCAGTCTTGGGGGGTTCAGCCCTGCCCCCCCCTCGCCCCAGCTCAGTGCTGCCAATGATACAGGGGCCCCCTCGATGGCTTTTGGTGGGGCCCCCCTTCAAAATAGGGCCGTGTCCTCCCCACCCCCACATGTGCAGGGTGGGGGGCACAAGGAGCCCCCACCCCCCCAGGTCCAGTGCTTTTGGGGGGGCACACGGACCCTCATGTCGACACGGGGTGGGGGGGTACGAGGGGCCCATGTCCAGCTGGGGGGGCACAGAGGGGCCCTCGTGCGAGGCTGCGTCCTCGTGCAAGGCCGGGTCTTTGCCTCAGGCTGGATCCTCGTGCAAGGCCAGGTCCACGTGCAAGGCCGGGTCCTCGTGTGCGGAGAGGACGACGTGCAAGGCTGAGGCCCCGTGCAGAGCGAGGTCCCTGTGTGAGAACGGCCCCGGGGGCGAGGCCGAGCCCTCCTGCGAGGCCGCCATCCCCGCAGGCCCGGACCCCCTTCTGAGGCCGCTGCCCCCCGGGGCGGGTCCCTCGTGCAAACCCTCGTGCGAGGGGGGTCACAGCCCGTCGGGCTCGGCCCCCCCGGCCCCTCGCGACCCCCGCCCTCGGCCCCCCCGCAGGCTGCAGCTGTTGAGGTTGCTGTTGAGGGGAAGCGGCTCTGGGGGGTCGCGGAGGCCGCCCCGGGGGGCTCTGCGGGGAGGGGGGGTCAGTTGGGGAAATGGCGGGGGGGGAACGAAGTGGAGGGAGCAAGGGGACCTGGGAGACACGAGAGGGGGGAACACAAGAGTTGGGGGGGGCACAAAGGGACTAGGGGGACACAAGGGGAGTCACAAGATGGGGGAGAAACACGGTGACTGGGGGGGGCTAAACAGGGGGGTACAAGGGAGGGAATGAAGTGCAGGGTACGAGGGCAGACGGGGGGCACAAGATTTGATGGTTCTGTGATTCTTGATTGATTTGATTCTTCTGTGATTCTTCGATTCCGTGATTCTTCGATTCTTTGATTCTGTGATTTTGCGGTTCTTTGAATCTGTGATTCTGCGATTCTATCATTACATGATTCTATGGTTCTGCAATTCCATAATTCTTTGAGTCTTTGATTCTGTAATTCTGTGATTCTATGATTCTGTGTTTCTATGATTTGATTATTATGTGGTTATTTGATTTTTATTATTCTTTGATGTTTTTATTCTTTGATTTTTTTGATTCTATAATTAATTGATTCTATAATTTATTGATTCCAGGATATTATGATTCTTTGATTCTACAGTTCTTTGATTCTATGGTTCTTTGATTTTCTGATTCTACAATTATTTCATTCGATGACTCTGTGGTATGGATTTGGTGTTTTTTTGCTTCTGTGATTCTATGATTCTACAACCCTGTGATTCTGTAATTCCATGATTCTGTTATTCCCTGATTCTATGATTCTATGATTCTACGATTCTTTGATTCTGGGATATTATGATTCCTTGATTCCCTGGTTCTTTCATTCTAAGATTCTACGACTCTAAGGTTCTATGATTCCTTGATTTCATGATTCCATGATTCTTTGATTCTGGGATATTACGATTCCTTGATTCCCTGATTCTTCAATTCCAAGGTTCTATGACTCCAAGGTTCTACGATTCTTTTATTCCACGATTCTACAACTCTTTGATTCTTTCCTTTGATCCCAGAACAGTCTGGAGCCTCCAAGCCTCCTGGACCCCCCGTGTGTCACCTGCTCCATCCTCGGCTTGGCTGGAGATCCCCAGCGGTCCCCTGTGGGGTGACAATGGGGCCCTTTGTCACCTCACTGGTGACACCGCCTGTGGTCACCACGGCGCCGGGCCCGGCTGCACTTTGTGGCAGGACGGCGACGGGACCAGTGCGAGCCCCGAGCACAGCCCACGTCTCTTTAGAGTCACAGACTCATTTGGGCTGGACGAGACCTTCGGATCGAGTCCAACCACAACCCGACTCGAGCTGCCGGGGGCAGATCCGTGTGAGGAGCTCCCGAGCTCATCCCGCGTCTCCTTTTGGGAGGAGCTCCCGAGCTCATTCCACATATTTTCGTGGCAAGGAGCTCTTGATCTCAATTCACGCCTCTTCGTGGGGAGGATCTCCCAGGACCATCTCACATCTTTCCCTGGTGAGGAGCTCCCGAGTGCGTCTCAAATCCTGAAGACTTTCCTTTTTGCTGAAGCTTTTCCTTTTCACCAAAGCTTCCCCGCGAGCTGGAGCAGAGACCCGCCCAGCCACCCCGGGTGGCCTGGGAGGAGGTGAATGTTCCCCAGGCCATCAGACCTCGACGGCAGCCCGACGAGGTGACCAGGTTCCGGCTGCTGCCGCATGAGTGAGGGGACAGAGGGGACAGTGGGGGCAGAGAAGACAGCAGGGACAGAGGGGACAGAGGGGACAGCGGGGACAGAGGGGACAACAGGGACAGAGGGGACAGCAGGGACAGAGGGGACAGCGGAGACAGAAGGGACAGCGGGGACAGAGGGGACAGAGGGGACAGAGGGGACAGCGGGGACAGCAGGGACAGTGGGGACAGAGGGGACAGCAGGGACAGAATGGACAGCAGGGTCAGCAGGGACAGCGGGGACAGAGGGGACAGCAGGGACAGCGGGGACAGCGGGGACAGAGGGGACAGCGGGGACAGAAGGGACAGCAGGGACAGAATGGATAGCGGGGTCAGTAGAGACAGAGGGGACAGAGGGGACAGCAGGGACAGCGAGGACAGAGGGGACGCGGCTCCTGCTCAGAGGCATAAAATCACCTCAAAACACAAAATGGTGGCCCCAGGGGCACAAAATCACCTCAGGGCTCAACATGGCAGCAGAATCACCTCAGGGCTCAACTGGCGGCCCCAGGGGTGTTGGGATCACCTCACGCCATTAAAACCCTGAGGAGCGGGTTGAGAGGAGGGAACGGAGCTGGTGAAGGGCTGGAGAAGGAGGGTGAGGGTGGAAATTGGGGGTGATTTCTTCCCCAAAGGGCTGTGGGGCGTTGGAACAGGCTGCCCAGGGCAGTGCTGGAGTCGCCACCCCTGGAGGGTGAACAGACGAGCTTCTTGGGGACGTTTTAGTGCCGGGGCTGGGTTAATGGACTCGATGATCTTGAGGGGCTTTTCCACCCAAAACAGTTGGCTAATTGGCTGATTTTGGGCATTCCCGCGTAGCCGCTCTCTCCTGGCTGGTCGGGCCAGCTCGGGGGGACACGGGGGTGTCTCTGCCGACATGGGGGTTCATCCCGGCTCCATTTCTCTCCCTGCAGCCCTCAGGATCCTGGAGCGGGACCCCGACCCCTCCACCCGTGCCCTGGCAGGTCAGACCATGCTCCTCCTCACCACCAGGACGAATCAGCCAAGACAGCAGCCGACCCTGTGGTCCCTCTGCTGCTGGCACCGCTAAGCCTGGCTTAAGGGCAGCTTTTCTCACCGAAACACCTGCATTTTCTGACAATAACTCTGGAAAAGGAGCCCGATCAATGGCGTCCTTCAGCCCTGGGGTGACGGCGGCGTTTCTGGCCTCTCCGGACGCCGTTTTTCTGGAAATCCCCCAGATCCTCAAGCTCAGGGACGTGAAGTCAGGATTTTTGTGCTTGCATCTCATTTGCTTTTTGCTTTTTTGGGGGTGTTTTGATTGTGCAGATGGTGTTGGCGCTCCCCTCTGAGCAGGGGTGGCACAGACCCCTTTCACGTTGTTTAAATAAATTGTGTCAGATCAAGATTCTCCCACTGGAATCAACAGACGCATTGTGGGGAAGATCCCAATTAAGGAAATTCACGCTGATAAAAATGCCAAGTTTATCTCCATTAAGCAGCAGCGAAGTCCAGCCCACAGGGCAGCGAAACCCCCGTTATTTTGTGTTTGAGAAGAGCCCAGGGAGTTCATCTCAGTTTGAGAAACAAAAACAGGGCAAAATGGGGATTTTGCTGCAAACGTGAGAACTTGAGCATTCAAATGTTTCATCCGGGGGTCGCTCAGGGGGAATAAAATGCTCAAGGCCCAAAGGGATCCGTGGTAAATCAGCGACGAGTGTTTTGATTTCGGGTGCAGGGGAACGGTTGGGTCTTTTCAAACACAAATTATTTAGGGATTCTAAAACCGGAGGGAATTGGGGGTAAATTGTGGTGCAGGGAGGGAAAAGTGGGAGACGTGTCCCCCCCGTGATCCTCATGTCCCCTCCAGGTCCCCTGTGTTCCCCCAGCCACTGACTGCAGCCAATGTAATGATATTGTTGGGCTTTGTGGGTGGGTTGTGCATTGGAGAGGGACTTTTGTGGGTTGTTGTATTTAATTGTTTTTTCTGTAAATAGTTTTGTTTCTTTGTGTGCTTGTTGGTTTTGGTAAATATATTGGTTTATGTTTTTTCAGACCTGTGCTCTCCGTCACTTTCTTGCATCTGCAGAGCTGTGGTTTCTGCTCGCTCTGGGTTCCTGGGGCTGGAGGTGGCTGGGGATGCTGGCACGGCCACCCCGGGGACAGGGGGGTCCCTGTGCACAGAGGGGTCCCACTTGCAGAGACATGGCACTGGGCACCAGTGAGGTTGGTTCATGAGTGGCTGGAGAGCGGTGTCCTCACCAGCAAAGCTGTCACCAGCAACGAGTGAGCCGTGAGAGCCTTGGGAACGGCTTGTGCCAGGATCAGGGAGAAGGTTTTGCAGCTGTAGGTGCTGCTGTTTAAGGCTCTGAACCTACACATGCGCAGGGCTCTGGAGCTGTTCCCCACCAGGCTGGTGTCAGGACCGCGGTTGCTCCCAGCTTGCAGAAGCGTCCGGGCTGGAGCCAGTGGCAGCTGTTCCTCTCCTCTGGGCGCATGCAAGGGCATTCAAGTCCTTCTCAAATGGTGGGGCCCAGCCCGACACACAGTGCTCCAGGTGAGGCTGCAGCAAGCCTGGACCCAGTGGGACAATCCCTTCTCTTGGCTGGCTGGTTGGGCTGTGTTTGACGTCCCCAAGACGCCGTTTGCCCTCTCCGAGCCCGGGCACGCTGCTGGCTCCTGAGCCCCTGCCCCCCGGCACCCCAGATCCCTTTCTGCAGGGCTGCTCTCCAGCTGCTCTTCTCTCCGTTTAGACTTGTGCAGCTGTTGCCCCCTTCCAGGGGCAGACACAGCATTTGGGTTTGTTACACATCAACCCATTCGTCATCGCCCAATGCTCCAGTCTGTCCAGATGCCTCTGCAGGGCCTCTCGTCTCCTGAGAAACTCAACACGGAATCACAGACTGCTTGGGGTTGGGAAGGACCTCTGGAGATCACCTAGTCCAGCCCACCTGCTAGACCGGGTTCACCAGAGCAGGTGGCACAGAATGGCCTCTACGTGTGTTCTGAGTGTTTCCAGAGGAGGAGACTCTCCATCCTAGAGAAGGCAGCCTGTTCCAGGGCTCTGGCACCCTCACAGGAGAGAAGTTTCTCCTCCTGTTGAGACAGAACCTCCTGTGTGTCATTCTGTGCCCGTTGCCCCTCACCCTGTCATTGGGCACCACTGAAAAGGGTCAGGCCCATCCTCTTCACACCCACTCTGGGGATATTTAGCAGCATAAACACGATCCCCTGTCAGCTTCTCTTCTCCAGGCCAAACAGACCCAGTTCTCTCAGTCTTGCCTCTTCAGAAAGAAGCTCCAGAGCCCTCATCATCTCTGTGTCTCTCCACTGGACTCTCTCCAGCAATTCCTTCTCCTTTGTAAAGTGCTGTCGAGGGTTTAGATTGCGGGGGAGAATAAAACGTTGGCAGATGTATTGTTAACCTCCTCTCCTGCCTCCGCTTCCCCCTTTTGCCCCTCCCTCTCCCCCTTCCCTCTCAGGACAGGTGATCAGGAGGGAAAGAAGGACCGATAGAAGAGAGTTGGTAAAAATTAAAGATGTTTTACTAATGCTACTGATAAGAATAGAGAAAATAATACAAAATATACAAAACCAATCTTGAAAATCCCCGCAATTACAGAGCCGGCACCCAAAGTCCTGGATTGGACTCTGCAGCCAACCGGAGCTGGATTCAGTCTCTCACTAGGCCTCAGTTGGCAGGGATGACTCGCAAGGTCCTCTCCTAATGTCGGCCATAAGTAGAAGGGAAAAAGCAAAGGCAAAAAGGGAAAAAGGGGCGAGATCCTCATGATCTTCCACTTTTATATGAATTATCCGGGTGAATGGAATGTTATACTCAGTTGGTCAGTTTCTTGGTCACCTGTTTCTCATTGCCCCTCTCACGAGATGTCCATCCATGCTTATCAATGACCTC
Source organism: Nesoenas mayeri (assembly GCF_963082525.1). Classification (NCBI taxonomy): domain Eukaryota; kingdom Metazoa; phylum Chordata; class Aves; order Columbiformes; family Columbidae; genus Nesoenas; species Nesoenas mayeri. The sequence goes on from NW_027660043.1 coordinate 65,957, forward strand.
GCATTGCATTGCTATGTTCACCAAAACATGTATCTGGTTTTCCAGGAAAATGCAGCTGATATGAAGCTTGAGCTGAGAGGCAAATTCACTAAAAGAGGATCTTGGTTTTTAACAAAACCAGGACATTCTACACCTTATAATATGCCATTCACCGAATATTTAAACCTTATCAATAAAATCTATCAATACAATCTAATTAATCACTACTATATACATATATATATATATATATATGTATATACACATATGTACATATATATTCAGGAGTAATTAATCTTAATCAGTGGACCATCCCTTGAAAAGTTCATTAAGTTCATTTTGTCACAGCAGCCTTCCAGGGCAGGAAAAATGGTACAAGTGCATCTCATGACCACTGTTTGTGGGTTAAAGACATCAACTTCGAAGAAGTTGTCAGGCACCACTCCAAGAAGCTAGCTTTGGTTTCATCATCACTGTCTTGATCTGGAAGACACTTATGAAACACTGTCAGGTCCTTGGGAAAAACAATCCCAGTAATGGGCTTACCTTTGCCTGAGGCAGGAGTAACCCAGAGCACCCTTTCTAACATGTTTTTCATGTGTACTACAGGGACTTTATCTCCTTCCACAGGATGAAGAATCTCTGATTGGGCAGGCCCGGCTCGGTTGGTTGATCCCCTGGTGTTGACCAACCAAGTGGCTTTTGCTAAATGTGAATCCCAGTTTTTAAAGTTTCCACCACCAAGTGCCTTTAGTGTAGTTTTTAGCAAACCATTGTACCTTTCAGATTTCCCAGAGGCTTGTGCATGTTATGGAATATGATATACCCACTCAATACCATGTTCTTTGGCCCAATTGTCTATAAGACTGTTTTTGAAATGAGTACCATTGTCTGATTCAATTCTTTCTGGCATACCGTATCATCAAAGGACTTGCTTTTCAAGGCCCAAGATAGTATTTCGGGCTGTAGCATGAGGTACAGCATATGTTTCCAACCATCCAGTGGTTGCTTCCACCATTGTAAGCACATAACGCTTACCTTGACGTGTTTGTGGAAGTGTAATATAATCAATCTGCCAAGCTTCTCCATACTTATACTTTAACCATCGCCCCCCATACCATACAGGATTTGACCGTTCATCTTGTTTGATTTTGGCGCAAGTTTCACATTCAGAAATAACGTGTGAAATAGTGTCCATAGTTAAATCCACCCCTCCATCGCGAGCCCATTTATATGTTGCATCTCTACCTTGATGCCCTGAAGCATCATGGGCCCACCGGGCTAGGAAAAGTTCACCTTCATGTTGCCAGTCCAAGTCCACCTCAGCTACTTTAATCTTAGCAGCTTGATCCGCTTGTTGGTTGTTTAGATGTTCCTCGGTGGCTCGACTTTTAGGCACATGAGCATCTACATGCCGAACTTTCTAGCCGAGCAGCAATGTCTTGCCACAGTGTGGCAGCCCAAATGGGTTTACCTCTGCGCTGCCAGTTGCTTTTCTTCCACTGCTGTAGCCACCCCACAAGGCATTTGCTACCATCCATGAGTCAGTATAGAGATAAAGTATTGGCCACTTCTCTTGTTCAGCAATGTCCAAAGCCAGCTGGATGGCTTTCACTTCTGCAAACTGACTAGATTCACCTTGTCCTTCAGTGGCTTCTGTAACTTGTCGTGTGGGACTCCACACAGCAGCTTTCCACCTTCGATGTTTTCCTACAAGACGACGGGATCCATCTGTGAACAGTGCATACTGCTTATCAGTCTCTGAAAGAGTATTATACGGTGGTGCTTCTTCAGCACGTTTTACTTCCTCCTCATCTGGAGACATCCCAAAGTCTTTGCTTTCTGGCCAGTCTGTAATCACTTCTAAGATCCCTGGACGATTGGGACTTCCAATTCGAGCTCGTTGCGTGATCAAAGCAATCCATTTACTCCACGTAACTTCGGTTGCATGATGTGGAGAGGGAACCGTCCCTTTGAACATCCAGCTCAGCACCGGCAGTCGAGGTGCCAGGAGGAGCTGTGCTTCAGTACCGATCACTTCTGAAACAGCTCGAACTCCTTCATATGCTGCTAGTATCTCTTTTTCAGTTGGAGTACAGTTGGCCTCAGATCCTTTGTATCCTCGGCTCCAAAAACCTAAGGGTCGACCTCGGGTTTCTCCTGGTGCTTTCTGCCAGAGGCTCCAGGTAAGTCCATTATCTCCGGCTGCGGTGTAGAGCACATTTTTAACATCTAGTGCAGTCCAAACTGGTCCAAAGGCCACTGCATGAGTTATCTCACGCTTGATTTGTTCAAAGGCTTGTCGTTGTTCAGGGCCCCACTCAAATTGGTTCTTTTTACGAGTCACTCGATAGAGAGGGCTCACAATCTGGCTGTAGTCAGGAATATGCATTCTCCAAAAACCTACAACGCCCAAGAAAGTCTGTGTCTCCTTTTTATTAGTAGGTGGAGACATTGCAGCAATTTTGTTGATCACATCCATTGGGATCTGACGACGGCCATCTTGCCATTTTATTCCTAAAAACTGGATCTCTCGTGCAGGTCCCTTGACCTTGCTTCGTTTTATGGCAAAACCAGCATCCAAAAGAATCTGAATTATTCTCTCACCTTTCTCGAAGACTTCTTTCGCTGTGTCGCCCCATACGATGATGTCATCAATATATTGCAAGTGTTCTGGAGCTTTACCTTGCTCCAGCGTGGTCTGGATCAGTCCATGGCAGATGGTAGGACTGTGTTTCCACCCCTGGGGCAAGCGATTCCACATGTCCTGGACGCCTCTCCAGGTGAAAGCAAACTGCAGCCTGCACTCTGCTGCTACAGGAATAGAGAAAAATGCATTAGCAATGTCAATTGTAGCATGCCACTTAGCTGCCTTTGACTCCAGTTCAAATTGCAGTTCTAGCATGTCAGGCACAGCAGCACTGAGTGGTGGCATAACTTCATTCAGGCCACGATAGCCCACAGTTAGTCTCCACTCGTCACTAGACTTATGCACTGGCCAGACTGGGCTGTTAAAAGGTGAGCGAGTCTTACTGATCACACCCTGGCTTTCCAATTGACGGATCAACTTTTGGATAGGAATCAAAGAGTCTCGATTGGTGCGATATTGCCGGCGATGCACTGTCGTGGTAGCAGTTGGCACCTGCTGATCGTCAACCATCAGCAGTCCTACAACAGAAGGGTCATCTGAAAGACCAGGCAAATCAGACAGCTCTTCAATTTTCTCCGTGTCCACAGCTGCTATACCAAATGCCCACCTATACCCTTTTGGGTCCTTAAAATACCCTCTCTTGAGGTAGTCTATGCCAAGGATGCACGGAGCGTCTGGGCCAGTCACAATGGGATGCTTTTGCCAGTTTTTTCCAGTTAGGCTCATTTCAGCCTCTACAACAGTCAGTTCCTGGGATCCCCCAGTCACTCCAACAATATTGATGGATTGCGTTCCTTTATAATTAGAAGGAATTATTGTACACTGAGCAGCAGTGTCCACTAAAGCTTTGTACTCCTGGGGGTGTGTTGTACCAGGCCATCGTATTTGTACAGTCCAATAAACTCTGTTATCCCTTTCCTCCACCTGGTTGGAGGCAGGGCACCTCTAATTTCTGTTTTGCACAGTCTCTGGGTGTGAATTAGAGGTTCCCTCAAGAGCATCAGAATCTCTTCTGCTCCTTTTGTAAACTGGAGCAGCCACCTTCCTAGGAGTTTTTCCTTTGATCTCACGTACTCGTTCTTTGAGTTCTGAGATAGGTCTTCCATGCCACTTATTCATGTTTTCTCCCTGCTCATGTAGGAAGAACCACAGTGAACCTCTTTTTGTGGGCTGCCTCTGTCCTCTCTCTCGAGATTGGAAACGCCTTTTCCTAACAGCTGAAACATAGGTTTGTGCAGATCGTGAATGGTATTTGTCTTCTCTGAGTTCTTTGATCTCTTGCAATAGCTTTTCAAACCGGTCATCAGATTTTTCGCACCGTTTCTCCACAGCAGAGACACAAGCCCATAGAGAACCAGCAAGGCTGTCCTCAAAGTCACGGAGCTGCTCAATCACTTCAGTAATATCTTGTCCACCTCTAGATGACCAGAGCATTCCTGCCAATGACTTAGCATATGCAGGTGATGCACTTTGTACAAATCTGCGCCACAGAGGTCGTGAACAATTGATTCTATCTGGGTCTGTTCCCTCTTGGCTGTTTGGTCCAAAATAGATGATCTCTCGCACAGCTAATTCTCTCAGGAACTGAATACCTTTCTCCATAGTATTCCATTTCTCTAACTTGGATATACAGTCTTCCTTGTAGGGAAATCTTACTTTCATAGCTGCCAGGAGTCGGGTCCAGAGAGTAGTGGCATTAGACTCTCTTGAAATTGCCCTATCAATGGTGGAATCTCTTGACAGAGATCCCAGCTGCCTGGCTTCACCACCTTCCAGTTCAATTGTATCTGCCCCATTGTCTCAGCATCGGAGCAGCCAGGTTAAAATATTCTCTCCTTCACGATGACTAAAGTCTTTTCGCAGATCTCTCAGCTCACCTGGAGAAAAGGACCGAGTGGTGGTCACTTCATCTCCTCCCTGTCCTGATGGTGCCCCTTGGGTTGATGTTGGCCCTGTGCCATCATCTGCTGCACGGGTAGTCTTCCTAGTGACTTTCTTACAACCAGCAACTGATGCTGATATGAGTTTACCATCATTTGATTCATTTCCAGAGTCTGAATGACTGTCACAGTGATTGCTATGGTTACAGCGGCAACAGTGTCCAGTGTGTGAAGAAGGGGGGGCTGCCTTTAAGGCTGCAGAATTATTGTTATCACTAGTGACCTTGGCAGAATAACTCTACGGAGGAGCTGTAGCTTCAGCCTGCAAAGGCGTTGGGGGGGCAGCTTTTGCTGTTTTGCTCTTCCTCGAGCGGCCAGGAGTGCTTTTTGCTAAAGCTTCCGAAGACGCACCGCAAATCTCAGGACTAAAATGGGACGTAAACCTCCTGTTGAACGCCATTTTTCTTAACAGAAGCACAAACTGACACACATTCAGCAAACCAGATAACACCATCACAGTTCTATCAAAACTCCAAGGATATTCAAAGCTCTCTAAAACATTTGCGAACTGTCCTAGCGAAAAACGAAAGTATTGTTAGTCAGCCTTTCTAAAGATTCGCTTGACCAATTAGCAAATACAGAGCCGTACTGCTCTTTAATCTCTCCTGGAGGCTTTTCAAGGTAAAGCAGAAGCGAGTAGAAATTCATTAGTGGCTGCAGTATAATGAAATAAACCAGTGACAAACCACACAGTATCATCATGAGCATTGTCCAGTTCCTTGTTGTTATATAATGAATACTTTGATTTAAAAAGAAAGCCCAGCACAGATATGGAATCAGTGAGCACAATGTAGAAAATAACTGATACAACTTATGCCATAACATCTTTAAATCAATGTAATTCACTTTGCTTTAATACAACCAAATAATATCCGAAGCAAACAGACGCGCGAGTATCACAACTCTATGAGTTGGCACCGTGCCAAGAAAATTGAAAGGTACATCAGAGCAGTAGAAAAGCCAAAAATCTCCAGATTTACCCCTTTCTCTTCCCCACGTTGGGCGCCAATTATCTGTCGAGGGTTAAGATTGCGGGGTGACAATAAAACCCTGGTAGATGTATTCTTAACCCCCTCTTCCCCCCCACTTCCCCCTTTCTGCCCCTCCCTCTCCCCCCTTCCACTAAGGACAGGCGATCGGGAGAGAAAAAGAAGGACAGAGAGAAGAGAGTTAAAAAAAATTGAAGATGTTTTACTAATGCTACTAATAAGAATAGAGAAAATAATACAAAATATACAAAACCAATCTTGAAAGTCTCAGCAACTGCAGAGCTGGCACCCAAAGTCCTGGATTAGACTCCACAGCCAACCAGAGCTGGGTTCAGTCTCTCACTAGGCCTCAGCTCGCAGGGACGACTAGCAAGGTCCTCTCCTAATGTCGGTCATAGGGAAAAAAGGAAAAAAGGGACGAGATCCTCGTGATCTCCCATTTTATATGAAGTATTCACGTGAATGGAATGTTATACACAGTTGGTCAGCTGTTTCTCATCGCCCCTCTCGCGAGATGTCCATCCGTGCTTATCAATAAGTTTGCATTCCATTGCTAGGTTTTACCAAAACATGTGTCTGGTTCTCCAGGAAAATGCAGTTAATATGAAGGCTTTAGCTGACAGGCAAAATTCACTGAAAGAGAAACTAGTTTTTAACAAAACCAGGACATTGGATCCACACCCCATCACTCCAGGAGGTTCATGGATCCACCAGGTCCATGGATGATTCCTGAGGACCATCCAAGTGTGGGCAGTGTAAGAGAGGAGCAGAGCAGGGTCAGCTCATGGGCCATGACTGAGCACAGCCACCCCAGCAGCAGCCGTTCCCCATCTCCCAGGCACAGCCATGCCCACAGCATGCAAATGGCACTGCCATACATGATTAGCCCAAGAGAGGCCTTTCCTCCTTCCATATTCCCAGGAAAATCTCCCTCCTGTTCCTCCTCCACCTGCAGACATCAACTGCTTTCCATTGCTGGGCTCAGACATGGCTGGAAGGGTTCACTGAAGCCATCAGCCATCTCATTGCTTCTCCCTGGCATGCCCTGACCTCTCCCACACCTACAATGGCCAATCACGGCTGCTCAGGCCTCCCGCTCTTCAGAAGACGCCTCAAGCTTCTTGGTTCTTGATGGTGCTTATTATAAACTTCCTCGCCCTCTCCAGAGTTCACGGTGAGCTTTCTTGTCCATAACAGCCCTTTATGACCATGTCTTACTAAATGGTTGTGTTTGTATGATCATTTGTGCAGAAAGGGCAGTCACAGGACAGCACCCAATATGTCAAAACTGATGCCGAGTGAAATGCCGTAAAGCCCTGACCATTGACTGCCACTCTCTGGCTTCTCTCCTTCAGCCAGTTTGCAACCTTGCAACCCACCTCACTATTGTCCAGACCACATCTCCTCAACTTAGCTGTGAGGATGCTGTGGGAGACTGTGTCAAAGGCTCTACTGAAGTCAAGGTAGACCACATCCACTGCTCTGCCATCATTCATCCACCTTGTTACATTCTCATAAAAGGCTTTGAGGTTGGTCAAGCATGACTTACCCTTGGTGAAGCCATGCTGACTGCCCCTAATAACCCTCTTATCCTTGATATGCCTTGAGATGGCACCAAGGACAAGCTGTTCCATTACTTTCCCAGGGACAGAGGTGAGGCTGACCGGTCTATAATTACCCGGGTCCTCCTTCCTGCCCTTTTTGAAGACTGCAGTGACATTTGCTTTCCTCCAATCCTCAGGCACCTCTCCCGTTTCCCAAGACTTGGCAAAGATGATGGAGAGCAGTCCAGCAATGACCTCAGCCAGCTCCCTCAGCACCCGCGGATGCATCCCATCTGGACCCATGGATTTATGGATGTCCAGACTGTTTAATTGCTCCCTAACCCAGTCCTCCTCGACTAAAGCAAACTCCTCCATTGACCTGGCTTCATCCGGGGTCTCAGGGGTACAGGGCTCCCCAGGACAGCCTCCGGCAGAGTAGACAAACACAAAGAAGGCATTCAGTAATTCTGCCTTCTCTGTATCTTCTGCCACCAGGGCACCCACCCCATTCCTCAGTGGGCCTACATTGTCTCTGGTATTAGTTTTATCTGCTATGTATTTGAAAAAGTTCTTTTTGCTGTCCTTGACCCCTCTCTCCAGCTGTCATTCTAAGGAGGCCTTGGCTATCCTAGCTGCCTTCCTACATCCTCTAACAGCAGCCTTATATTCCTCCCAAGTGGCCAGCCCCTGCTTCCATGACCTGTAAACTCGCCTCTTCTGCTTGAGCATACCCAATAGATTCCTATTCAACCACGCAGGCCTCCTGGCTCTCTTCCTTGACTTCCTACGTGTGGGGATGCTCTGATCCTGAGCGTGGAAGAAGCAATCTCTGAATGCAGTCCAGCTCTCTTGGGCCCCTTTTCCTTCAAGCAGTCTTGCCCATGGGATTTCCCCCCGCAGTTGCTTGAAAAGGCCAAAGATAGCCCTGCTACAGCTCAGGGTTGCAATTCTACTCACTATTCTGTTCCTGCCACACAAGATGCTGAACTCCACCATCTCGTGGTCACTGCAACCCAGGCAGCCCTCAACCTTTACTGCTTCAACCAGACCCTCCTTGTTAGTGAGAATGAGATCCAGCAGTGCACCTCTCCTAGTCGGCTCCTCCACCATCTGCATGAGGAAGTTCTCATCAAGGCACTGGAGGAACCTCCTGGCCTGTGGCTGGCTGGCTGAATGGTCCTTCCAGCAAACATCAGGGAAGTTAAAATCACCCAAAACACCCAGGGCCTGTGACTGCGAGGCCACTCTCAGCTGCCCATAGAAGGCCTCATCAACTTCCTCAGCCTGATCTGGTGGCCTGTAACAGACGCCCACAACAGTGTCACCCCTGCCAGCCTGCCCCTTGATCCTGACCCATGCACTCTCAACTCGCTCGTCATCCACTCCTGGGCAGAATGTAGTACATTGTAGTTGCTCTCTCACATAGAGAGCAACTCCACCACCACGCCTGGCCGGCCTGTCTTTCCTGAAAAGGGCATAGCCATCCACGACCACATTCCCGTCATGTGAACTGTCCCACCATGTTTCTGTAATTGCCACCAGATCATAATCTCCCGACCGATCACAGGATTCTGACTCCTCCTGCTTATTCCCCATGCTGCGTGCCTTGGTGTACAGGCATTTCAGGGAGCGAGCAGAGCACACCCATTTCTCCCTAGGGGCACAGGAGGCCACCCGGTCCTCATCAGTTTTAGAATGCTGCCCGACTGGGACAAGCCCAGCTACAAACCCATCCCCCTTCGAGCCTAGTTTAAAGCTCTCCAAATGAGCCCAGCTAATTCCTGCCCCAGCATCCTTTTGCCCCTCTGAGATAAACATTTCCCGCATGCATGACACTGTCCGGACTGGTGTCTTATAAAACCAACCATTATCAAAAAATCCAAAGCCCTGCCTGTAGCACCAGTCTTGGAGCCAACTCTTTAGAGACTGAATTTTCCTTTTCCATCCCACATCATCACTTGAAGATGGAAAGAGTGAAGAGAAGATCACTTGAGCCCCTGAGTCTTTCACCATCCTTACCAAGACCTTGAAATCGTTCTTCATTGCCCTCAGACTACGGGAAGCAGCTTCCTCCCCGTCTGTCTGGAAGAGCAGCAGCGGGTAGTAGTCTGTCGGGTGCACCAGTTTGGGGAGCTGTCTAGCGATATCCTTGATCCGGGCTCCAGGTAGACTACAAACTTCCCTACGATGAGGGTCAACTCTGCATATTGGACCCTCTGTTCCTTTCAGAAGGGAATTTCCTATGACAATCACCCTTCTTTCTTTCTTATCAGAGGCAGTCTTAAGTTGTGACGTCAAGCGCCTCTTCCTATGGGATCTTGTAGGCAGGCTTGGCACCGCCTCCTCACCTACCTCTTCTTCAAGATCCAGGGCTTCAAAGCTATCACGGAGGGGCACCTGGGGAGACAAAGCAGGCAGGAAGGGCGGCTGCCCGTGACACTGACCCGGAATACGCTTCCAACGCTCGTCGTCTTTTAGGTCCCCTACCTCTGCCCGACAGCAACAAGGGTGGGGCCGTCTCAGGACTTCGGCCTCTGTCCGAGAGGGCAGGAGGTCCATCTCCTTTTGGGGGGTACCTCCCTGGGACCTTTCCGACTGGCACGTCAGGGTGTTACTCCACCAGTTGATGTCCCTTTCAAACTCCCTGATGGTCCTCAGCATCTCAACCTCCTCCTTGAGTTTCATAACCATGTGGAGCAGACCTTGCACCTGCTCACACCTCACACAGGTGGAGTGCTGGCCTCCCTGCCCCGGCAGCAGCAGGCTCTGGCACTCCCTGCAGATGGAGACTGGAACAGCCACCATTCGGGACAGAACCTCAGTCTGCGTAGCCACAGTCTGTTTGGGACAAACTCTCCTCCTGGAGGCGACCATGGTCGTCAGCAGTCTGGGATGCTGGCAATAAGTTAGAGGGGCTGACAAGCGACAAGTGCTCTCTGCACCCTGCTGCACAAGCTACCACACTCGCTGCTGCAGCACAGTGTGGGTGGGACTCACCCGCTACACAAGCTGGTTGCTCCTCCCTGCATCTGGAGGGCAGCGACTAGGATTTTTCAAGGCAAGGGGAGGGGAGGGGTTGTGGTCACCGTCACCGTGGAAGATGAGCTGACTAAGCTTCACTTGCAGTAAGAGAATAGACAGGGTGAACATGGGCCTGCTGCTGAACTTCAGAAGAGTAGAGTCAGACATTACTGAGGTTCTTCATGGCTTCTTTTCCTCCGTCTTCACCAGCAAGGTCTCCCGGGACTTGGCTCCTGAAGGCAGGAGTCTGGAGAACACCCAGCAGTGGATGGGGCTCAAGTCAGGGGTGACCTGAGCAAACTCAAACACCATTACAGAACAGGAGATGGGTCACTTGACCAGCTCCCTGAACACAAGCATCACTGTGCTGTGGCACCTGAGATTCCCAGGAACACCCACCTCTTGGTCCAGAGGAGTGTGACTCCTCTCGAGGTGTCCTGGCCTCTCTCCTCACTCACATTGTGATTTAGGCAACCCATTTTGTGACATATTCAGTATTTATTAGGAGATGCTCCACACCAATATGAACTGGAGGCTGCTGAGACCACCTGTTCTGGAAAGGGAGGGAAGGGCGAGCAGGGAAGGAAATAGAAGAAATTTGGGTTAATTGCTATTTATTATGGAAATGCTCTGTGTTTGGTTATTCCTGAAATCTCCCTAATCATCCACACCAGACTTGAAGCCTTTAGGAAAATGATGCACAGAGCCTTGGCTTGTAAGAGCATTTTAGATGTCCATGAGCCCTCTGGTGCCATGAGCCTGAACTGCAGATACAGAGAGAATGAACAAATCTCCAATGAAGTGAAAGGCAGAAGCAAACCCCAAGTTTCTGAGGGTGTTTGGACCCCATGAAGGGCCATCACTTGACACAGCTGTGAAGGAAACAACCACTGCAGGTCCCTGTCCCTGGAGTCTGCTGAAGGAAAGACATGGAGACAGTGGTTCCAGGTGGTGAGGGCCATGTGGAGCTGGCTCTGATGCCATGTCAGCCCTTGATGCTTGTTCATCACCAGAATGGCTGAGCCCTGACCCCTGGGACCTGGTAGATCTTTCTCCAATGTTTTTCAAGGCTTTTCCTGTGGTCAGTGTGAGTGTTTTATGTTTTGGGGGTGGGTTTTATGTCAAGTGCTGTTGCTTTAACTGCAAATCTCTGGTTTTCTGTAGAGTTGGAAATGCCTGTGAGTTCCTCACAGCTCATCCAGCTTCTTTCATACACCTGGCAATGGTCACCAATCACCTCAATGTCCCACTCTAAAACATGCTCGAATCCCCTATTTGGATCCACAGCCCCATCACTCCAGGAGGTTCATGGATCCACCAGGTTCATGGATGATTCCTGAGGACCATCCCAGTGTGGGCAGTGTAAGAGAGGAGCAGAGCAGGGTCAGCTCATGGGCCATGACTGAGCACAGCCACCCTAGCAGCAGCCGTTCCCCATCTCCCAGGCACAGCCATGCCCACAGCATGCAAATGGCACTGCCATACATGATTAGCCCAAGAGAGGCCTTTCCTCCTTCCATATTCCCAGGAAAATCTCCCTCCTGTTCCTCCTCCACCTGCAGACATCAACTGCTTTCCATTGCTGGGCTCAGACATGGCTGGAAGGGTTCACTGAAGCCATCAGCCATCTCATTGCTTCTCCCTGGCATGCCCTGACCTCTCCCACACCTACAATGGCCAATCACGGCTGCTCAGGCCTCCCGCTCTTCAGAAGACGCCTCGAGCTTCTTGGTTCTTGATGGTGCTTATTATAAACTTCCTCGCCCTCTCCAGAGTTCACGGTGAGCTTTCTTGTCCATAACAGCCCTTTATGACCATGTCTTAGTAAATGGTTGTGTTTGTATGATCATTTGTGCAGAAAGGGCAGTCACAGGACAGCACCCAATATGTCAAAACTGATGCCGAGTGAAATGCCGTAAAGACCCGACGAGTTCCCACTGTGTCGGTGTCTCTCCTGGAAGGAGTCTGTCCCGAGAAGGGGATGCAGCTCCTGCCACTCTCTGCAGAGGCACATGAGCAGTGTCCATCACCTGGGGACACAAAGGGTGACATTTGCCACACCACCCTTCATCTGAACCACTTAGATGTGTGCTTGTGGATGGGGTATGGAGCCTTATAGTGCAAATACCTATTTAACTGTCATTGCCAGAGGGGCGACCACACATGCAGAGTACTATTTTACACGTATTTAAATATAAGCATGTTAAACTTTTATTTTTCTTTTTAAAACCGTCATTCCCAGACAAATTACGCAAACACTTGAAGGATTACTCATGTCTTTTAACATGATTATCCTCAGAAGGCCACCAGCTTTGCTTCTCAGGAAATGGGATCCAGAGTCCAAGGGCAGGATGGTTTGGGCTCTGTGCTGGGATCTGGAAACTGAAACGTGCTCCCATCTCCCAGCCCCCTGCCCTCCTGAGTGAGGGTGTGAGACATTCTGCCAGCCAGGGCTGAACTCACAGCCATGACCAGTATCTTATGTCCAACTGCAGCCAACGGTGTCCTGCCAGCTCGGGATTGGAGCTTCCATTGCTGGACGTGTTTAAGAGACATGGAGATGTGGCACTTAGGGATATGGTTTATTGTTGGAGTTCTTATGTCGAGGTCTTATGTTTGAGTTCCATGTTCTTATGTGTCTTTTCCCAACTAAATGATTCTATAATGCTGTCATTCTATGATTGGAGTTTAAATATTTCAGTTCTCACTAACTGTAGCTTCTGTCCAGGCTGGCTCTTGTGTGGCACAACTGTCCTGGCTCTCCAGGCAGATTGGGCACTGGTGTGGTGCCTGCACTGGAAGTTTTTCCCTTCCTTGGGTAAAAGACTTGGGTCACAGATGTTTGAAGCAGTCCTGTCAAATACTGAGCAGGCTGAGCTTTGAAGCCAAGGGATGACAGTGACGTTTTCAAGGATGTTTTTGATAGTGGTACTATCACTAATAACAGCAACGGAAAATTCCCTATTCTTGGTTATGTTGATGAATTAAAGCTCTTTAATTTCCCTCCCAGCAGTCATTCTCACTTCTCACTTCTCAAAATACATCTTGCATCTCAGTAGTTGGCCTCTTCTACGAAGTTCTTGGAACAGTGCTTTCTCCCACTTCCACCTTTTTCTTATTGAAAGAATACACTTCTTAGTCAGAACTTTTTCCCAAATCGTCCCTCTTCCATACATTTTCTCCTTTCTTTTTCTGGTGTGAGGGGCAGGTGGCATAGGAGAGTTGTTTCCTTTGTAGCCAATGAAAGCCAAGGAACAGATCCCAGCTAAGTGAAAAGGCACAAAGGAAGCCAGAATCTTTATGTGGTGTGCACTGACAATACATTGTTCCCTACATTTCTAATCTCTGAAGAACTGTGCAGCAGATATTGGATTTATAAGTCCCCTTCATCTGCCCTGTTTGGCACCATGTGAAATGGAACTAGCCCAGTCAAGAAGTTGGTTTGGATTCTCTTCACAGCCTGGAGCACCACATGGGTCAGGAGATGAACCAGGATGCTCAGTGAGGACTAAAACTTCTCAGTTGTTAAAGTTCAGGTGTTCCCTGGAATCTCAGCAGACAAGGCATGCCAATTGCTCGGTGCAAGGAGCTGATCAAGAGCCTCGTCTCTATTTCTATAATGATGGATTTGCTGCCTGGCTGATGAGCAGACTCTGTACATGGATGCTGACACTGGGGCACTTGTAAATCAGCCCTGCACCTCAGGTGAATCATTCCTGTGGTCAGGGAGAACCTCAGAGCTCTCCCTAACTTGAAAATCACAGAATCACAGAATTAACTGGGTTGGAAAAGACCTCAGAGATCATCCAGTCCAACCCTTGGTCCAACTCCAGTCTGTTTACTAGATCATGGCACTAAGTGCCATGGCCAATCTCGGTTTAAAAACGCCCAGGGATGGTGAGTCCAGCACCTCCCTGGGCAGCCATTCCAATGCCTGACCACTCTCTCTGGAAAGATGCCTAAATTTCCCCAGGCAGAGTTGAAGCCCATGCCCCCTTGTCCTATTGCTGATACCTGGGAGAAGAGACCAATCCCCACCTGGCTAGAACTGCCCTTCAGATAGTTCTAGGGAGTGCTGAGCTCACCTGTGAGCCTCCTCTTCTCCAGACTGAACAAGCCCAGCTCCCTCAGCCCCTCCTCATAGGGCTTATGCTCAAGTCCCTTCCCCAGCCTTGTTGCTCTTCTCTGGACCCGCTCCAGCACTTCAATGTCTTTCCTGAACTGAGGGGCCCAGAACTGAACAGAATACCACAGCTGTGGCCTCCCCAATGCAGAGCACAGGGGAAGGATCACTGCCCTTGTCCTGCTGACCACGCTGTTTTTGATACAGAGTCTCCTTACTCTCCATGAGCTTTCCAAGATGGTGGAAGGTGGCCTCACTGGGACATGGTCCTGCTGTCCCAGCTCCTGGGATGCTGCCCCTCCTGTCCCATAGACTGGAAAGGATCGTGTTAGTTCCAATGACCCCTGACTTGATCCCCATCCACTGCTGGTTGTTCTCCAGATTCTCGTCTCATGTCAGAGAGGCCTGGGACACATTGCTGGTGAAGACAGAGGACAAGAGGACATGGAAATTCTCACCTCTTTCTCTTATTAAAGTCATCAGTCACCGCACAGTATTTTTGTTTCTCCTTTAACTGTTCCTGCAGTAGTAACAGCTCATTATGGGCCCTTGAGTTTCCATACAGGTCTAGACTGAGTTCTGATCTGGACTGTTGCTGTGCTTGGAGGCTGCTGTCCTTGCAGACCAGATGAACTCACTTCTGCCACCCTGCCTGGCAGTTCATTCCATCCGTATCACAGCTCTGTCTGCAGCACTGACAGCTCCAGCTCCCCCAGTCAGGTCTCTGGCTGAGGACATGGCCTCACATCTGGGCTGAACCACCCCAGCTGTGGCACCAGCCCAGCTCTGACCCGCCACAAGAAACCTGGTACCAAGTGTCCAAGAGCCCATGTGTGCAAAAGATTTGCTGCAGAGCACAGACATGACATGGCCAAAGACTGATGAATGTCTCTCTAGACCTGGGAGTATAATCCAGAATAAAATGCCTGAACTCATTCAACTGAGGATATTCCTCCCCCAGCCTGGAGAAATAAAATCCTTTGCTGTAACATTCCTGGTGTCCTGTCTAATGATGGGACAAGAAAAGATGATTCTCATAGCAATTTAATTTTTAATATGAAGAATACAATGCTGGTGAGAAGTGTCTCTTCAGAGGAGAGAGAATCAACATCACTGATTACTTGAAGTTGTTTGAAAGGATGTGCCCCTGGAGCCCCAGGGACACCTGGAGGAGCCCAGAGGGGACAGAGAAAGGGACATCATGGGCTGCTCCTGTGCTGCTGAGCTGGGCTGGGCTCCTGGGACACAGGGAGCTCATGGCAGCGGCAGCGCTGCAGAGAGACAGCTCTGCCCAGGAGCAGCTCCTCTGCACACGCAGCAGGGCTGAGGGCTCTGCCTGCAGCACCGAGGGCACAGGAGCCACGCACAGAGAGGGAAAGGCAATGTAGGGGGTTGGTTGCTGAGGGCTCATTGAGAGACCAGTCTTCAAAGTCCTTAGATGGTAAGTCTCTGCATGTAGGACAATGCAGCTGCATTTCCTGGCAGAATCTCCTAAAGCTGGCACATGACACAGTTTGCAGGATCTGTCAGGTCTCTCTCACAATATTTCTCATGTAGAGGACAAGAACGCACTCCAGAGCAGGGCTTTCCTGATGCACTGTCAGAGGGACAGGGCATGAAGGCAGCTTCTGATGAGGGTGACTGCAGGGGGAGCACCCAGGGGTGCCCAGGGCTGTCCTGCAGAGCAGGGTCCCTGCACCCCAGGGCTGTGCCGGGGCAGGGACTCTGCCGCCTGCCAGGGTCAGCGCTCAGCCTGCCCGGGAGATCCCAGCAACACTGAGGCGAGAAACTGGGGGGGAAAGGAGCGACCTCTGGCAGGGAATGGTCCTTCTGCTGCTTGTGTACAGGTATTGCTTTAAAGATAAGGAGGTTACCTGAGTCTGTCCTTTCAGTTTCCTATTCCAAGACTAAAGTTGGGGGGGGGGGGGGGGCAAGAGGGGCATGTGTGAAATGATAAATGCAAAATGAGCTCTCATGCCTTAAGAAGTCACTGAGACTCCTGAACTGCAACTCTGAGTGATCAGTACATCTCCCAGAAGGCTCATGACATCCCTTCACCACCCCTCTGCCTGTGCACAGCACCTGCATCACCTTGGCTGGACCCGTCAGACTTAGTCTGACCTGTCCTGTTTTCCATCCTGCAAACAGGAAGATGCCCCCAGGCAGTGCCCTGTGAACAGGCAGGATCTGTAGGGCCAGGGGGAGGGCACAGAGGGTGGGATGGTCTGTGAGCACTGACAGGGAACAGACATGGACAGGGAAACACCTCCCAGGGGAGAATCTCCAGGCAGCAGGGAAATGATCAGAAATGGGAGGAAACCAAACACGGAATGGTTATGGGAGGGAGAAGAGAGAAAAGTCCCTGTGACCCCCTGCAGTGCAGATCCCTCCTGTGAGCAGCCCCCTGGCCTCCTCTCCCACCCAGCAAAGCCTCTGCCCTCAGGGCCGGGGGCTCCAAGGCATGAGGCAGCTCCTGTGCAGCCAGAGCTGCAGTTCCTCTGCAGAGCACAGGGGCTGAGAGCAGCTGCCCGGCACTGTTGGTGTCTGGGAGGTGGCTGCACAGCTGGGGAAGGGGGACGCTGTCTGAGTGCCCGGCTGCCTCTGCCCTGGCCTCTCTCACACCCACTCTCATCGCATTTTCCTTCTTGCTCCCCTGCTCTGGGTCACTGCTGTTGGGGTCTTGTTCTTGCTGTCAGGCTCTCTGGGGATGGCAGTTTCAGCTGCAGAGTCACAGCCTGTTCTGGGGGTCCTTTCCTGCAGGTGTGTCCATGGGCACATGTGTCCCAGCTTTGCTCTGACCTGTGGGATGTGGGCAATGCAGTCTGTGGGGCTGGGCAATGAGCTGAGTCTCCCTCAATCAAATGCCATCATTAGGACTCTAGGCTGTTTCTTTGAGGTTTCCTTCCACGCTGTGAGCTTCCCTCCAGGATGCAAACCTGTCCTACACCATCGTTGTGTACCTGAAAGCCCCATGGAGAAGTGCAGAGATTCTGCAACCAAGAAAATGCTTTTTAGGAAAGGCTGAGACATGTTGTGGTTCCATCTGACACAGCTAAACCCCAGTTCTGGGCCCTGCCCCCCGTTCCCATGCCCCCTGCTGCAGAGCAGGGCTGACTCCTCCGCAGACAGTGGGCACAGGCCCTGCTCCTCATGGCACCTCCAGCCAGCACCACCCAGGGCTCAGACACCGAGCTGGAGGAAGGTCTGGAAAAGGACAAGGGGTGTGGAGCAGGGGAGAGTGTGTGAGAAATGGCTTTGATTTTGCTCAGAGAAGTCACTGATAACTTGTCACTGTCTTTTCCTCCTATGACAGGTTTCCCATGACCATCAGCAGCAAATGTCCAACAGCAGCTCCATCACCCAGTTCCTCCTCCTGCCCTTCACAGACACACGGGAGCTGCAGCTCTTGCACTTCTGGCTCTTCCTGGGCATCTACCTGGCTGCCCTCCTGGGCAACGGCCTCATCATCACCACCATAGCCTGGGACCAGCACCTGCACACCCCCATGTACTTCTTCCTGCTCAACCTGGCCCTCCTCGACCTGGGCTGCATCTCCACCATTGTCCCCAAAACCATGGCCAATTCCCTCTGGAACACCAAGGCCATCTCCTTTTTGTGATGTGCTGCTCAGCTCTTTTTGTTTGTCTTCTTGATAACAGCAGAGTATTTTATGCTCACAGTCATGTCGTACGGCCGCTACGTTGCCATCTGCAAACTCCTGCACTACGGGACCCTCCTGGGCAGCAGAGCTTGTGTCCACATGGCAGCAGCTGCCTGGGCCACTGGGTTTCTCACTGCTCTGCTGCACACGGCCAGTACATTTTCACTGCCCCTGTGCAAGGGCAATGCCCTGGGCCAGTTCTGTGAAATCCCCCAGATCCTCAGGCTCTCCTGCTCATACTCCTACCTCAGGGAACTTGGGCTTATTGTGTTTAGTCTGTTAATCGGGTTTGGCTGGTTTGTGTTCATTGTGGTGTCCTATGTGTAGATCTTGAGGGCCGTGATGAGGATCCCCTCTGAGCAGGGACGGCACAAAGCCTTTTCCACCTGCCTCCCTCACTTGGCCGTGGTCTCCCTGTTCCTCAGCACTGTCATGTTTGCCCACCTGAAGCCCCCTTCCATCTCTTCCACATCTATGGTCCTGGTGGTGTCAGTTCTGTACTCAGTGGTGCCTCCAGCAGTGAACCCCCTCATCTACAGCATGAGGAACAGTTAACTCAAGGATGCCCTGTGGAAACTCATATCTTAGTGTTTTCTAAAGCAATAAACTGCCCATCTGCTTAGCCGTTTAAATGTAGCTAATTACAGGTCCAGCCTGTCATTCGGATTTTTTCTTGTTCTTAGTTGTTTTCTTATTGTGATAATGTTGTCATCCCCTTTCTAATTCACTGTCAGCTTTTCTTTTATAACTGTTGGCTGTGTAAATGAGGAGCCGTGCTCTCCTTGTCTCTAAACACAATAAAGGGCTCTTTAGTGACTTGTTTTTCACTATATCCTTCCTGCAAGGCCTTTTTAGAGCTGCAGGGACAGTTCCTGTGTTCATAGGAGGAGGGTAAAAGAGTCCATCCTGGCAGCCCTGCCAGGGAGCACCAGCGCTTGTTCTTCCAGAGCTGTTCTGGTTCCACTCCCACACTCTCCTTCTCATCCCTTCTGTTGGTGCAAGGCCTGAGTACTCTGGCAGCTTGGTCACTGTCCTGCTGTGTGTCAGTGCTGTGGGCGCAGGCAGGGACAGGCAATGGGCACTGCTGTGACAGAGCGGGCCCCAGAACAACCTTTCCAGATAGAAAGGTGATCTCCTATGGGCAGGGCCTGAAGGTTTAGGTCTTCTTCCAAACCTTCTCTCAAGAATATACCCAAGAAACTGGCCCACAGATGAAACACCATTGTACAGCTGAACAGTGTGTGTGTGCAGGGCTGGCACACAGCAGTGTCCTCTCACAGCCAGGCTCCTGCCAGAGACCTGCAGGACCAGCAGAGCAGGGGCTGGGCTGTGCCCCTGTGCACTGGACACCCCATAGAAGGAGCCTCAATCACCATGGACTGACCCCTCACAACCACCATTTCCAGCACTGGCTTCTCACCCACAGAGGCTGTTTTCTCTCCATGGATGGACACTCAATGAATAGTTCAGTAATCCACGTTTGCTTTGTACAGATGAGATGTGAGCATGCACATCATGTACGTGAGGTGACATGAACCTGAGTGAGCATAAACACCATCAACTATTCCTTTCCATTCCGTGAAGGCCTGTGAGACAGACGAGGTCCTGAGGTCACTTCATATTGGGAGGAACAACCTATGGGAAATCACCTGCATGCAGTACTGCGATGTGCTTCCTTGAATTGTGATCCCTGTGTCCATTCCTCAGGACGCGGGACATCTCAGATGAGTGCAGAGCAGGTGACACACCACAGGGCTGAGGTGTCTCCCACCCCTTTGGAGCGGCAACAGGAGGCCAGAGGGACACTGTGACTCCTGCCTCTGTGTGTAAAAGGGACAGACTCTGTCTCTGAGCATCCCTGGGTGCATAAGGAGTCCTGAGACCAACTCAGACATGGATGCCTGATGGAACCCTGGCATTTCTGTGTGTGACTCCAGGAACAAACCTCAGTGGCCCAGTGAGATTCATCTCAGCTGCTGGGACAGGCTCATTGCAAGTGCTCCTGTCTGCTCTGTCACCCTTGCCTGTGATTCTGGGTTGTGCTCTCAAAGTAAGACAAAGTGGTAAGAGGGTTTCCGAGGTCTTTGGAAAAGGCAGATATCGAACCCATCTGCATGAAAAGCATGAAGGAGAATTAACAGCTGGTCAACCTGCCGCCATACCTGGAATTTTGCAGGGTCACAGACGTGGTGTTCCTTGGTGTCCTAGTAGCCAGATCAGTGATCTCTGGGCTGGAGATTTGGAAGCTGGGTGGGAAGTTGGCTGGACAATCAAGCCAAATGTCATCAGCGGTACAAAGCCCTCCGTGCAGCCAGTTACTAGTAGCATCCCTCAGTGACCAGCACTTGGACCAACACTGTTAAACATCTTTATTCTCCCTCTGTATGATGTGACGAGTGCACTTTCAGCTTCTCTGTGGATGATGCATAGTTGTGAGGAACCCTTGGACAACCTCACCTGGTTCACCCTGCCTGGAGCAGGACAGTGAGACAAGTGAGACAAGGGCTCTCTTCAAACCTGAAGTTATTCTGCGATTCAATGAATCTTTCCCTTGGAGAGGATTTTGAAGGCAGAATAGGCAGAGGAAGAATAGAAAGAATAAAAGACAGAAAAGGAGTTTGAAATGTTGTCAACAAAAATACAGCAGTTCCTCTGAAGAGTGTTTTTCAACTCAAATCTCTAGTAGGGAATATAATTGATGAATTTGATAAAATAAGTGTACTTTTATCTGACTGGGTCCTAGGCCATAAAAAAGGTGATGGATAGTTATGGTATTATGAGTTCAGTTGTGTCTCAGACACTCATAATCCAGTCAGAATCCTGTGGCTGTGAAGGGGACAGTGAGGCCAGTTCTGTGTCTGGAGGTGACAGCCCAGCAGCAGGGACATGGCTGGGAAAGAACCTCTGCCTAAGTATGACAGATCCTACCCAGGAAGAGATCTTGGAGACAGGTTGTCACATCCATCCCACCTGAGAACATGATGGGACAGCAGCAGGGACATGGTTGTGTGTATCAGAGAAGCTGAAAGGCCAGCAGCACTCATGGGATTTAGGAGATCACAGTGAGGTTACTTCTCTCTGGTCAAGTGCAAGACGACTAGAAGAATAACAGGTTGGGATCTCTGCTTGATGGGCAGTTTCTGAGGTGGTAAAGCTTCCAAAATAGTGGGAAAAAGCAGCAGAGAAAAAAAAAACAAAGCCACCAAGTGCAGATGTGGAAGTAGAGACTGGTTATCAGGAGGAAGAAATGTCACTGGAAGGGCAGTGCTGTAGGGCAAGAGCTCACTCAGAAGGAGCTGGATCAGCCCATGGTTTGTGTGCCAAAGAGCAGCCAGTGAGGATGCAGACACAGCAGTGAAGGTGCAGAAATGCTGGGCTGAGAGCAGGTGGGGAAGCGAGATGGGTGTCTGCAGCCTGCAGGGAAAGAGGGGCAGGGGTAGGACCGTGTAGAACAGCCTGTGATGGAGATGGCAAAGGGCGCTGTAAGGCTGGAAGGGACCCACAGAACCCAGGTCTCTGTCCCCTTGGCCATGGCAGTTGTCTCTGTAAAAAAAGTCTAAGAGAAGACATGTTGTCCTCATGGCACTGGGGCCTTGTTGCCTCCTTGCAGCCCCATGGGGAAGCTGGAAGTTGTACCAGTGTTGTCCTTCCCTTGGCCTTGCACACCCACATCCCACGGTCCCAGGAAGAGCTCTGAGCCATGTGTTTACATCTCATCTGTGCATGGACTTTTGACCTAGTGTTTCATAGAATCATAGAATGTCCTGAGTTGGAAGGACCCACAAGGGTCATCAAATCCAACTCCTGTCCCTGCACAGGACACCCCACAGGTCACCCCATGTGTCCGAGGACGTTGTCCAGTCTCTTCTTGAACACTGTCAGGTTGGGGCCATGACACCTCCCTGGGGAGCCTGTTCAGTGTCCAGCACCTCTGGGTGAAGAACCTTTTCCTCATGTCCAACCTGACCCTCCCCTGGCACATCTTCCTGTCATTGAGTGAAGCAGGAATTTCAAGGATGTTTGAGGAGGTGTCTTTAAGATTTCATAAGTCTATATTCTATAAAGACAGAGGTTCAACTTGTGAAGCACACAAGGCTAAACCTAAATTAGTGTGATTTGTGTTTTCTAAACTCTGAGTACAGTCACTTAAGCGTATTTACAAATCTCCTTCTTGCCAATCTTCCCTTATCTTCCCACACCTACAATCAGTGTCATGCTCAGTACAAAGCTGGAGCTGACATTTCTGGCTGGTTAATTCAGATTTGCCAGGTACTTTGGTTAGTTTAGTTTGGAAGTTCCGTTCTGTTGGGAGATTTGAGTGAGTTTTTGGCTGTTCTGCCATTTTGCAGTTGGCCCTTGGGCCTTTTTGCTCTGTCTTGCTGGGATTGGTTGTTTGGGACCAAGGTGCTCCTTTCTCCAGGACTGGCTGTTCCGTGTGACTGGAGTTACGTGACAGATTGCACTGAGTATATTTTTTTAAATTTAATTTAGTTTGATTTTTTATATTTAATTTTAATTTTTAAATTTCATTTCATTTAATTATATACATAGTAGTAGTATATTATACTATTTTTATTGTCTTATTAAAATGCTATTTCTGAACCCACGGGTTTCTCCATTCCCTTTGGTTATCTTCCATATCGCACTTAATATATTGGGGGAGTACGTGAGCAGCTATTGTGGTCTTAGTTGCTGGCTGGGGTAGAACATTGAGAGGGAAAGATAGTAGTGGCTCAAGAACTCTTGAAAATCACTTTCCAAGATGATGGCACTTTTTTTTTTTTTTTTTTTTTTTTGGTAGTGGGAAACAGCATGAGAAAATAAAACCATCGAAACTGCAGTTCTGGAGGTCCAGAGTGGAGCTCAGGATCAAGAAATGTCCTTCTGAGCGCAGTGCTGTGGTCATTCAGAGGGACTCTGGATCAGCCATGGCTTTGTGTTTCCAGGAACAGCTGGTGAGGATGGAGAGACAGCAGCACAGGTGGGGACACACTGGGGTGAGAAGAAGGTGGGGAAGCGCATGGGGTGTCTGCAGCCTGTGGGGAAACAGCCACAGTTCTGGGACAGTACAGGATGGACTGTGGTGGACATGGCCAAGGGTGCTGGCAAGGCTGGATGTCCCTGCAAGAGCCAAGGTCTTTGTCCCCTTGGCTATGGCTGATGTTCCTGCCAGCGAGGCCTAAGAGGAGACACATGGTTGTCATGGCCATGGCACCCCATTGCCTCCTTGCACCCCCAGGGAGTGTCACACCATTGTCCTGCACTGGGCATCGCACTCCCCACAGCCCCAGGAAGAGCCCTGAGCCACACGTGAGGGACAGGATCTCCCTTCCCAGGGGCAGGGGCTCAAGGCTTGGCCATTGTCCTTCATCAAACAAACCAAGAGCTTTCTCAGCATCAGAGCTGCTGCACTTTGCCTTTACCTGATGCAATCACTGCCTCCAGTTATCTGCTCTAAGGAGTCCCTGGGGAGGCTTTGTCAGTAACAGCCCTCAGTGGGGCACATTAAGGCTTCAAGGTACTTTGGAGTTTGTTCTGGCTTAGACTTCTTGAGCAGATTGCTCAGTCTGTCCTTGGTATCTGAGGTTCATGGACTCAGCACCAAATACACCATGGGGCTCATTAAAACACAGAAAGCCCTAACGAGCGATGTTTCTTTCCCTAATTTTTTTCAAATCTTCAAGACTTGCAGAACTAACTGGAGAGGTTTCAATGGGACACTTGCTGATGAAGGTTTCAAAGAAGATTTCATAAAGGAGGGTTTTTCTTTCAATGGTATTTTCTGTCATTTTTCAGTGTATGGAAGAAGTGACAGCAGCATTCTACACTGGACATTGATCCTGAGGGTCTCCTGAAGACATCTGGACAGGCAGGAGAACAGTCCCTTGAGGCTGGACACTGTATGGGCAACCTGGCTCCTCACCCCCACCCCCAGTCTGCCGGTTCCCTCATTGGCCACCAGAGATTGCATCACTTTTCCTCCATCAGACTTCTCCACTGAGCTCTGCAGGAGATGCTGCAGCTCCTGTGCACCAGCTCCATCTGCTCTCCTGTGCAAACACTGCACAGTTCAATCAACAGCAAAACACTTTCCTCAGCTGTGTGTGTAAGTGGATCTGATGAGGTCCAGCATCCACAAGGGACACCCACACAAGAACTGCTTTAGACAGAGAGACAGGAGAGGATAGAAGTAAACACAATGAACGTGTTGACTGCGATGTTAATTAGAGCTCTGAAGAATGGGGCAAGTTTGTAACTCCCTGAAGCTCAAAGCAGAAACCAGACAGTTGAGAGGCCACTGAATGACCAAAGAGCAAGTGGAGGAGAAACCTGAGAGCACTGGGAAGGGCAAACATCCAGACAGTGCTGGAAAGTTGTCCTTGGACAGGGACACTTAATCAGGAGAGGTGGGAACTCCTGAATGACGAGGGAGATGAAATACTAGAGTGTTGGTAATAGAAGTACAGGGGAAGACCAATATTTCTTCTCCTTCCCTTGTTAAACTTCCCCATAATTCCCTTTTTGGCTTTTTTCTTTTAAATTTTAATATGTTAAAAAAAAAAAAAAAACAACTAAAAAAGAATCTCCAATAAAAGAAAATAACAAACCAAACAAAATAAACAAAAACAGCCACAATACAAAAGCAAAACAAAAACCAAACCAACCAACCAAGAAAAACAACTAAAACCAAAACCCAAACCAACCAACGAACCAACCAAACAAAAAGCCCAAAACAAAAAAACAACAACAAAATAGTGGAGGTTTCCAGGCAGAGATCAGTCATCAGCTGTCTCAACATAAACAGCCAGGGCCATTTTGGGGCCCAGTGTACCTGAGGTGCAGGCCTGGGATTGACATCTCTCACACAGGACCTGGGGATAGCAGAGCACCTTGCAGTGCAGGTGGAGCCTGGGCAGGGGTTCCCAGGGCATCTACACTGGCACCAGGTGTTTGTGTCCCTGGCACTGAAGACATTTGTGTCCTAGATCCATGCCCAGGTCTGGAGAACACTTTCCATTTCCAACAAAAGAAACAACACCAAAGAAAAATAAATTATGTCGACACCTTCCTTTGCTTTGGATCTTTGTCTTCACTTCTTCTTATTTTAATATCCATTGACATCAACTGGCATCTGATGGGCCTGCAGGCATGAAGCCAAGATCATGTTGTGTCTTCACAGAATCACAGAATCGACTGGGTTGGACAAGACCTCAGAGATCATCGAGTCCAACCCTCGGTCCAACTCTAGTCTGTTTACTAGATCACGGCACTAAGTGCCATGTCCAACGTCACTTTAAAAACCTCCAGGGACGGCGAGTCCAGCACCTCCCTGGGCAGCCATTCCAATGCCTGACCACTCTCTCTGTAAAGAATTTCTTCCTAATATCCAGTCTAAATTTCCCCTGGCAGAGTTTAAGCCCATGCCCCCTTGTCCTATTGCTGACTGCCTGGGAGAAGAGACCAATCCCCACTTGGCTAGAACTTCCCTTCAGATAGTTATAGAGAGTGATGAGGTCACCTCTGAGCCTCCTCTTCTCCAGACTAAACAAACCCAGCTCCCTCAGCCTCTCCCCATAGGGCTTGTGTTCAAGTTGCTTCCCCAGTCTTGTTGCTCTTCTCTGGACCCGCTCCAGCACTTCAATCTCTTTCCTGAGCTGAGGGGCCCAGAACTGAACACAATACTCCAGGTGTGGCCTCCCCAATGCAGAGCACAGGGGAAGGATCACTGCCCTTGTCCTGCTGACCACGCTTGTTTGGATACAGGACAGGACACCATTGGCCTTCTTGGCCACCTGGGCACACTGTTGGCTCATGAGCTTCCTGTCCATTAGTCCCCCCAGGTCCCTTTCTGCCTGACTGCTCTCCAGCCACTCTGCGTCCAGCCTGGAGCGCTGCAGGGGGTTGTTGTGGCCAAAGTGCAGGACCCGGCACTTGGCCTTGTTGAACTTCATCCCATTGGAATCAGCCTATTTTTCCAGTCTCTCCAGATCCCTCTGCAGAGCCCTCCTGCCTTCTAGCAGGTCCACACTCCCTCCCAACTTGGTGTCATCAGCAAATTTGCTGATGATGGTCTCAATCCCCTCATCTAAATCGTCAATAAAGATGTTACACAGGACTGGACCCAACACTGACCCCTGGGGACACCACGAGTGACTGGCCGCCAGCTGGATGCGGCCCCATTCACCAGCACTCTCTGGGCCCGGCCCTCCAGCCAGTTCTTCACCCAGCGTGGAGTGCACTTGTCCCAGCCACGGGCTACCAGCTTTTGCTTGATTATATTATGGGAGACAGTGTCAAAGGCCTTGCTGAAGTCCAGATAGACCACATCCACGGCTTTCCCCTCATCCACCAGGTGAGTCACCTGATCATAAAAGGAGATCAGGTTGTTCAGACAGGACCTGCCCCTCCTAAGCCCATGCTGGCTGGGTCTGATCCCTTGTCCATCCTGAAGGTGCTGTGTGATTCCATTCAGGATGATCTGCTCCATAACCCTGCCAGGCACCGAGGTCAGGCTGACAGGCCTGTAGTTACCAGGGTCAGGTTTGCAGCCCTTTTTGTGGACTGGGGTAACATTGGCCAATTTCCAATTATATGGGACCTCCCCAGTGAGCCAGGACTGTTGGAAGATGATGGAGAGCGGCTTGGCAAGTTCTTCCGCCAGCTCCCTCATCACCCTAGGATGGATCCCATCTGATCCCATAGACTTGTGAGGATCCAGATGGCTCAGTAAATCACCAACTGTTTCCTCCTGGAATACAAGGGACCTGTTTGGCTTCCTGTCTCTGTCAACCACCTCCAGAGGCCAGTTGTCCTGAGGGCCACCTGTCTTTCTGGTGAAAACTGAGGCAAAGTAGGTATTAAGTACCTCAGCTTTCTCCTCATCTTTGTTAACTATATTTCCCTCAAAGTCCAGCAGAGAATGGAGGTTTTCCTTGCCCCTTCTTTTGTTATTAACATATTTAAAGAAGGACTTATTATTATCCCTGACAGAATTGGCCAAATTAACCTCAAATTGCGCTTTTGTTTCCCTGATTTTTTTCCTGCATGATCTAGCTATTTCCATAAATTCTTCATAAGTAGCCAGCCCTTTTTTCCACAGTTGGTAAAGTCTCTTTTTATTTCCGATTTCCTTCAGAATCTCCCTGTTTAGCCAAGCCGATTGTCTTCCCCGACGGCTAGCCTTTCGGCACACTGGTATAGCCTGTACCTGTGCACTCAAAACCTCCTGCTTGAAGCATGTCCACCCCTCCTGGGCCCCCTTGTTTTTAAGCATTGTTTCCCAGGGTATGCTCTGAACTAGGCTTCTGAATAGGCAAAAGTCTGCCCTCCGGAAGTCCAGCGTAGAGGTTTTGTTAATGGTTCTCCCTGCATCTCTGAGTATTGAATATTCTATTATTTCATGGTCGCTATGACCCAGGCGGCCTCCAACCACTACATCTCCCACCAGCCCTTCTCTGTTTGTAAACAGTAGGTCTAGTGGGGCCTTGCCCCTCGTAGGCTCATTTACCAGCTGATGAAGGAAATTGTCCTCTACACACTCTAGGAACTTCCTAGACTGCCTCTTCTGTGCAGTATTGAGCTCCCAGCAGATATCTGGCAGGTTAAAGTCACCCACAAGAACAAGGGCTGTCGACTTTGAGACATCTGCCAGCTGCTTGTAGAATAATTCATCTCCTTCATCGTCCTGGTTGGGCGATCTATAACAGACACCCACGAGAATGTCAGCCTTGTTGAACTTCCCTCTGATTCTGGTCCACAGGCACTCAACCTTGTCGCTGCTGACCTCAAGTTTAACAGAGTCGAGTGACTCTCTAACATATAAAGCCACCCCTCCACCTCTCCTACCCTGCCTATCTTTTCTGAAGAGCTTGTAGCCACACATAGCAGCACTCCAGTCATGAGAGTCATCCCACCATGTTTCTGTGATGGCAACTATGTCATAGCTTTCCTGCTGCACAATGGCTTCCAGCTCCTCTTGTTTGTTGCCCATACTGCGTGCATTAGTGTACATACACTTCAGGTGGGCTGCTGATTTCACTCTTAATTTGGGCTTTCCATCCTTAGGCTGATCTTTGGAGAGCCCGGTTTCAATCCCTTCCCACTTCAAACCTAGTTTAAAGCCCTCCTGATCAGCCCTGCCAACTTATGGGCTATAGTCCTCTTGCTCTGCCTAGCACCCCATGCCCTCTGAACCTTCCCTGCCCAGGACTCCTCACACTTTGCCCAGAGCGAGTCACACTGAGGTGTTGGCTGGTTCCCTGGCTGAGATGTTAGTTTAGGTGGTCACCTACAGCACAGGTGGATCCTGCTCCAGTCTGAAACAGAGCCCAACATCACAATGGGATCATGAGAGAACTGAGGTTGAAGGGGCCTCAGGAGTCTGCAGTCCAACCTGTCACCAACTGGGTCACACTAAGCTGTTCAAGCCTTGATTCAATCAGAGCTTTAGCAGGACTAGAGAAGTGATCATCCCTTTTGTACTGGGCACTGGTGAGGCTGCACCTTGAATCCTGGGGTCAGTTTGAGGCCCCTCATGGCAAGGAAGACATTGAGGTGCTGGAGAGAGTTCAGAGGAGGGTGACAAGGCTGGTGAAGGGTCTGGAGCACCAGTCTTACAAGGAGCGGTTGAGGGAGCTGGGGCTGTTCAGCCTTGAGAACAAGAGGCTGAGGGGAGACCTTGTTGCTGTCTACAGCTACCTGAAAGGAGGTTTTATCATGGAGGTTGTTGGTCTCTTCTCCCAAGTAGCAAGTGATAGGACAAGAGGAAATGACCTCAAGTTGCACACGGGGACGTTTAAATTGGATATGAGGAAAAAATTCTTCAGGGAAAGGGTTTTGAAGCAATGGAGCAGACTGCCCAGTGAGGTTGTGGAGTCACCATCACTGAAGGTGTTTAAAAGACATACAGAAGAGGTTCTTAGGGACATGGTTTAGTGCCAGATTTAGGTTATGGTTGGACTCGATGATCTTAAGGGTCTCTTCCAACCACAATTATTCTACGATAAGTCATTTTTGCTATTTTCTTTCTCAGAGGACCATGCAGCCTCCCTGAGAGCCAGGACTTTTCTGAGGTGTTGGAGAGATATCTCACGGTCACACCAGCCAGTTCCACCAGCCCCTGTCTGTCCCTTCCCAGACCAAACCTTTTCTCCATAAGGCAACCTTCCAGGCGAGTTTCTGGGACACAGCAAATGCTGTCCAGGTCCTCTGGGCCTGTTCAGAGAGAACAGCTTGCCAACATGGTGATGGCCTCCCTGTGCACCTCAAAGCTTTCCTGACCATTTTTCTCCATGTCCCGCTTGTACCCAACCTTTCTGGTCCTTAAGCTTTACATGAGGAGATTGAGCAGGGATGTGGGGAAGGTGTAGAAAAAATGGTTTGTCAAACTGTCTTGGGAGGGCTGTTCTGGGCATCCCACAGTCCAGGATGAGGGTGCTGGAGAAAACAGTGGCATTGGTGAGAGGTCCAGGTGGAGAAGGCCTTGTGCCTGTCTACACTGGAGTAGAGAGCAGTAATGCATTCAATGGGATGCCCATGTGACCAGGAAGGGGACAAATGGCTCTGAAATGCCTTCCATCCAGTTCTTTACCCATCGCAGATACACCATCCAGGCCATGAGCTGCAGCTTCTCCAGGAGATGCTGTGGGACACGGTGTCAAAGGCTTCACTGCATCTAAGGACACAACACCCACAGCCCGTGTGGCGGATTCACTCCCCACAACAGACTTTCCCTCATCTGCTCAGCCGGTCACCTTGTCACAGAAGGAGATCAGGGTGGTCAAGCAGGACCTGCCTTTCATCAAGCCATGCTGGTTGGGCCCCATTGCTCATCTCGTGTGTGTAACCTCACAGTCCTTTCCCAGTCGTGTTCCTGCTGTTGGCCAATCCCCTGCAGAGACAGAAGTGACCTCACAGTGCCCTCCACACCCATTGATTCCTACTGGACTATGAGTTCCTGAGACACAGTGACCACATGACGTCGTACCCACCATCACCCTCTTTGTGGTCCAGTGTGTGAGCAGATCAAACTGAGCTGCTTTCATGAAATGTATCTAATAGATTCCTATCAAGGGTTTGAGTGGAGAAACGTTCCTCAGAGGAGCTGCTGTATTTACTCTGAGACATTTTACATCTCTGCTTCTGCCTTTTTTTCTTCTTCCTATTTCTATTCTGGCGTGAAAGAGCTCTCCAAGGAAAAGATTCATGGAATCCTACACTAACACAGGTCGGAAGAGACCCCTGAACACCATCTCTGTCCCACTGACCTTTATGGCACCCCAAGGAATAGCTGATAGCATTTGTGCTCCCTTGGGTTCATCTCACCACATGAACACACTGGGCATGCACATGATGTGTATGTTTGCAACTCATCTGCACAATGAAAACATGGACTTTTGACCTAGTGTTTTATAGAATCATAGAATGTCCTGAGTTGGAAGGACTCAAAGGATCATGGAGTCCAACTGCTGTCCCTGCACAGGACACCCCACAGGTCACCCCGTGTGTCTGAGGACGTTGTCCAGTCTCTCCTTGAACACTGTCAGGTTGGGGCCGTGACACCTCCCTGGGGAGCCTGTTCAGTGTCCAGCACCCTGTGGGTGAAGAACCTTTTCTCATGTCTCTCTGACCCTTCCCTGACACACCCTTCTTCCATTCCCTTGGGTATTGTCATTGGTCACCACAGAGAACAGATCATTACCTTCCCTTCCTTCTCCCCTTGTGAGGAAGCTGTAGCCACCAGGAGGTCTCCTTTGAGTCTTTTCTTCAGCTCTGATGCTCAGAAACCACTTGCTTTGCTTTCTGAAGCAGAAAGGAGAAGCCATGAGCTCCAGGCAATGGGAAGGGGATCCTGTCCCTCACACACGGCTCAGGGCTCTTCCTGGGACCGTGGGATGTGGGTGTGCAAGGCGTAGGGAAGGACAACAGCTTCCAGCTTCCCCATGGGGCTGCAAGGAGGCACCGAGGCCCCAGTGCCATGAGGACAACGTGTCTGCTCCTGGGCCTCAGTGGCAGAGACAACTGCCATAGCCAAGGGGACAGAGACCTGGGTTTTGTGGGTCCCTTCCAGCCTTACAGTGCCCTTTGCCATCTCCACCACAGGCTGTTCTACACGGTCCTACCCCTGCCCCTCTTTCCCCGCAGGCTGCAGACACCCATCTCACTTCCCCACCTGCTATCACCCCAGCATTTCTGCACCTTCACTGCTGTGTCTGCACCTTCACTGGCTGCTCTTTGGCACACAAACCATGGGCTGATCCAGCTCCCTCTGGGTCACCTCTTGCACCACAGCACTGCCTTTCCAGTGACATTTCTTACTTCTCATATCCTGTCCCCTTCACAGCCACATGATTCTGACTGGATTATGAGTGTCTGAGACGCAACTGACCTCAAAACATCGTACCCCTCCATCATCCGCCGCGTGGCAATGCGCCACGCAGGGATCAGCAGCTGCTGCGGCTCTTGGCTGACGGGGTTTATACCTGAGCCTCCCTCCATTTTTGGGCCCCAGAAACCCAGTGCAGAATAACTCGCATCTGAGACGAAGCTCTGAGCGGGTGGATTTCTTCTCAAGACCAGCACTGCTTGCAGCGCTCCTCCCCGGTGTCTCAGGCCTGAACGTGCTCTCGTGATGCTGGAAGCCTTGTGCAGAGATGGATCATGGCTCAGATTTCCAGCAAGGGAGCGAGCAGCCGGCTCTTCCTGACTTGGAAGACCCTCGGTGGAGGTGAGGGACCACATGTGGGCTTGGACGGTCTCACCTGTATCAGCTCATGTAGGTGCTCCGAAACACCCCTGCAATGGGGAGGTTCCTTATGAGATGAAAGGGATGCCGTACGGTGCAGGTCAACCAGGCCAAGTCAGCAACAGATCTCAAATGTTCCAAGTCCTGGACTGGAATTGGAGACAGGCGGGTGGGAAGGGAGCCTGAGGGGGATCCAGCCGAACTGCCGGCTTGCGGCAGCACCAGCCCAGGGCTTCCCGCAACCAATGCCGGGACACCCCGAGGACAGAGATTTCCTGCAGCCTTCTTTGTCCCGAGGTGGAGCAGAAACAGATGAGCACAGGGGGAAAACTGTCATTTTTTTTTTAATGGGCTTTATTGATTACTGAAAACAATCCAAGGCCGAGCAGAGGCTGGCAGCACCACGTCCTCAGGGCAGGTGAACGCCGCTGTCACCGTGCATGCACCCATCCCTGGCGTGGCACCCTCAGACGCTCCCTCTGGACGCTGCACAGGCTCAGGACCAGCCGCATGTCCAGGCACCCGCGTGGCGCTGGCAGCCGGGCTCTACTCCTCTTGCTGTCCCGCAGTGCAGCTGCAGCGGAAAGCCCTGCGCAGAGCCCGCAGCGCCCTCCTGAACCGGGAAGGCCGTCGCCGTGGAGCTGGGCCCTGCGCTGGGCAGGCCATGTCTGCGCTGGTCTCTCCTCCATGTCCCGCAGGCATTGGAGAAACCGTGTTCTCTTCTTCCTCCTCTGCAGCTGGGACGAGAGGGGCTGTGCTGGCCTGTCCCTCATCCTCTCCAGCCAAGTGAGCTTCAACGGCTTCAGGTCCTGCAGGTGCTGGTGCTGCCACTGGAACGTCCGTGCATTGGGCCCGGTGCTGCTGTTCCACCGGTTGCTGGCCAGGTCCCTGGACCTCAGCCTCAGCCCTGCGCACGGCCTCACTGACGATGTACTCCACAATGTCTGCCAGAGCCACATCATCCTCTGTGGGGCTGTGCTGGGCAGGTGCCGGGCGCTCTGCCTCTGCTGCCACCTCTGTGCCTGTGCAGCTGGTCAAGCCAGGCCCCTCCTGGGGACCTGCAGGGGCGTCCTGGAGGTGCTCCTGGACCGAGGGCTTGATCCAGGTACTGCGGATGGTGTCTCCGCCTTGGCACCCCTCTTTGCTGTTCTTGTCTTGCAAGTCCATGCTCTGGGCCAGGTTCTGCTGTTCCTCCGGTTCCTGGCCAGCTGCCAGGACCTCAGCCACAGCCCTGCGCATGGCCTCAGTGACGATGCGCAGGGCTGTGTCCCACAGAGTCGCGTCGTCGGCCTCTCCCTCCTGCCCTGTCCCGACCCTCCCCTGTGGCCTATGGAGCACGGGGGGCTGGGAGTGGGCATACGCCTCCTCGTCAATGGGCATCTTGGGTCTCGTCTACCACAGAGCTGCGGCGAGCACCCAGGGGAGCTGCTGCCTCCTGAGAAGCTGCTGCTCCTGAGAAGCTGCTGCTCCTGAGAAGCTGCTGCTCCTGAGAAGCTGCTGCTCCTGAGAAGCTGCTCCTTAAATACCCCCACGGTCAGGGCGGGGACCCCCGTGTCACAATGGCTCTGGTTATGACGTCACAGAGCCCGGGCGGTTGCCATGGACACACCCACCTCCGGGCCCGGCTGGGACTGGCTGTGCGCGACGTGGGGCAGCCCCTGCGTGACGGAGGAGGGAGTAGAGAATGGCGAGGGAAGCTGTGCCCAGCACACAGGACCCTGTCCCCCAGAGCTTTGCTCAGACACGCTGCTGCCTGCTCCGCTACACCTGCAAGAATCCGCATTCAGAGCTTGTTGGCAGGACAAGCCAAGGGCCACTCTACAGCCTCACCGCACTGATTCTCTGTTTTTGTCGTGGTCTGATCGTGGGGAGACAATCAAAACCGTGGGAGAAGGTTTCCCTTCACCCTTTTTCCCCCTTCGCCCTTCAGGCCACAGTAGTCTACAGTTAATCTCCACTCATCGCTGGACTCGCACACTGGCCAAATTGGGCTACTGAAAGGTGAGCGAGTCTTACTGATCACACTCTGGCTTTCCAGTTGACGAATCAATTTCTGAATAGGAATCCAAGAGTCCCGACTGGTGCGATACTGTCGACGATGCACCGTTGTGCTAGCAACTGGCACCTGCTGATCATCAACCATCAGCAGTCCTACAACAGAAGGGTCATCTGAAAGACCAGGCAAATCAGACAGCTCTTCAATTCTCTCCGTGTCCATAGCTGCTGTCCCAAATGCCCACCTATACCCTTTTGGGTCCTTAAAATACCCTCTCTTAAGGTAGTCTATGCCAAGAATGCACGGAGCGTCTGGGCCAGTCACAATGGGATGCTTTGGCCATTTTTTTCCAGTTAGGCTCCTTTCAGCCTCTACAACAGTCAGCTCTTGGGATCCCCCAAGTCACTCCAAAAATACTGATGAGTTGTGTCGCCTTACAGTCTGAAGGAATTATTGTGCACTGAGCAGCAGTGTCCACCAAAGCCTTGTACTCCTGGGGGTGTGTTGTAGCAGGCCATCTTATGTGTACCATCCAGTAAACTCTGTTATCCCTTTCCTCCGCCTGGCTGGAACCAGAAACTCATGCAAGAGGATAACTACTGAGATGTAGTTTTGAGAAGTGAGAATGACTGCTGGGAGGGACACTAAAGACCTTTAGTTCAGCAGCATAACCAAGAATGAGGAGTTCCCTGGTGCTGTTATTAGTGATAGATAGTGCCACTGTTCAAAACCATCCTTGAGAATGTCTCTGTCCTCCCTGGGCTCCAAAGCTCATCCTGCTCAGATTTTGACAGGATTGCTGCAAACCCCTGTGACCCAAACCTCTACAACTGTCTCTGCTCAACAGTCTTTTATCCCAGGAAGTGGAAAACTCCTAACGCCAACACCAACCCAGTGCCCCACCTGCCTGGAGAGCCAGGACAGTTGTGCCACACAACAGCTGCCTCTGAGGGAAGCTGGAAATGATGGGAACTGGAATAGTTCCAACCCAAATCATGGAAACATAGCAACATAGAACCATATAATCATAGAAATATTTAGGCTGGAAAAGACTCTTAAGAACATGGAGTCCAATTGTCAATGAAACACTGCCAAGTCCACAACTAAACCATATCCCTCATCGCCACATCTCCACATCTTTTAAACACCTCCAGCAATGGAAGCTCCAATCCCGAGCTGGCAGGACACCGTTGGCTGCAGTTGGACATAAGATACTGGTCATGGCTGTGAGTTCAGCCCTGGCTGGCAGAATGTCTCACACCCTCACTCAGGAGGGCAGGGGGCTGGGAGATGGGAGCACGTTTCAGTTTCCAGATCCCAGCACAGAGCCCAAACCATCCTGCCCTTGGACTCTGGATCCCATTTCCTGAGAAGCAAAGCTGGTGGCCTTCTGAGGATAATCATGTTAAAAGACATGAGTAATCCTTCAAGTGTTTGCGTAATTTGTCTGGGAATGACGGTTTTAAAAAGAAAAATAAAAGTTTAACATGCTTATATTTAAATACGTGTAAAATAGTACTCTGCATGTGTGGTCGCCCCTCTGGCAATGACAGTTAAATAGGTATTGGCACTATAAGGCTCCATACCTCATCCACAAGCACACATCTAAGTGGTTCAGATGAAGGGTGGTGTGGCAAACGTCACCCTTTGTGTCCCCAGGTGATGGACACTGCTCATGTGCCTCTGCAGAGAGTGGCAGGAGCTGCATCCCCTTCTCGGGACAGACTCCTTCCAGGAGAGACACCGACACAGGGGGAACTCATCAGGGCTTTACGGCATTTCACTCGGCATCAGTTTTGACATATTGGGTGCTGTCCTGTGACTGCCCTTTCTGCACAAATGATCATACAAACACAACCATTTACTAAGACATGGTCATAAAGGGCTGTTATGGACAAGAAAGCTCACCGTGAACTCTGGAGAGGGCGAGGAAGTTTATAATAAGCACCATCAAGAACCAAGAAGCTTGAGGCGTCTTCTGAAGAGCGGGAGGCCTGAGCAGCCGTGATTGGCCATTGTAGGTGTGGGAGAGGTCAGGGCATGCCAGGGAGAAGCAATGAGATGGCTGATGGCTTCAGTGAACCCTTCCAGTCATGTCTGAGCCCAGCAATGGAAAGCAGTTGATGTCTGCAGGTGGAGGAGGAACAGGAGGGAGATTTTCCTGGGAATATGGAAGGAGGAAAGGCCTCTCTTGGGCTAATCATGTATGGCAGTGCCATTTGCATGCTGTGGGCATGGCTGTGCCTGGGAGATGGGGAACGGCTGCTGCTGGGGTGGCTGTGCTCAGTCATGACCCATGAGCTGACCCTGCTCTGCTCCTCTCTTACACTGCCCACACTTGGATGGTCCTCAGGAATCACCCATGAACCTAGTGGATCCATGAACCTCCTGGAGTGATGGGGTGTGGATCCAATGTCCTGGTTTTGTTAAAAACTAGTTTCTCTTTCAGTGAATTTTGCCTGTCAGCTAAAGCCTTCATATTAACTGCATTTTCCTGGAGAACCAGACACATGTTTTGGTAAAACCTAGTAATGGAATGCAAACTTATTGATAAGCACGGATGGACATCTCGCGAGAGGGGCGACGAGAAACAGCTGACCAACTGTGTATAACATTCCATTCACGTGAATACTTCATATAAAATGGGAGATCACGAGGATCTCGTCCCTTTTTTCCTTTTTTCCCTATGGCCGACATTAGGAGAGGACCTTGCTAGTCGTCCCTGCGAGCTGAGGCCTAGTGAGAGACTGAACCCAGCTCTGGTTGGCTGTGGAGTCTAATCCAGGACTTTGGGTGCCAGCTCTGCAGTTGCTGAGACTTTCAAGATTGGTTTTGTGTATTTTGTATTATTTTCTCTATTCTTATTAGTAGCGTTAGTAAAACATCTTTAGTTTTTTCCAACTCTCTTCTCTCTGTCCTTCTTTTTCCCTCCCGATCGCCTGTCCTTAGTGGAAGGGGGGAGAGGGAGGGGCAAAAAGGGGGAAGTGGGGGGGAAGAGGGGGTTAAGAATACATCTACCAGGGTTTTATTGTCACCCCGCAATCTTAACCCTCGACAGATAATTGGTGCCCAACGTGGGGAAGAGAAAGGGGTAAATCTGGAGATTTTTGGCTTTTCTACTGCTCTGACGTACCTTTCAATTTTCTTGGCACGGTGCCAACTCATAGAGTTGTGATACTCGCGCGTCTATTTGCTTCGGATATTATTTGGTTGTATTAAAGCAAAGTGAATTACATTGATTTAAAGATGTTATGGCATAAGTTGTATCAGTTATTTTCTACATTGTGCTCACTGATTCCATATCTGTGCTGGGCTTTCTTTTTAAATCGAAGTATTCATTATATAACAACAAGGAACTGGACAATGCTCATGATGATACTGTGTGGTTTGTCACTGGTTTATTTCATTATACTGCAGCCA
Source organism: Nesoenas mayeri (assembly GCF_963082525.1). Classification (NCBI taxonomy): domain Eukaryota; kingdom Metazoa; phylum Chordata; class Aves; order Columbiformes; family Columbidae; genus Nesoenas; species Nesoenas mayeri. The sequence continues at coordinate 103,024 of NW_027660043.1, forward strand.
CTAATGAATTTCTACTCGCTTCTGCTTTACCTTGAAAAGCCTCCAGGAGAGATTAAAGAGCAATACGGCTCTGTGTTTGCTAATTGGTCAAGCGAATCTTTAGAAAGGCTGACTAACAATACTTTCGTTTTTTCGCTAGGACAGTTCGCAAATGTTTTAGAGAGCTTTGAATATCCTTGGAGTTCTGATAGAACTGTGATGGTGTTATCTGGTTTGCTGAATGTGTGTCAGTTTGTGCTTCTGTTAAGAGAAATGGCGTTCAACAGGAGGTTTGCGTCCCATTTTAGTCCTGAGATTTGCGGTGCGTCTTCGGAAGCTTTAGCAAAAAGCACTCCTGGCCGCTCGAGAAAGAGCAAAACAGCAAAAGCTGCCCCCCCAACGCCTTCGCAGGCTGAAGCTACAGCTCCTCCGTAGAGTTCTTCTGCCAAGGTCACTAGTGATAACAATAATTCTGCAGCCTTAAAGGCAGCTCCCCCTTCTTCACACACTGGGCACTGTTGCCACTGTAACCATAGCGATCACTGTGACAGTCATTCAGACTCTGGAAATGAATCAAATGATGGTAAACCCATATCAGCATCAGTTGCTGGTTGTAAGAAAGTCACTAGGAAGACTACCCGTGCAGCAGATGATGGCACAGGGCCAACATCAACCCAAGGGGCACCATCAGGACAGGGAGGAGATGAAGTGACCACCACTCAGTACTTTTCTCCAGGTGAGCTGAGAGATCTGCGAAAAGACTTTAGTTGTCATGAAGGCGAGAATATTTTAACCTGGCTGCTCCGATGCTGGGACAATGGGGCAGATACAATTGAACTGGAAGGTGGTGAAGCCAGGCAGCTGGGATCTCTGTCAAGAGATTCCACCATTGATAGGGCAATTTCAAGAGAGTCTAATGCCACTACTCTCTGGACCCGACTCCTGGCAGCTATGAAAGTAAGATTTCCCTACAAGGAAGACTGTATATCCAAGTTAGAGAAATTGAATACTATGGAGAAAGGTATTCAATTCCTGAGAGAATTAGCTGTGCAAGAGATCATCTATTTTGGACCAAACAGCCAAGAGGGAACAGACCCAGATAGAATCAATTGTTCACGACCTCTGTGGCGCAGATTTGTACAAAGTGCATCACCTGCATATGCTAAGTCATTGGCAGGAATGCTCTGGTCATCTAGAGGTGGACAAGATATTACTGAAGTGATTGAGCAGCTCCGTGACTTTGAGGACAGCCTTGCTGGTTCTCTACGGGCTTGTGTCTCTGCTGTGGAGAAACGGTGCGAAAAATCTGATGACCGGTTTGAAAAGCTATTGCAAGAGATCAAAGAACTCAGAGAAGACAAATACCATTCACAACCTGCACAAACCTATGTTTCAGCTGTTAGGAAAAGGCGTTTCCAATCTCGAGAGAGAGGACAGAGGCAGCTCACAAAAAGAGGTTCACTGTGGTTCTTCCTACATGAGCAGGGAGAAAACATGAATAAGTGGCATGGAAGACATATCTCAGAACTCAAAGAACGAGTACGTGAGATCAAAGGAAAAACTCCTAGGAAGGTGGCTGCTCCAGTTTACAAAAGGAGCAGAAGAGATTCTGATGCTCTTGAGGGAACCTCTAATTCACACCCAGAGACTGTGCAAAACAGAAATTAGAGGTGCCCTGCCTCCAACCAGGTGGAGGAAAGGGATAACAGAGTTTATTGGACTGTACAAATACGATGGCCTGGTACAACACACCCCCAGGAGTACAAAGCTTTAGTGGACACTGGTGCTCAGTGCACAATAATTCCTTCTAATTATAAAGGAACGCAATCCATCAATATTGTTGGAGTGACTGGGGGATCCCAGGAACTGACTGTTGTAGAGGCTGAAATGAGCCTAACTGGAAAAAACTGGCAAAAGCATCCCATTGTGACTGGTCCAGATGCTCCGTGCATCCTTGGCATAGACTACCTCAAGAGAGGGTATTTTAAGGACCCAAAAGGGTATAGGTGGGCATTTGGTATAGCAGCTGTGGACACGGAGAAAATTGAAGAGCTGTCTGATTTGCCTGGTCTTTCAGATGACCCTTCTGTTGTAGGACTGCTGATGGTTGACGATCAGCAGGTGCCAATTGCTACCACGACAGTGCATCGCCGGCAATATCGCACCAATCGAGACTCTTTGATTCCTATCCAGAAGTTGATCCGTCAATTGGAAAGCCAGGGTGTGATCAGTAAGACTCACTCACCTTTTAACAGCCCAATCTGGCCGGTGCGTAAGTCTAGTGACGAGTGGAGACTAACTGTGGGCTATCGTGGCCTGAATGAAGTTACGCCACCACTGAGTGCTGCTGTGCCTGACATGCTAGAACTACAATTTGAACTGGAGTCAAAGGCAGCTAAGTGGCATGCTACAATTGACATTGCTAATGCATTTTTCTCTATTCCTGTAGCAGCAGAGTGCAGGCCGCAGTTTGCTTTCACCTGGAGAGGCGTCCAGTACACGTGGAATCGCTTGCCCCAGGGGTGGAAACACAGTCCTACCATCTGCCATGGACTGATCCAGACCACGCTGGAGCAAGGTAAAGCTCCAGAACACTTGCAATATATTGATGACATCATCGTATGGGGCGACACAGCGAAAGAAGTCTTCGAGAAAGGTGAGAGAATAATTCAGATTCTTTTGGATGCTGGTTTTGCCATAAAACGAAGCAAGGTCAAGGGACCTGCACGAGAGATCCAGTTTTTAGGAATAAAATGGCAAGATGGCCGTCGTCAGATCCCAATGGATGTGATCAACAAAATTGCTGCAATGTCTCCACCTACTAATAAAAAGGAGACACGGACTTTCTTGGGCGTTGTAAGTTTTTGGAGAATGCATATTCCTGACTACAGCCAGATTGTGAGCCCTCTCTATCGAGTGACTCGTAAAAAGAACCAATTTGAGTGGGGCCCTGAACAACGACAAGCCTTTGAAGAAATTAAGCGTGAGATAACTCATGCGATGGCCCTTGGACCAGTTCCGACTGCACTAGATGTTAAAAATGTCCTCTACATCGCAGCCGAAGATAATGGACTTACCTGGAGTCTCTGGCAGAAAGCACCAGGAGAAACCCGAGGTCGACCCTTAGGTTTTTGGAGCCGAGGATACAAAGGATCTGAGGCCAACTAGACTCCAACTGAAAAAGAGATACTAGCAGCATATGAAGGAGTTCGAGCTGCTTCAGAAGTGATCGGTACTGAAGCACAGCTCCTCCTGGCACCTCGACTGCCGGTGCTGAGCTGGATGTTCAAAGGGATGGTTCCCTCTCCACATCATGCAACCGAAGTTACGTAGAGTAAATGGATTGCATTGATCACGCAACGAGCTCGAATTGGAAGTCCCAACCGTCCAGCGATCTTAGAAGTGATTACAGACTGGCCAGAAAGCAAAGACTTTGGGATGTCTCCAGATGAGGAGGAAGTAAAACGTGCTGAAGAAGCACCACCATATAATACACTTTCAGAGACTGATAAGCAGTATGCACTGTTCACAGATGGATCCCGTCGTCTTGTAGGAAAACATCGAAGGTGGAAAGCTGCTGTGTGGAGTCCCACATAACAAGTTACAGAAGCCACTGAAGGACAAGGTGAATCTAGTCAGTTTGCAGAAGTGAAAGCCATCCAGCTGGCTTTGGACATTGCTGAACAAGAGAAGTGGCCAATACTTTATCTCTATACTGACTCATGGATGGTAGCAAATGCCTTGTGGGGGTGGCTACAGCAGTGGAAGAAAAGCAACTGGCAGCGCAGAGGTAAACCCATTTGGGCTGCCACACTGTGGCAAGACATTGCTGCTCGGCTGGAGAGCCTGCCTGTGAAAGTTCGGCATGTAGATGCTCATGTGCCTAAAAGTCGAGCCACCGAGGAACATCTAAACAACCAACAAGCGGATCAAGCTGCTAAGATTAAAGTAGCTGAGGTGGACTTGGACTGGCAACATGAAGGTGAACTTTTCCTAGCCCGGTGGGCCCATGATGCTTCAGGGCATCAAGGTAGAGATGCAACATATAAATGGGCTCGCGATGGAGGGGTGGATTTAACTATGGACACTATTTCACAGGTTATTCATGAATGTGAAACTTGCGCCAAAATCAAACAAGATGAACGGTCAAATCCTGTATGGTATGGGGGGCGATGGTTAAAGTATAAGTATGGAGAAGCTTGGCAGATTGATTATATTACACTTCCACAAACACGTCAAGGTAAGCGTTACGTACTTACAATGGTGGAAGCAACCACTGGATGGTTGGAAACATATGCTGTACCTCATGCTACAGCCCGAAATACTGTCTTGGGCCTTGAAAAGCAAATCTTTTGGCGACACAGTACGCCAGAAGGAATTGAATCAGACAATGGTACTCATTTTAAAAACAGTCTTATAGACAATTGGGCCAAAGAACATGGTATTGAGTGGGTATATCATATTCCATAACATGCACAAGCCTCTGGGAAATCTGAAAGGTACAATGGTTTGCTAAAAACTACACTAAAGGCACTTGGTGGTGGAACCTTTAAAAACTGGGATTCACATTTAGCAAAAGCCACTTGGTTGGTCAACACCAGGGGATCAACCAACCGAGCCGGGCCTGCCCAATCAGAGATTCTTCATCCTGTGGAAGGAGATAAAGTCCCTGTAGTACACATGAAAAACATGTTAGGAAAGGCAGTCTGGGTTACTCCTGCCTCAGGCAAAGGCAAGCCCATTACTGGGATTGTTTTTGCCCAGGGACCTGGCAGCACCTGGTGGGTGATGCTTAAGGATGGAGAAGTTCGGTGTGTACCTCAAGGGGATTTGAGCTTAGGTGAAAATATGCAATACTGAACTGCAGGATGCGAATTGCCACACTAACAGTATTTAATAAGTGTCTTTCAGATCAAGACAGTGATGATGAAACCAGAGCTAGCCTTCTTCGAGTGGCGCCTGACAACTTCTTCGAAGTTGATGTCTTTAACCCACAAACAGTGGTCATGAGATACACTTGTACCATTTTTCCTGCCCTGGAAGGCTGCTGTGACAAAATGAACTTAATGAACTTTTTAAAGGATGGTCCACTGATTTAGATTAATTACTCCTGTGTATATATGTACATATGTGTATATATATATAGTAGTAGTGATTAATTAGATTGTGTTGATAGATTGTATTGATAAGGTTTAAGTATTCAGTGAGTGGCATATTATAAGGGGTGGAATGTCCTGGTTTTGTTAAAAACAAGTTTCTCTTTCAGTGAATTTTGCCTCTCAGCTAAAGCCTTCATATTAACTGCATTTTCCTGGAGAACCAGACACATGTTTGGTAAACCTAGCAATGGAATGCAAACTTATTGATAAGCACGGATGGACATCTCGCGAGAGGGGCAACGAGAAACAAGTGACCAAGAAACTGACCAACTGTGTATAACATTCCATTCACGTGAATACTTCATATAAAATGAGAGATCACGAGGATCTCGTCCCTTTTTCCCTTTTCCCTATGGCCGACATTAGGAGAGGACCTTGCTAGTCGTCCCTGCGAACTGAGGCCTAGTGACAGACTGAATCCAGCTCCGGTTGGCTGCAGAGTCCAGTCCAGGACTTCGGGTGCCGCCTCTGCAGTTGCTGAGACTTTCAAGATTGGTTTTGTATATTTTGTATTATTTTCTCTATTCTTATTAGTAGCATTAGTAAAACATCTTCAATTTTTTCCAACTCTCTTCTCTCTGTCCTTCTTTTTCTCTCCCGATCGCCTGTCCTGAGTGGAAGGGGGGAGAGGGAGGGGCAAAAAGGGGGAAGTGGGGGGGGGAAGAGTGGGTTAAGAATACATCTGCCAGGGTGTTACTGTCACCCCGCAATCTAAACCCTCGACAGGGGCCAACAGATGAGGGGTCCTGAGAGGAGACAAGAGGGAAAAATGAGGCCTCTGGGATGTGGCAAGAGCAAACGGGCAAGTTTTGAGGGGAAGAGAGAAAAGAGGGGAATTTAATGGGGCAAAGGTCAAACAGGCCCCGTGATGCCACCAAAGAGCCTGCAGGGACCCAAAGGCAGGCAGGGCAATCGCAGAGGAACTGGAAGGAAATGGGTTTCTGAGGGAACCAGGGGGCGAGTAAGCTTGTGAGGGGTCCAGAGGCAAAGGGATGTGTCCTGAGGGGAACAAATCGAAAGGTTCTTACCTCTGAGAAGTTGTCCTTGACTTTGGTTCCACCAGCAGCCGTCCTGTGGTCCCGGCACAGCCTGGGGATCCCTGACCCGCACCACCACAACCTTTAACAGGACATTGGGCCGTTCTAGAACCTGAATGACAAACAGCGAGTATTTCTCTAGGACGGCTTTGATGTGGGATTGTTCTGTTTTCCCTGCAGGGGATGGGGAGTAATTTCTCCTCCCCACAGTACCACTGAACACCCCGCCCATGACTCTTCAGGCATTTTGGGGCTGTAAGCCCCCATCTTTCACTGGCCTGCTCCTCCAGTAACATCATCGTCATCCCCCGTGTCCCCCCATTTATTCACTCAAAAAAAAAGGGAGAAAAGGAAAACAGCCCCAGCGGGCAGCTCATTACTTTAAAATGCCATCTACATATATACATACCAGAGCCCCCCAAAAACGGGGCGTCAGTGCCCCGAACAGCCGCATCCACGTCCCACAGGCCGGCAGCCGCCCCCCGGCACGCTGGGGACAGAGGACGGTGCCGCGAGTCCTGCTCTGAGGCTGCTCCCCCGACCTGGGCTGAGGGGTCTGCTGAGCATGGGGCGGTCACAGCTCCCCCTCTGAAACACAGGAATTCCACAGCAGAGTTCCGCCCTGGGGCGGCCGGCTGCAGCACCGCGCTTTGCCCACAGCCTTTCCTTCCTTGTCCACTTTACACAATGGCCTCTGCTCATCACATCTCATCAAGGCTGCTCTACTCGCATTATCAGCGTGCGGTTCCTCAGTCTCTTTCCTGCCAGCTAAAATACCCCTCAACGGGCTCTTTTTCAGAATGACGCTCCTACGTCGTCCTCCCGTTACGCGTCACACAGAACGACGCGGCTCATCTTGGAACAAAGACAGGCAATAACTATGAACGCTTACAGCACCGCTCCACGCATAATACTAAAGCCTACCCACGACATATCGCCCTCACAAGTTGTGTTCCAAGTTTATCCCACCCTCTCCAAAACAAAACAATTCCGCTACGCAGCTCAAATCTATCCAACACTCAGCACCGCAATCAGGACACTCTTGTGAAAAATGCAGTTGTGATTCGTGCTAAGATGTTTGATGTTTACAGATATAACGAAGTGAGGCACGGTCTCTGAACCTGGAAAAAGGTGATTAAGTTCTATGTAAAAAGTTATGAAACTTGCTTATTAAGTTGTATTGACAGAGAGAACTAACATTTTAAGGGTTAACTAAACATATAATGGGTGCCTACTAACGAACTAACACTTTAAGGCTTAGCCACACAATAAATGCTTAGTTTAGAGCTTTATGTTAAGAAGAACAGAACCCCATTGAATGCCAAGATAAGAAGTTTTACTGCACCTAGCTGTAAACTTGAGGAGACAAGATAACGAAGATTAACAGCAAAAGGAGGCGCCAGTCTGGTTTCATTCAACTTGGCAGCTTGGGTCCCAGTCAATTCAACATAATGAGCCAAAGGTAAAAAGTTCACTGTGACGAAGCTGAAGGAGCTTCATCCAAAGACCCCCAAAGACCCCTCCTCAAATTCACCAAGTGGCACTGCGCAGGCACAACAGGGGAGCGTCTATGGAAATGGTTCTCTGAGACTCATTTTAATCAGAAGCGGGAAAGGTTATGAATATGTGCAGGCATTCCTGGGGTCATTATGAATAAGTAACACCTTACTGTATTTAAGCACACTTCTTATTGTTTAAAGGTGTGCATGTTGGGTGGAGTGAATCCCCCGCGCACCCAGCGCTGTTTTGCTTATGCTCTAATGAACACGTGTCCAGAGGAGGTGGGGGCCTGACTACAAACTACAAACCACACTGAACACTTGCAAGATAAGGTCTTGTTTGCACTTTACTGGGAAGAACGGAACTGTCTGGGAAAAACAACGATCCAAAACTAACACAGAGGAGACATTACAGACATCTGCAAAATGGGGCCTATTTCACACTTTGCTGAGAAGAAAGGATTTATTCAGACAAAACAGTACCTGCAAGGCTATGGACCATAAACAATGTCTACAGCTGAAAAACAAAGGCCCACGTGGAATCGGAGAAAAAAATCCAAGGAGAAGCAAGAAGACCTCACAGTTAAATATTGCTGTTGGACTGAATGATGGTATGAACGGTTTGTAAAGATACAGAAGTCTATGGTTTACAAAGCTCGGGTTGGACCTCTGTGGAGGTACCAGCTTGTGCCAGCCCTGCTGCTATTCTACTCCAGTTTTTTTCCCCGAGAATTTTGTCGCCCGCGGTCTGCCCGGTGCGCGGTGCCACCCGCGCTCTGCCCGGGGCGCGGGTGTCAGGCCTCGCAGCCGTGTCCCTGCGCTCAGCAGCTGCTGCAGGGGAGTTGCAGCTTTACTTTTGTTTCATGCAGTAGTTGACACCTTTGGACGGAACTGTGACACGGATGTTTAGCAAAGCTGCAGGCTGATATTTATTATATTACCGCAGATCTTTAATAATCCAAGTGTTTGAACTCACGGGGTGGGGACGCGCAGGCGGGGGGCAGCACCCGCCGGGAGTGGGTGCGCACCCAGGGGTGCTGCAGCACGTCCCGCGGGGGCAGGCGCTGGGCCGGGCTGCGGCGCAGCAGGTGCGAGATGAGATCACGGGCGCCCTCGGGCACGGGGGGCGGGAAGTGCAGGTCCACCTGGCGGGACGCGGGGGACTCAGGGACCCTGGAAATGGACGGGGCACAAGGACACCCCCACCCAGCACCGGTGTCCCTGGCCCCCCAGTCGTGGGTCTCGCCCCACAGTGAGAATGGAGGGTGTGGGGCAGGTGCTGTGTATGTGGGGCCCAGATCCTGGGGTCCTGCCCAGCCCTTGGGTTCCCCAGCAGCATGTGGGTGTGGCAGAATGCAACCCCCCCTCGCCTCTCTCCCCCTCTTCTGCCCCCACTCTCCCCCTCCTTCCTTCAGTATGGAGGAGTGGGCACATCCCCCTCTCTCCTGGCTGCCGTGGGCCTAACAGCTTCTTTGTCTGGCCCCAGAGCACCCGTACCAGCAGAGTCGTTAGGGGCAAAAGCCGCTGGGCGCCCACACCCAGGGTGGGGGATGTTTTTGGGGGGCTTCCAGGAATAGGAGGAATGACTGCAGTCAGGTCAAGCTCTTAAAAACGGGACACTCGTCGAAAACTTCCTTTTTGGTTGGAGTTTTCTCAGAGAACGAGCTTAGCCACTGCCGCCAGGAGCCACGGCCCCCCCCAGCTCCTCGGAACGGAGTCTCCGCTTGCCTCGCCCCCACGGCCGTGAGTAAAACTTCTCGCAGGATTGCGAGTATATTTATACTTTCTGTGCACGTTTGCACACATACTCTAAATTATCTCTTTAAAATAATTACGGATAGGCTTGGGCAAGTGTGTGCTTCTCCGGGACTCAGGGGCGACTCCGGCATTGTTTTGAGTGAAGCCACGTGCATGCACTCTGTGGACCGCCTGCTGCAGTGGTTGCCGCCCCTAAATAAGTTTCCAGCTGATATTCGAACCTGTATTTAAGTCACTTTGGAATATTAAAACCCTGTTTCACCAGTTTAATAAAGGCTGCTTTGGACCCTGTTGTACTTCGGGGTAATATTCCGTGACAATTTGGCGTAGTCGGCAGGATATCAGAGATGGAGGTACTTTTTAGAGGGTTGAGTAACATTTCTGCAGAAACCTGGCATTTTGCGGCGTAGTTTTTCATTATGTGGTGCGCGATGTGCTTCAGTTTGTGTGTTTGCTTAAAGGTAGCACAGGATCTGTGTAAACTTAAGCACCGAATGGAGGAAAACTTCTCGCGGCAAAGGGAAAAGTTTGACTCCTTAAAGCAGGACCTTTTGTGGCAAACCAAACAATTTGATTCTTTAAAGCAAAACCTTTCACAGCAAAGCGAAAAGTTTGACTCCTTAAAGCAGGACTTCTCGCAGCAAAGCGAAAAGTTTGACTCCTTAAAGCAGGACTTTTCGCAGCAGAGCGAACAGTTTGATTCCTTAAAGCAGGACTTTTCGCAGCAGAGCAAACAGTTTAACTCCTTGAAGCAGGACCTTTCGCCGCAAGGCAAAGAGTTTGACTTTTTAAAGCAAAACCTCTCGCGGCAGAGCGAACAGTTTAACTGTCTAATACAGGACTTTTCATGACAAAGCATACGATCGGATTATTTAGAACAGAGATTTGGCTTGTTAGAACAGAAACTTGGTTTTTTGGAACAAAAACTTGAGTTTTTGTTAATTAATATGAGAGCTTCCTCCAGCGTCCCCCCAGTTCAGGCGTGCTCCTCGGCCCCCGCGCTTCTCAACAGAGATACTGACTCTGAAAACAGCGCTGATGAAGGGGGGGTAGAGACTAAGAACGTGCGTCCTCTTATTAGAACTGAAACACATACGGATGGACGAGGCAGAAATCCACGCATGGCTACCCATAGCACGCCATATTCAGGACTGGAGCTAGGGGATTTACAAACTAGATTCTCACAGAAGCCGGGCGAGACAGAGACTGAATATCTTTGGCGCGTTTCACTTACTGGGGGTGATAGAATATTATTGAGTAAGGACGAGGCCGCAGGTTTCTGGGGCCCAGGGGTATTTTTAAGTGATGGTCCAGACGGTGATCAGTCCATTACATCTCGTGTAGCTTACTGGGCTGGTAGTATAGATCCCAGGGAACATGGGGAGCCAGTGGCAATTGTTATAAAAGGTTTATCGGACCTTGCCGAGGGAGTTCAAAAGGCGGCTTGTATACAAGCAATGTATGAAAGAGGCCGGCAGTCCCCCCCCTATGGCGGCGCCGGTGGATCCGGTCCACCTTCGGCTGCTTATTAAAGGATTACCGGATGCCTTAAAAGTATATGTCCAATCCCTTAAGGAAGAAGTTCAGGGGGCTATTGATCGCAATAAGCAAAATCCCCGAAGTCCTCCTGAACATGTATTAACCTGGGCGGAAATTTTACACAATGTGGTTACACATGGGCGCGAGATGGGGTGGGTAGACCCGAGCGGCAGCCCGTATAGAAGCCGGGCGGTCCAGAAGACGAGCCGAGCCGAGCCTCTTTAGGGACCCCCCCCCCACTAGGCCGCCCCCCCCGTCACAGAAACCGGAGCGTTTTGGCTGCCAGTCAAATCAGAGTAGCAGTTTGCAGCGGAGCGACCTCTGGCACCGTGCAGCCGCTTTGGGCGTGCCTCGAAAACTGGTGCACAAGCTCTCCACTGAGCATTTACAGGAGCTAGTGGAATACTTAGAGGGAAGATCAGAGAACAAAGAGAAGGCACCGGCAACCGCCCCCTCCCCCGAGGACAAGCGAAACACTAACACTTTCGCATCCTCACAAAGGGAATCAAAAAACTAGTAAAGGCGGATGGGAACCGGGACCGCCCCACCCGCTTGGTATTCTCCTGCCAATGGTCCAGTGATAAAGAACCATACATACATATTCCCGTTGGTCCAAGGCAGATAAGTGTCAAATTTCTAATTGACATGGGCGCACAAATCAGTGTTTTGAACAGGCGGCAAGCTGACAAACTCGAGATTAAACCATCAAGGAAGGCCATCAATATAGTAGGGGTAACGGGTGTAGCAGAGAGATGTCCTTTAGCTCGAATCCACCTTTTGCTGCCTGGGGAAAAGCGGACAACGGCTGTGGAAGTTGCCCTGAGTCCTTATAAAGCGAACATATTGGGATTCGATATTTTGGCAGGTAGACAATGGTGCTTACCTAATGGGGAGATTTGGAGCTTTGGAAGTCACAGGGCAGAGGTAGCCTGTATTAAAATATTGCCATTTACCTCTGCACCCTTGCAACTTGATCCTGCTCCACCCACATCTACAATAACCTGTACCCCACGTTCCCCCCTGCTAAATGCAGCAAAACGGGGCACTACGGAGGTTGTTAATGATCTTGAAGAAAGGCAAATAAAAAGCCGCGGTGTCCAGACGGCCCCCTCCCCGTACCGGCAACTCGGGGGGTCTGGCATAGCAAAGCCCCACCCCGCGAGTGCCGGCGACTGCCCTGGGACTGGCGACATGAAATGGAGTGGCCTGAGAGAGCTGCTAGAAACGCATGTCCAGTACGGGCATAACCCGAAAAACGGACGCAAACTTCCCCCCGTAAAACTTCTGTCGCCTCTCTGCGCATCTCCCCCCGGCCCGCCACCGTTCCTGGACCCTAAGTCCTGGTGGTGTGGGGCAGGGCAGCCCGGCCTCGCGAGCGCAGGCAGGCAACCACCTTTCGGCTGGCCGCCCCCCCCCACTCGCTGCGGGCGGGAGCACCCCCCCCGCCCCGGCTTGCAAACTGAAGTTAAAAAAAAAAAAAACAAAAACCCACGGCTTGGGACCAGCAACCCCGCCCGGCTCAGTGCTCTCTGACGTTCAGAGGCAGCTCCCATTAGGACCCGGCAATGTGCCTTAGCACTGCTGCTTGCTAAAAGTAGCTTCTAATATTACTTGCTATCAAAAAAATTACTGGCACTCTACTGCAGCTAAATGAGGCATTATGGAGGTCATTAATGATTTTGATAAAGAGTCAATAACAGGCAGCAACTCGATAAAGACCTGCCCCTAAAACAAAAGGTCCAAGAGATATTTTCTGCTCAGAACTTCTGAGCTAGTCTAACACGTTAACTATGAAAGCCCGGTTCCAAAGGGACCGAGGTCTGTTCTTTGTGTTTTCTTGCAGGGCAAAGGAAGATGACAGGGTGGAAGAGAAGTACAGATGCGTGTATCTCCACAACAAGTTGTCTCATATTAAGAGACTAATAGAGGATTCTGACCAGCAGCAAGCAGAATCATGGCACTAGCCTTTGCTTCGGCCTGGACATGTGCCTTTGCATTACGGAAGTTTCAGTATTAGCAGACTTAACTACTTTTGTTGTTGATATTGCTTTTATGCATATTTGAAGATTTTAAAATTTGCACAAAATAATAATAATAATAATAAGCCATTGCTTTGGAGGGTTAAAGAGGCACGTGTATTTTGCTGTATACAACCCGTTTTGTTACAGCAGAAGCTTAACCTTTTAACTTAAACCCCCATTGCAGTAGTTGCCTTAAGGTGTTTGCTTGTGTGTGTTTGGTGTGAAGTTTTAGCTACACCAGCTCCCCATTGCTGCAGCAGCCGGGGACCCCACATGGCCTACGGGTGTCCGGGCGCGTGTGATTTAATGTGTGTGCACGAGTGCCTGATGGGGAATGCAGAATAAAGCTGCTACTCTTGCGTAAGCCAAATGCTCAGGTTAAAACAGCTGATGAGTGTTGCTGTAGGTTTTCCTTCTACAAAATCTCTGTTCCTGTTGTGGAAGAAGATCCAGCTAACACCAGCAAGGGATGGAAAAGCATCCAGATGCCTTGAAAACACCGCCAACAATGACGGGGTGGAAAAGGATCCAGCTAAAACCAGCAAGCCATTCAGAAGGAAGACAGTCACAGGAATGGAAACACTAATGAACTGTGACTGATGCTGGGACTCATTAATTACCTTGGGCAATTGTTGATTGTTGCAATTACTTCGATTCTATTGTATATTGTTATTAATAACTGTTTGGCAGGGGTAAGTCAACACATGAGATATGGCGATCCACAGTGGACATTAAGGCTCACTGGCAGGAATGTCCCCTTTTACTTTGGAGGCAAGAGGTGGCTGTCACACCACTCTGGAGTTATGACTTGACCATGACTGTAGTCATAGGGTGGGATTGTGGCAGAATGCAACCCCCCCTCGCCTCTCTCCCCCTCTTCTGCCCCCACTCTCCCCCTCCTTCCTTCAGTATGGAGGAGTGGGCACATCCTCCTCTCTCCTGGCTGCCGTGGGCCTAACAGCTTCTTTGTCTGGCCCCAGAGCACCCGTACCAGCAGAGTCGTTAGGGGCAAAAGCCGCTGGGTGCCCACACCTAGGGTGGGGGATGTTTTTGGGGGGCTTCCAGGAATAGGAGGAATGACTGCAGTCAGGTCAAGCTCTTAAAAACGGGACACTCGTCGAAAACTTCCTTTTTGGTTGGAGTTTTCTCAGAGAACGAGCTTAGCCACTGCCGCCAGGAGCCACGGCCCCCCCCAGCTCCTCGGAACGGAGTCTCCGCTTGCCTCGCCCCCACGGCCGTGAGTAAAACTTCTCGCAGGATTGCGAGTATATTTATACTTTCTGTGCACGTTTGCACACATACTCTAAATTATCTCTTTAAAATAATTACGGATAGGCTTGGGCAAGTGTGTGCTTCTCCGGGACTCAGGGGCGACTCCGGCATTGTTTTGAGTGAAGCCACGTGCATGCACTCTGTGGACCGCCTACTGCAGTGGTTGTCGCCCCTAAATAAGTTTCCAGCTGATATTCGAAACTGTATTTAAGTCACTTTGGAATATTAAAACCCTGTTTCACCAGTTTAATAAAGGCTGCTTTGGACCCTGTTGTACTTCGGGGTAATATTCCGTGACAGTGGGGCAGGGGCTGCTCTCCACAGGCAGGGTCCCCATGGCAGGGGATTCCAGGGGGGTATGAGCTCCCTAAACATGGGGTCTCTGTGGCAGGGTCCCCCCTGTGAGAGCACAGCACGTGAGGCTGGGGGTTGCTCTGGGGTCCTTGTGGGTCCCTGGAGGTGCTCCCCAGGTGGGTGGGGGTCCCTAGGGCGCAGTCCCCACCTTGGTGATGCGGTGGTAGGTCTTGTTGTGGGAGGGGCTCTCGAAGGGGGCGGTGCCCAGCCAGCAGCTCATAGCACAGCACCCCCAGGCACCACAGATCCACCTTCTCGTCGTGCTCACGTCCCTCCACCATCTCAGGGGGAAGGTAATCCAGCGTCCCACACAGTGTCCTCCGCCTGGGGGGCACCCCATGAGGAGACACCCCCATGTGTACACGTACCCACCGCCTCTCCAGAGGTACATAAAGGCAGCTCTGTTTTAGGGGGAGCCCCGCCTTGGCATGTTGGAGTCCTCTGGGGTGCTTGCCACCCCCAGGCTGGTGACGCCATCCCCATGGGGTCTCAGCCCCTGCTGTGTCCCTGTCCGCACAGGGTGCCCCATGGAGGACCCCCCCCAGAGCGTCCCCAGCCCTATAGGGCCCCTCCCCAGATCATACCAAAGGGGAGGGGGTGCACAGACAACCCAAAGTCAGTGATCTTCGGCTCCTCCAGCGCCACAGGGTGCTCCCCCAGACCCACAGGGCCCCCCACAGCCGTACCGGAGGGAGGGGGCGTGCACAGACCACCCGAAGTCGGTGATCTTCAGCTCCCCCATCAGCCCCAGCAGCAGGTTCTCAGGTTTGATGTCCCGGTGGATCACCTTCTTCCCGTGGCAGTACAGCACCGCGTCTGCCGCCTCCTCCATCAGCTGGGGTGATGAAACGAGGGGGTCAGGGCACCCCCAAACTGACCAGGGGGCCCTTGGGGACCCCAACACCAATTCTTGGGTGGGACCTCAGCATTTGGGGCTGGTCAGGGGGCCCAGACCCCCATGTGTGGGGGTCACCCTGGTGTCTGGGGTGGTTCCAGAGCTCCCCGCTAGGGGTGCCCCATTTCGGGGTGACCTGACCGTGGCGGTGCGGGTGCCATCGAAGCGGCCTTGGCGCTGCAGCTCCTTGTAGAGTGCCCCCCCCGGGCGCGTACTCCAGGATGAGGAACACCTGCCGCTCATCATGGAAGTAGTTGTAGAGGCACAGGATGTTGGGGTGCCTGAGGGGAACAGGGACACATGGTGAGGCCCCAGGACCCCCCACTACCACCCCAGGGTCCCCAGTGCCTCCCATGGGCTCTCTGCAACTGACCCCCGCTGTCACCTAGGGGACCCCAGAACACCCCCAGTGTCACCTAGAGGACCCCAGTGCCACCCACCATCACCCCAGTGAGCCCCAGGACACCCCTCCACTGTCACCCCAGGGTATTCAGGACAGCCCCCACCATGACCCAGAGGACAACAGGACTCCCACACTGTCACTTCAGTGCCACCCACCACCACCCAGGGGGTCTTCTGGGACCTGTTGATATCATACTTGGGTCCCCAGAATCCCCTCACTGTCACCCCGTGGGTCCCCGAGTGCCACCTCATCACCCCAGGACCCCCCATCTCATCAGCCCAGGGTCGCCCCAGTGCCACCCACCATCACCCAGGAGGTCCCCAGGACCCTACCAGCACCACCCAGGGTCCCCAGGCTCCCCCACCCCGCCTCCCCCCGACACCCCCATGCCTGTGCTTCCTGACTGTAAGTGGGCCATGATCTCGATCTCTCGCCGCAGCTGGTGCTCCACCCCTTCCTTCTCCACCTGGGACTTGAAGAGGACCTTCAGCGCCACCAGGAATTTCGTGCTCTGCTCCTGTGCCAGGTAGACGCTCCCGAACTTGCCCTTCCCCAGCGGCCGCCCAATCTCAAAGTCATCCAGCGTGAAGGTCCGTCTGCAGAGTGGGGGGCAGAGACACACGATGGCGGGGGCACCCCATCATAGGGGGGACACCCCATCACAGGGGGGACACCCAGCACCTGCGCCCACACATAGTCAACACCAACCCCAGTGTCACCCACCAATGCCCAGGGGTCACAGGACCACCGCACTGCCACCCATGGGGTCTCTGGGATGCTTCCCCCACTGTCATACTGGGGGTAACTGGGCCCCCCAGTGCCACTCAAAGTGTCCTTGGAGCCCCCACAATCACCCCAAGGTCCTCAGGACACCCCACAGTGCCGCCCACCATCACCCAAGGGGTCTCTGGGACCCCCCAACTTATTATACTTGGGTTCCCAGGACACCTCACGGACCACAGGACCTCCCCACTGTCACTCCATGGATCCCAGGAGCCATCCTCATTACCCCAGGGTCCCCTCAGTGCCACCCACCATCACCCCAGGGGCCCCAGGGCCCCCTTCCCCCCAACACCCAGGGAGTCTCTGGGACCCCCACATTGTGGTCCCCAGAAGCTCCCCAGGAGCCCCCCGTTGTCACCAGGGAGTAACTGGCATCCCCCAGTGCCACCCAGGGGGTTCCTGGCACCCCCTCCCCCATCACCCCAGGGTCTCCAGTGTCCCACATCACCCCAGGGGTCCCTGTTACCCACAGGCCCCCCAGCTCTGCCCCCACCGTCACTCACTGTGGCGGGGGAGAGGCCTGCAGGGCAATGGGCTGCAGGGGCGCAGCTCCTGGTGGGGAAGGCTCAGCTGCGGGAACCCCCACACACACCCTGGGGGCCCCCGAGGACCCTCCCGTGGGACACAGGCGTCCATGGACCCCCAGGTAACACCCGTGCCCCCACCAAGGGACCCAGGCGTCCGGGTGCCCCAACTCCTCCCCATGGGGCTCCGTCCCCCGGACCCTCCCTCCCCGTACCTGGCCGGCGCTCCAGCGTGAGCGGCTCCTCGCGGCGAACCTGCGGCCCGGCCGGGGAGGGGGGTCACCCCGAGACACCCTGCAGGGGTGGGGGACCCCAACACCCTCCCCAGGGACAGGACACCCCCCCAAAAAGGGCCAGGGGGTGCCTGAGCGCACCCCCCTGGGACGGGGCCACCTCCAGGGGTCGGTGCGGCCCCAAAGCACACGGGACCCGCCCCGAGGGTGCCCCAGGGATGGGGCCCAGGGGGCACCCTGAGATCCCCTCCCAAGGACGGCCCCCCCGGAGGGGTTTGGGGCACTCCGAGACCCCCCATCCCAGGGACTAGGACACTCCAGAAAGGGCAGCGTCACCCCGAGTGCCCCGGGGGGACACCCTGGCAGGGGAACGTCACGGGGGAGGGGGTGTCACCTCGGGCAGGCTGGACACGCCGGGGTCCGCGTTCTCTTTCTGCGCCATCCTGGAGGCAGGGAGGGGACACAGCATCACCACGGGACCCCAACCCCTCGGGACCCCCAACCACGCGGGACACGCTGTCCCCGGATCCCCAACCCCTCGGGATCGCCCAGCCTCCCAGGACCCCCGGGACCCGCTGTCCCCGGATTCCCAGCCCCCCGGGACCCCCGGGACCCCCTGTCCCCGGATCCCCGTTCCCGGACCCGCTGTCCCCGATCCCCGCCCGCCGCGCTCTGCGCCCCCTCCCGCCACAGCCTTCAGACCCGCCCCTCGGCTGCACGCGTCGCCCGCCCATTGGTCCCCGCTGCGGACGGCCCCGCCCCCACCCGCCTTCCTCCCTACCCGCCTTCCTCCCGCCCCACCGTGCTTACACCGTTTCTCATTGGCCAGCCACGCCGCCCGCCTAGCGGGTGGGGCGGGAGCTCAGCGCTGATTGGCTGCCGGGCGCAGTTGGGGGTTCGAGCGCGTGCAGGGAGGTGGCGATCGGGATAGGAAGTTGTGGTCCGGGGGGGTTGGTGAGGAGACAGAACGGTTCCGGGGGGCGGCCGGGCCGGGCCGAGGCTCGCTCTGCCGAGCGCAGAGCGGCTGTGCGAGCGGGAGCGCTGGAAGGGGCGCGGGGCTGCGCCTCGGGGCTGCCCGGGGGAGCTGAGGCGGCGCGGGCAGCGTGTGGGTTCGGACGGGCTGCAGGTTCGGTGGCCGCGGCGCTGGTGGAACGATGAGTCTCTTGCAGAGCTCGCGGGTGTTCCTGCGTTCAGGGAAAATTCTCTTCAAGCGTTTCATTTCTCTTTTGGCTGTTGCTGCTGCAAGTGAAGCACCTGATTCCATTGAACCCCTGTGTGCGCAGGGACGCTTTCTGCAGGAGCACCCATGTCGGTACCAGGGCCTGGGCTCCTGCCCGGAGACACGGGCTGTCCCCCAGCGCTGGGCAGACACGGTGCGGTGACACAGGACACGTGGCGAAGAACAATAGCGGTGAGTACGTACTTTATTAAAAAAGTCTTGCCAGTTAATGATGAATCCTACTCCAGTTGTTGCCTTGTCATGATTTCTGGAAACCCTGGCTGTCTTTCTCTTCCCCTTTACTGGTAAAGTTGTGGGTTTGTTACTAGTGGGTTACAATCAGGTGTTGATTCTGGAGATGCTGAACGTGCCTGAGGAAAGCTGTAAATACAGTGAAGCTGGTGATTTGTAAAGTACAGTGATATTGACTGCCTCTCTGGTTTTCAGTACTTTGTTCTGAGTGGCACTTGGGAAACGTATAACAGGAAAGGCCAACTGCAAGAATTCAAAACTGGCTACAGGGTTATGTTGTGAGTTTTTTTAACAAATTTAATTGGACTCTGGAAACAATTTTATAGATGCTACAAAGGTAAAAAATGTAACAAGATTTGCAGAAACTGTTGTCAGCTGTAATAGGAAAAAAGCAAAAGTAACTTTGACTTTGGTTCAAAGGAGGTATTTCAGAACCAGAAATGAAGGTGAAGCTTTGCGTGGGAGGGCGATCAGCTCGGCACTAGGGAAGCTCCTTTTCCCTGGGTTTCCTGCAGCACAGACTTGGCGTGGATTCCAGAAATTCTGCTAAAATATCAGTTTATCAGCCAGGCCCAGTGTAGAGCAGCTCGAGCTGCTGCTCCTGAAGAGGGACCGGAGCAGGAAAAGTCCTGGGCAGTTCTGCCCGCACGGCCCCGTCAGCCCAAGTCCTGGCGTTGGGTTGGTGTTCTGCACCCGCAGCTCCGGGTGAGACCCGGTGGGACGCGGTTCTGTCCCCTCGCGGTGTGGCGGACGCGGCTCCGCTCCCGGGGACACGTCGGTACCTGTGACCCAGAGCTGGGCACCGCTCCGCGCTGGGACCCCTGTGCTGGGCACCAGCAGCACCTCAGACTGCTACCAAAGAGACTCCTTTGCCACTGTCATCTCACGGGGGTGGGGGAGGGAGGATAAAAGTGACAAAAGTAGCTGGATAGTTCAACTTGTTTCAAAAAAGCCCCAACATTCCAAAGCCAACTGCGAAGCCAAACGTATTCCTTTGCATGTGAGTTTTTCAGGCAGTTCCGGTGGACTGGAGAGTCTTTTAAAAAAATGCAATGAAGGCAGCAAGCGTGGGGACCAGCAGCCAGTAACAGGAGTGAGGCAAATGTTTATCAGTTAAATCAGCTCATCTCACATTCTGATCATGTTCCCCTAACTTTCCAAGACGAGTGGAGTCCAACTCCCCTACATGCCGCGCATCAGCTGCGGCAGCTCGGCCAGCTGTGCTTGTGTGTTTGGCTGGGGTTGGTTTGTTTGGTTTTGGTTGTTGTTTGTTGTGTGTGGGTTTTTTGTTTGTTTGTTTGTTTAACTAGGACTCAAAATGAATGGGGCAAAAGAGAAGAAGGAAAACTGGGAAGAGCAGGCCAGGCCTGATAGACACTTAGAAATAAATATTTAGGAGTGGCAATGACCCTTGCCACAATAATTATCCACATTTTCTACAGGTCTATTCTAATTATATACTAATAATTTATCAATTTCTTTCAATAATTTCATGAATAAATATGTTCATAAAATATTTTATTCTTAAAAAATATTCTATATTCCAGTAGTATTTTCCTGCCCGCAAAGAAAAGCTGCTCTTGCAGTTCATCTTATGATTGCCTGGCTGAAAGACACGATTTAAATACAAGTTTCCAGCAAAGCACAACAAGCCAGAATAAGTCACTGTTAGGGAACAGGCTGCCTTAGCTTATCTAATTACTGAGTATATGGCTTCGTATAGAGCCTGGTTAGAAACGGCTTTATAGAACTCGCTCAGCATAAGTGAGTTTGCCCAACGCAGCTGTGAGCTGTGGACCCTGGAACTTCTGTTTGTTAAGGAAAAAGGGCTCAGAGTGCTCAAGACGAGGGAGCTGCTGAGAGAGGAACAGGATGGGTCTGACGGGACGGGACACACAGGGCTGGTTTGGCTACTGCAAATAACTCTTTATCTGCAGCTGCAGCTGCAAAACAGGAACTTGCAGGTCAGGACTTGGCCTGATGGCCCCATCTGAGGAGAATGGGGAGATTCCATGGAGAACAGGGAGACCCCAGACTCCAATGGGGCGGTTGGCCTGAGGGCCGTGCAGGGGCTGGGACTGTGGGTAGAGCTGTCCGGGATATTCCTGCAGAGGGTCCCTGTGCGCAGACGCCCAGCTCACGGTGCTCTGGCTGTGCTAGCAAATCAGTGACTGAACAGTGATTTCTGGAACCTGCGCCAGAGTGTCCGCAGTGCAAAGCCTGTGGAAAAGAGCTGCCCTGGCTCGTGTGCTCTGACTGCGTCCCCAGGCTCATTGAATTCATGTCTAATTAAAACAACAACAACAAAACCACTACCACCAAAAAAACCAAACAGAGACACACACAAAAAATCCCCCATAAGACTCAGAGGTGCTCCAGCTGCTGTAATTGACTTCCCCATCAGCTCTGCATGTTGTGTTTGGTACATTCTTGCTTGCAGGTCTCTCTGTGAACCTGTTTAACCAGAAGGCTTGAAGGAAAAGTTATGAAGGAAAACTAACAACTAATGTAGATAAATGTCTGGTGTGGATTGTTCTACTTCTCCAGCCGCTGTTCTCCTCTGGGTCTCGGCTGAGCCCAGCTGATTCACTGGTAATGTAAATTGCACTAATTAAAGAAAGAGCCAGGTGACGAAGCTCTGATTTTAGTTATCTGCTGAGCACTTAAAGATGTTGACTGCAGCAGGGTTACAGCCCCTAGAGTTGCTCACAGTGTTCTTGCCGTTTGGAATGCTGTGGTTGAGCTTGTCTGTGCTCAAGCAAAGGGCTGTGTGTTCGGTGGGTAAGGCTGAAGCAGGCGCTCCGTGGAGGCGTTAACGTTCCAAAGGTGCTGCTGAGAACCCTGTAATCACAGCTCGTCTGGGAAGGTGGGGGACAGCAACAACAGAGCGGATCAAACACGTGTGCTGTGAGATCCGTCAGTGCGGAGTCTGCAGTGTCTGCAGTGGGGATTTTGGGCAGCCCTGCTGTTGGTCTGTGGGGAGTCGAGCCTTATGAAAGCACGAGAAGTTCTTGGGAAGATCCGCATGTGTGTCACTGTCGTGTTTCTTGTTAGGATGGGAAAAGGCTTTGTCCTGAATTGGGAAACAGTGGGTTGAGTTCTGTCACTCTTTGGTTGGTCTCTTCAGAACAGGTGACTTGGTCATGGAGTTGGTAAATAAACCCATGAAGAAACCGGGAAGGGAAGGCTGGATAGTGCTTTTTCCCCATGTAGACTTTTGACTTGTGTACAATATGAAGACAGTTACTTCATGCTGTATTTTGGTTCACATTATGTGATCCTGCAGCTGAGGAGGAGCAATCAGTGCAATAAAGTGAGTGTGCTCGCAGAGGTAACCTCAAAAATGTGTCACCTGCCAAAAAACTACAAACCTTTTTATTACCAGGCAAAAAGTGGCAATGAAACAGTTTTCTGGAACTATGAATTTCAAAGACAAGTGGTCTGTAGAAGTGAACGAGGGACGGTGGGAAACGCTGCGTGCCTGGACTGCGTCAAATGGACTTTAAATGGCACTCTGTCCTTCCTCTGTCGCCCTCTACAGTAAAACTTGTTATTCCTTAAATAAAGGATTTTCTCTTATGCTCAGGATGCGTTATTGAACGATGTTGAGGTTTTTATCACCATATTTTCTGTGAGTATTTTCTTTGGTTCCCCTTTAAGTTTGTTTTTCTTGTCCTTAACAGGCAGCTTTGAGAGCTCTCTAAGTAAAAGTGATACTTTGTTGCCTTTTTATTGCTCTTTTCATGTTACGAGCAGCCACCCTCTTTATGCTCAGTCTCATGCTTTTCTTCCTTTCTTGCCCAGGTTCAGAATACTGTGAATTCCAAGCTTCAAGTTTCCTGTGGAACGTTGCAGGAGACCTTGATAATGTGGCACTGAGGGGGGTGATGAAGAGAAACAATACCTGTTCCTTTTCCATTTCGAGATGTTATTTTTTACCTTCCTGGTAGCTGTGAGATGATTTGCAATCTTGCGCTAGCATCTGCCTGAAAGAGAACACGGACCCTTTGGATGCCTCCTCCAGAAATACTTGCTCTGTGGTTCTGGTGATGTCTAGGCTTCGAGGGTGGGGGATAGGGGAGCGTAAATGTTATGGGGCCTCCTGGGATGTCTGCAGGTTTGGGTGACCCGTGGCTGAGACGGGAATGCCAAGGTTGTCAATCTTGCCCTGAATCTTTCTCTCCCTCTCTTGCAGCATCTGAGACCGAATGGAGGAGCAAGTGGATGGGAAGATCCTGCGCCACACACAGATCACATTTATCGCTCTCGCCCTCAGAGACCCGGAGATCCAAATCGTTCGCATTGTGCCTTGAAGCAGCCTGTGCTCATGCGCTTCTCCCAGGGAGAAGGCGGAATGGCAGTGACTGGCCACATTAAGCCACAGGGTGCACACTGTGCAGCTGTCAAGCCCAGCTCTGCGTTAGCTCACACCTGCGGTTTTGCGCCACACACGCACATTTGAGTTGTCGCTGGTTGTTGCAGCGTTTGGCTTTGGTGAGGACAGCGTGTGTTTGTCAGCAGTTGGCGTAGGTGGAGTCTGGAGGAGAAAGCGATATTTCCGTGCCAGAACTGGTTGGTGTTTGCATGGTATTGTGGCGGTTGTTCTCGCAGGCGATGAGTGCTGGAGCATTATTGCAGGATGAGGGGATTTTGGAGGCTTGTCTGTGAGATGCACTAGAGGCAGCAGTTGAAAGCGAAAGGCTGAGATTTGGAGGGTTTGTTGGTGGGTTTGGGGCGGTTGTCAGCTGAAGAGTTGGCTGTTTGCAGGTGAGGTGTAGGGCAGAGGGTGAAGCTGACTTTGCCTGGGCGGCGCAACTGGCTGGGTGTGCAGAGCTGAGGAGAGCGGGCTGCTGCGGGTGACCCTAAAGCTGGAGAACCAGCCGGCAGCTCCAGACGCTCCCGCTGCCGGGCAGGGCCGTGCAGGCCAGTGCCCTGGGGCACAGCGACGTGACCCTCCGCAAGTACCAAAGAGCAGGTGAGGACCGTGGGCATTTGTACTGAGCTGTGACATCTCTATCCCGTGACACTTGGGTCCAGCAAGTACCAAAGAGCAGGTGAGGACCGTGGGCATTTGTACTGTGAGAAATGCAGTTGTGATTCATGCTAAAATGTTTAATGTTTACAGATATAACCAAATGAGGCAAGGGCTCTGAACCTGGAAAAAGGTGGTTAAGTTCTATGTAAAATTTATGAAACTTGCTTATTAAGTTGTATTGACAGAGGGAACTAACATTTTAAGGGTTAGCTAAACATATAATGGGTGCCTACTAACGAACTAACACTTTAAGGCTTAGCCACACAATAAATGCTTAGTTTAGAGCTCTATGTTAAGAAGAACAGAACCTCATTGAATGTCAAGATAAGAAGTTTCACTGCACCTAGCTGTAAACTTGAGGAGACAAGATAACGAAGCTTTACAGCAAAAAGGGGGCGCCAGTCTGGTTTCATTCAACTTGGCAGCTTGGGTCCCAATCAATTCAACATAATGAGTCAAAGGTAAAAAGTTCACTGTGACGAAGCTGAAGGAGGCTTCATCCAAAGACCCCTCCTCAAATTCACCAAGTGGCACTGCGCAGGCACAACAAGGGAGCGTCTATGGAAATGGTTCTCTGAGACTCATTTTAATCAGAAGTGGGAAAGGTTATGAATATGTATAGGCGTTCCTGGGGTCATTATGAATATGTAATACCTTACTGTATTTAAGCACACTTCTTATTGTTTAAAGGTGTGCATGTTGGGCAGAGTGAATCCCCCGCGCACCCAGCACTGTTTTGCTTATGCTCTAATGAACACATGTTTAAGGAATATAAGGAATTGGATTAAAAGTTGTTTATCTATAGAAAAAGCGTAAGTTATTTATTTCAGTACTGAGCGATGGCATCTCTAAGGCATGTGCGAGGGGCCGGGGCCAAGGCAAGGTGGGTGCGCTGTGGGGTGTGGGGAGGTGTCAGCCCCCGGACCCAGCCCCCGTCTGACTGTAGTGCCCTTGGCCTGGTGTAGTTCAGTCCTCCGTGTGTTTCTCTTCAGGTGGAACAGCGTGCAAAGGAAAAAAAAGGAAGGAGAGGAAGGTGGTGAGCCTGTGAGGAAGAGTGTAGCGAATCTGGCGTGACTCACCGTAAGGTGCCATGAGAGACATTTATTACAAACTCAGGTTTGCATTTATACTCGCTACGATGCTTGCTCAAGCATTTGCTGATTAGCTAAGTTAGTAATTACAAAAGCGACATATGTTGTCTTCCCACCAAAGTTACTGCCATAAACACCTTTTTTGTCTATCAGAAGCTGTCCCCCTGTCTTAGATGCATCAATCCTGCGTCAATCCCTCTGTCCTTGATGTATCGCATAGCATATAGTCCTTCCTCCTTGTATTTTTCCACTAATATTTGTTCTTAATCTGTTGACTCTTGCAGCAAGTTTCTCATGTGCCCAGTCTTCGCGTACTGACACAGAAGAGCGATCACGAAAGAGGATCGGAGTGCACTTGCGAGCCAGGAGGGGACAAGAAGGAAGATGACAGTGGTGGACCTGCGAGTCAGGAGGGGACAAAAGAGGAGAAAGGTGATGGAGCTATGAGTGAAGAGTGAGGAGGAAAATGGGCAGCCTGAGCCAGTGAGGAGGAGAATGTCTCCTTAAGCACAGGGAACAACCTGTGATTAGTGCTGCCCCCTCCCACCCCTAGAAACTGTACTCAGGGGCGTGGGTCTCCCTGGCCAAGGTGGTGTCCAAGAGCCTGGGCCGGGTCTTGAGCGTTGGCTGCTGGTAAAGTGGGAGCAGGGGCTGTTGGCCTGGTTTTGGGAGGTGGGGCGCTGAGCAGGGGCTGGGCTCTTGGACTTGGGAGCAGTAAAGGGAGCAGGGTGGTCATCTCTTGGGAGATGTCTGTCTGTCTGCCAGCTGGCAAAGGTGGGGGAAGGGGACCTCACCTGGGCATTGCCTGACCAGCTCTCAACTCATGGTTGTCTGGATGCTGTTGTGTATTGCTGTAAATACCAGGTGTGTCAACAGGGATCAACAAAGAAGGCTACTGTGGTGGAACTGCAAGTTAAGATGGGTCAAGAAAAAAGATGATGATGGAGGACCTACGCATGAAGAGAATAAGCAACAAAAGGGTGGCAAAGGGGAGCGGCTTGACAGGGCAAGAGGCACCCTGAAAAAAAGGCAGGAGGACAACAGCGGGGAGTGCTCCAGTTGGTCACAAGACTGCCCCAAAAAAGGCAAGAGGATGGTGCAGGGGAGCACTCTGGTGGATCAACAAGTCTCAAAAGAAGTGGCAAGAGCACGGCGAGCGGGAGCAAGGAAGGAGGTGAACCTATGAGTAAGAGTGATGGAGAAAGAAGGTTGGAGCGCACCTGCTAGTCAGGAGGGATCAAGAAAGAAGACACCGGTGGTGGAACCGCAGGTCAGGAGAGCTCAAGGAAGGAGAAAGGTGACTGTGGCCGTATGGGTTTTTCTAGATTACACACCAATGAAAACAGTTTGGATAACAAAAGAAATGTATGCGAAGCCAATAATTAAAGGCACAGAATGTTTATATGCTATGTATGGGGTAGACCTGATGGTATGTTTATTCCTACAACAAAGGAGAATTTGCATTGTGTACCATGTGTCTTATCTTATGCACAATGATGGTTGAAAAAAGCTTTAATGGTGCAATGGCTGTGCAGTTACACGCTGCTATGGCTGCAATTGTTAAACAAAGAAGGAGAGATGTGGCAGGGTTGGGACATCAGGCCTGAGAAACTGCAAGAGTCACAGTGTGAGAACAAGCGCTGATGGAACAACAAACAGCAAAGACTGTGTGGGACATGAACCATCAGGGACAGAGGGATTGATACGGGATTGGTAGATCAGGGACAGAGGGATTGATACGAGGTCGGTACATCAGGGACAGAGGGATTGATACGGGATCGGTTCATCAAGGGCAGAGGGATTGATACAGGATCGGTACATCAGGGACAGAGGGATTGATATGGGATCGGTACATCAGGGACAGAGGGATTGATACGGGATCGGTACATCAGGGACAGAGGGATTGATACGGGATCGGTTCATCAGGGACAGAGGTACGTGATGTTTCAAATGCAAACCTGAGTTTGTATTAAATGTCTCTTTGCATCTTAAAGAGAGTCTGTGCCTCATCTGCTACACCCCTTTATCTGTTTCCCAAATTGCGATTTAAACACCATTGTAAAAATAAAGCTTTCCCCCCTTAATTTTTGTCACATATTGTAATTAGAATTAATAGAGATCTTGAAGCCCATGCTAACTAAACTGGAGAAAAGACAGCAGCCATGTGTATTTTTAAATAAAGACTAAATCAAGTCTGCTAGCTCATTATCTTTAAGCGTTTTACTGTGATCACCTCCCTCCCAAGGTTTTGTGTCTGTTGTATCAGGGCCTGACACCCACAGCCACAGTGGATGAATCACCATGGGCACAGCACCAGAACCCGCCTGTTTGTGTCCAGGATATCCACTCCAGCAGACACTTTTTAGTAAAAGAGCACATCATGGAACTGAAAAACCATCTAATTGTGTCATTATGCACATTCACTGCTCTTTTTTCTGCTTTATATCCTTTGTAGTACACGGAGCCTGATTTTCCTTCTCTAGGGCCTTTCACTCGGTTCACCGCACTCGTGTGATCATTGCGCTGCACGTGGGCAAAATCAGCCGTGCCCTGTGTTTCTCCTGTAAAATAGTAAGAACGCTGATATAATGGTGCCAGGAACTGCCTTCACAGTGAATATTTGAAGGAACCCACTGCTAATGTATTTTTAATTGGTACTTGCATAATGGATTAGATGCAACAAAAATCTGTACTTTCTTTTATCCTTTGCTGTGCAGGAGGTGGTTGAACTTTTCTGTAGCATATTCAGTCACCTGTTGTAAAGCAAGATGGTCGTCTCCTGTGGGGAACCAGGATAGATTTATCCATACTCTATAAGCACCATCGATGAGCTATATAGAGTGACAGCTTAAAAACAAACAAACCAACAAGAAGAAACTAATGATAAAAACAACAAAAGAGGCAAAAAACTCCACACAAACAAACCCCAAAGCGCAGAGGCTCCTGAACGCCCCCTCTCAGTGCTGCGATGGCCGTTTCCAGGGAGCCCGCGGGGTGTCCCCAGAACCACAGACACAGGTGACCCGGTGGGTGGTGCCGGCAGAGAACAGTCTGTGTGACCCAGCCCATGAGCTGCCCCAGGAAAGCCGGGGACAAAGGGCCGGGGCAGCAGGAGGCTGGTTCCAGCTCACGGAACAGCCCGAGCCGGGACGGCCCTGGCCGTGCCTCCTGTCCCGCCGCCGCGGGCTGTCCCGGCGCTGGGCATCGCTGCGCAGGGTCGTTTGAGAACCGCTCCTGAAGGATGCGAAGTGCCCAGAACAGCAACACCTGCCCGGCTGCTGCTCAGCCGTGGGGAAGGGCTGGAACGGACCCCGTAACAGCCCCAGAGCTGCCGCAGCGGAGGAGCCGAGTTATTGCTGCAGACGAGACACGGGCACAGGCAGAGGCAATGTATTTTATTAGGCCAGAAGACATCTTGAGGAAAAATAATACTTTATAAACGTCGGGGTCTTATCTTTTATCAGCGTGTCTGCCGTGCCCGCGGCTCCGGGAAAGCGCGTTCAGGGACCCCGGCTGCCCGCGGGTCAGGAAACAGCGCCCGCGCTGCGGGCCCGGGGGCGCTGCGGGACCGCGCTCGGTGCTGCCGCCTGGTGGCCACAGCCCGGTACTGCAGCTGGGGAGCGGCGCCCTGTGCCCGTGCCGGGGGGACGAGGGGGCGCTGCCGCTGCGGGCGGGGTCGTGCCGGTCAGAAAGCGGGGGGGGCAGCGGTCGGATGAGTCGCCGGGAAACAAAGAGGCCCCCGGCTCCCCCGGGGCAGCCCCGCTGCGAGGGGAACGGGTGAGGCGGCAGCAGGAGGCGGCGGCGGCTCCTCGGTCCCGGGCACAGGGGAGACAAACCTGCCGGCCGGAGCTCCTCAGGGCTCTCTCTGTTCACAGTGAATTTATGGGTAGGAGACCACCCGTCCCCCTTCCCAGTGCAAAGCAAATGAGCGTGGTTTGTTGTTTCCTTTTAAACGCGGCTGCTGGAAGCTGCATGGCGAGCAGGGGGGGGGTGAGGATGCAGAGCGGGCCAATCAGATCGCTCGGGAGGGCTGGAGGGGCGGGGCGCTGGTTGGCTGCCTAGGCACATCAGTCGCCAATCTGTCCGCCTATCAGGTTGCCGGGGGGGCGGGCGTTGAGGTCTCCGTACTGCGCATGCCCCAAAGAGCGAGCGCTGATAGGCAGAGAAAATGGTGATTGGCGTGCCGCCAGCAGCCAATGATGTAGCCGAAGAGACGGGCGTTGTGGTCTCCCTACTGTGCATGCGAAAGCCGCAAGCGCTGATAGGCTGCGAGAGAGGTGATTGACGTGTCCTAGGCAGCCAACCGGGACGCGGCAAGGGGCGGATGCTGCTGTCTCCCTACTGCGCATGCTCAAACCACGGGCGCCTTGCGGCGTTGGCGGGGCGGCGGGGAGGGGTAACCGAGAGCGAACGGGACCGGGGTTCGAGGCGGCTGCGGAGCGCTCGCTGCGGCCGGCGGCCGGGCATCTGGAGGCAGGCGGCTCCGGGCCGCCCTTCGTGAGGCTCCCTGGAGGCGGCAGAAGGGCAGAGGGGAAGGAGGCGACAGCCGGGGACCTCCCGCCGCGGGGGTCTCCGGGGCGCGGCGGGTGTCGGTGCCCGCGGAGCCCGGCGGGACGGCGGGAGAGCGCGAGGGGAGCGGAGCGGAGCGGCGAAAGAGGCGGCAGGTGAGTGCGGCCGCGGCGGGGGTGACCGGGGTGCCGTTCCGCTTCCCCCCCCCGCCGAGCTGGCGAAGCTGGTGGGAGGCGCGTGTGGGACCTTGCGGGCAGGTGCGCTGAAGGCTGGCGGTCTGGAGCCGCGTCTCCCTCCGGCGCGGCCCCCGTGCCCGGTCCGGCGATCCCTCCGGGAGCGGCGCAGCCCCCGTTAGCCGGGGGGACGTTGAAAAGCAGAGCTAAGGCGCGGTTGCAGGCTCGGTGGCGTGGCGAGCGGGGCGCCGCTTCGGCGGGAGCTTGGAGCGAGGCGCGGCGCGGCGGGTTCTGTGTCCCGGTGGCGCGGCTTTTGCGCCGCAGCTATCTGTACACTTTTTTGTTTTGTGGCGTTTGTTTTTTGGGTTATTTTTTGGGGATTCCCGCGACACGCGGCACGAGCGCTCGCCCGGGGCTGCCGCGGCGGGTCTCAGTGTCGCCGTCCTGTGGGCAAAGCGCGGTACTGCAGCCGGCCGCCCCAATGCGGTGCCGCGGCGCGCCTCAGTGCTGCCGCCCTGTGGCGAAACTCGGGTACTGCAGCGCACGGCCAGGGGGCAGAGATGCCGTTTGACCCGAAGCGCTCAGAAGTGCCAGGTAAGTGCCAGGTAAGAAACACAAGCAGTCAGAGGTGCCCGATAAGAAACAAACGTCAGAACCGGTAGGAGCTGCGGCTTCACAGCTCTTTCAGCGTTGATCGTATGACGCTGATTTTGATGCTAGTCATTTTTACTTGCATTATGCTACGGTGTTCTGTTTGGTGCTGCTCTTGCGTAACAAATAATCGTGCTGTACCGCAGCACGCGATGATAGTGTTTTGTAGATTTATACTGCCGAAGAATTTGCAAGTATATTGAAAAGGGGGGAATTCAAGAGAAGCTGCCAAGTTAATGTATGCTGCGATGAAGTTACAGAACTCATACCCTCGTTAACCAGTTGACGTGAGGGAAACGCTTTCTGACCCCCTGCACGATGAGGGGACGTTTTTCACCTTTTAGACCCTTCTGCGTGACAAGAGGGAGACAGAAGATTAAATAACGCGTTGTTTAGAAGCTGAGAGCTTAGCTTATATTTAACTAATAGATGTATTGTCAGTGAGAAACAAAACATTTATAACTAACATCATCAATCATTTCTTAGCCTAGATATACTGTACGTTTAAAATTTCCAAAAAAAGTAACGAATATGCAGCAATTGTGTGACTCTAAGCAATGCAAGAGCATCCAGTGGTGGGAGCACTTGGAGAGGACAATCCCCGGAGCTCCCCAGTGCTGATGAAAGAAACGTTGCCTGCTCAACAGCGTGATTGACTCTGCTGTCTCGCAAATTGCTCCGTTTCAGTAGGAGCCCGTCCCGTGGCCTCACAGGGCTGTCTCCTGTGGCGCTGCTGTGGGGAAGGCGTGAGATGCTTTCCTGCACCAGTGGGAGCGTTTGCTTTTATGCTGAGTGTGTCCTAAACGGTGTCAGTTTGTCTTATTGCTATCTGGCGTTGCTCCAATCGCTCTAGTTTCTCAAGGCTGCCTTGCGTTTCGAGGCAGCCCATTTCCCTGGAATCCTCTGTTAGCTCAGCTGCTCTCCTGCCCGTTCTCCTGCCTGATTCCTCTGCTTTCTCCTGCTCTATTTTTTTCAGACGCTGAACTCTAATTTGGAATTTCTGTTTTTCAGAGGCGGAGCTGCGAACGCCCGATGCTCAGCAGACCCCCCAGTCCAGGCGGGGAATGGAAAGTGGGGAGCAGCACCTGGGTGGGAGATGCGGCACCGTCCTCCGTCCCCAGCGTGCCGCAGAGGAGCGGGAGGCGACAGCCGGCCGGGGACAGGTGCCGGGTGCGTCCCCAGCTCGCCAGAGCTCCCCCTGAGCCTCCTCCCGTGGCCCCACTTGCCCCGTGCAGCCGCCCTCAGCTCCGGCAGCTCCTGCGAACCCGTCCCGCGTTCCTGGGCCGCTCCCGAGCCCCACGGTGAAGGCGGCAAGCCGGCCCTCGGCACCTGTCCGGTGGCCCCTGCGCAAGGAGCAGGCTCAGGCAGGGGTGAGCTACGGTGCTAACGGCCGCTGCTTCTTCTTTCCCGCTCCCAGAGGCCACGCTGAGGATGTGGCCGTTCGCTGCCCCCCCGGGGATGCCGTGGGCTGCGCCCGCCTCGGGCTGGCGAGGCTCGTCTCGCAGCGCAGAGGGAAAAGGGACCGGGGAGCGCGTCCCGTCCGTGGACGGGTGCTGGCGCGGCTGGAGCCGGAGGGGTTGCGGAGAGGTAAAGAGGAAGAAACGCGGGGCCGTCGGCCCGACGTCTGCTTCCTGCGGCGGGCAAGAGAGAGAGCCCCTCTCTGCGGAGGGCGAAGGGTCCCTCTGCGTGGCGTGCGGCGGGCCAGGCCGGCAACGTGCGCAGCAGGGTCCGTGCGCGTATCCTGGAGCGGGACGGCTGCGTGGCGAGCGAGCCGGCGAGGCTGCGTGTCCCCGAAGCCTCGTCTCGTGGGAGCCCTGACACCCCACCGTGTTCTCCTAGGCTGAGGACGGCCGAGCGCCCCGAGGGAGGAGAGGAAGGAGACAGGAGCGTCTGAGCTGTTAGAAGCCTCCTGGCAGCCACGGAAAGCGAGAGCCGCTGTGAGTCCCTGGCCCTCGGGGCCTCGTCCCCGGCTTGTGTGTCCTGGTGCCTCCCTGTCCCTCCGTCTCCTTTTTCCCCACGCTTTCTCTGGCCCGTTGTCGCCCTCGCTGCTCTGCCGTCCCCGCTGCTCTCTTCCTCTCTGCGTCTGTACGTGCTGCTCTGTCCCCCGACCTTCCTGTCTTTCTCTTTCCTTCCTCCCTCCCTCCGCCTTGTCTCTCTGTGCCTTTCTCGTGCTCCACATTGCTGGCTTTCTTCATTCTGTACGGCGCTGTTCCCGTCCTCGTTCCTGTTCTGAGCCTTCGTGCTGCCCCCCGCCCCGTTTTTCTCTCGTTTTGTTGTTTTTTCCCTGCCCTCCGTCTCTCCGCGGGGCTCCTCGTTCCTCTCTTTCCTCCTCCAGCCCCCTGTGCTCCCCGCGGTCTCTCTGGCTCTGCCATCGGTTTTGCCTGTTGCTCTCCCTCTTGCTTCCCGTTGATAGGAGGAGCAAAAGTCTTTTAGAAAGCCCTCGGCATGAGGTAGCAAGACTAGGCCTAACGTAACAGAAACCTAACGGAGCAAAACTAGCTCTGTAGGGACTGGAGGTGGGGCAAAGCGGGATGTCCTTGGCTCGCAGGCTGGGAAGAGGGAACGTTCCACTGACTGGAGAAGGAGCTACTGGAGTAGTAGCACCAAATGGCAGTGGGCGTGCTCAAGAAATGAGGTCGAGAAGCCGACACCGGGGCGGGGGGGCACCGGGGACCGCTGGAGACCCTTGACGGACACTCTGGCGTACCAACGATGGACTGTCAGCGGAGGGTGGCGTTATGGAAAGCACTTCTGTTTAATGCATTAACTAAGCGCTAGCAGCAAATGAATATGCAATAGATGCATAGTTTATTCACAGCACAAGGAAGGCAGATTAAACATGATGCTCCAGTTGCTGGAAGCTGTGCTGTTGCTAGAAAAGTCACCGTCATGCGTTGCAAAGGGAAACACTGATCAGGAAACTGGAAATAAATTGGCTGTAAAACCAGCCACCGAAAGGACAGAGACCGATACAGGAGCCACGTCTCTGATCCCAGGTGGCTGTCTCCTCCAACCTCCATCAGGAAACTGTAACAAAGAGGCTAAGAAATGAATAGGAGATTTATAGCCGAATTAGAATTAGGGTCCAAAGAAGCTGTCACCGGCGACGGGAGGGGAGCGGTGCCTCGCGGCGTGAGGAGCTGATGCGCTCTATCGAGATTAGACAAAAAGGTAAGAGCGGATTTATAAACTCTTTGTTCTCTGCTTTGTTTTTTCAGACGCCTGTCCCTATTTTCTCTTCTCGCTTTTGAAGAGAAGCTGCCAAGTTAACGTATGCTGCGCTGAAGTTATAGAAGATGTAGCCCTCATTAACCGGTTGACGTGCAGGAAAGGCTTTCTGACCGCCTGCACGGTGAGGGGACATTTTTCGCCTTTTAGATCCTTCTGCACGACAAGAGGGAGACGGAAGGTTAAGTAACACGTTGTTTAGAAGCTGAGAGCTTAGTTTGTATTTAACTAAGAATTAACAGATGTGTTGTCAGCGAGAAACCAAACGGTTATAACTAACCTCATCAAATGAAGTAAAGAATGTGGCTTAGCAGTGCTGCTGACTCTGCCATCCCATTTCTTTCCCCATTTTCCTTTTCTACCTTTTTTTTTGGAGTGAATAAATGGGGAGGCTCCGGGGGTGACGATGATGTTGCTGGAGGAGCAGGCCAGTGAAAGATGGGGGCTTACAGCCCCAAAATGCCTGAAGAGTCATGGGCGGGGTGTTCAGTGGTACTGTGGGGAGGAGAAATTTCTCCCTGTCCGCTGCAGGGTAAACAGAACAATCCCACATCAAAGCCGTCCTAGAGAAATACTCGCTGTTTGTCATTCAGGTTCTAGAACAGCCCAATGTCCTGTTAAAGGTTGTGGTGGTGCGGGTCAGGGATCCCCAGGCTGTGCCGGGACCACAGGACGGCTGCTGGTGGAACCAAAGTCAAGGACAACTTCTCAGAGGTAAGAACCTTTCGATTTGTTCCCCTCAGGACACATCCCTTTGCCTCTGGACCCCTCACAAGCTTACTCGCCCCCTGGTTCCCTCAGAAACCCATTTCCTTCCAGTTCCTCTGCGATTGCCCTGCCTGCCTTTGGGTCCCTGCAGGCTCTTTGGTGGCATCACGGTGCCTGTTTGACCTTCGCCCCATTAAATTCCCCTCAAAACTTGCCCATTTGCTCTTGACACATCCCAGAGGCCTCATTTTTCCCTCTTGTCTCCTCTCAGGACCCCCCATCTGTTGGCCCCTGTCGAGGGTTTAGATTGCGGGGTGACAGTAAAACCCTGGCAGACGTATTGTTAACCCCCTCTCCCCACCATTTCCCCCTTTTGCCCCTCCCTCTCCCCCTTAGAGTTGGAAAAATTAACTATGTTTTACTAATGCTACTAATAAGAATAGAGAAAAACATACAAAATATACAAAACCAATCTTGAACGTCTCAGCCCCTATAGAGCCGGCACCCGAAGTCCTGGACTGGACTCTGCAGACAACTGGAGCTGGATTCGGTCTCTCACTAGGCCTCAGTTCGCAGGGACGACTAGCAAGGTCCTCTCCTAATGTCGGCCATAAGCAGAAGGGACGAAAAGGGGCCAAGAGGGTAAGATCCTCGTGATCTCCCACTTTTATATGAAGTATTCACGTGAATGGGATGTTATACACAGTTGGTCAGTTTCTTGGTCACCTGTTTCTTGTTGCACCTCTCGCAAGATGTGAATCTGTCCTTATCAACAAATTAGCATTCCATTGCTCTGTTCACCAAAACAGGTATCTGATTCTCCAGGAAAATGCAGCTAATGTGAAGCTTTAGCTGACAGGCAAATTCACTAAAAGAGAAACTTGTTTTTTAACAAAACCAGGACAGCCCCCCACCGCGATCCCCTCAGAACTCCTCTGATTCCCATCTGCTCCTCTCAGGACAGCTGAGCTTGTCTTTTGGGGCCCCTGAGAGCCCCCATTTACCTTCTTTGACCTACCTTTGTTGTCGTTCCCAGCCGATCCTGGTGTTTTCCATCCTTTGGGACTTACTTATTACTGTTGTGAGAGTCAGAGAGAAAACGAGGAGTCTCTGTGACTTAAAACTGTCATTGTTGATCTACAGTGTTTTAGAGACGAATTCTTGCAGGATTTATTAGTTAGTGCTGTAACTTGTAACCAAGAGTGAAAAGACACATGAACTGGTCGAATTGTATAAAAATGCACTTGTAGCAATAAATGGCATCTATTACTTTAATCTTGAAGGAACCTGGTCCATGTTGTTTGTCCGTCTCAACCGCGACAGTTAACTAAACATATAATGAGTGCCTGCTAATGAACTAACACTTTAAGGCTTAGCCACACAATAAATGCTTAGTTTAGAGCTTTATGTTAAGAAGAAAAGAACCCCATTGAATGCCAAGATAAGAAGTTTTACCACACCAGCTGTAACCTTGAGGAGACAAGATAATGAAGATTTACGGCAAAAGGGGGCGCCAGTCTGGTCTCAATCGACTTGGCAGCTTGGGTCCCAGTCAATTCAACATAATGAGTCAAAGGTAAAAAGTTCACTGTGACGAAGCTGAAGGAGGCTTCATCCAAAGACCCCTCCTCAAATTCACCAAGTGGCACTGCGCAGGCACAACAAGGGAGCGTCTATGGAAATGGTTCTCTGAGACTCATTTTAATCAGAAGTGGGAAAGGTTATGAATATGTATAGGCGTTCCTGGGGTCATTATGAATATGTAATACCTTACTGTATTTAAGCACAGCTCTTATTGTTTAAAGGTGTGCATGTTGGGCGGAGCGAATCCACCGCGCACCCAGCGCTGTTTTGCTTATGCTCTAATGAACATGTGTTTAAGGAATACAAGGAATTGGATTAAACGTTGTTTATCCATAGAAAAAGCGCAAGTTATTTATTTCAACAAACAGCAGTTTCCTTAATTAAAAACACCCCAACGTGTCCCCCAACAAAAATAACGCCAAAAATGCCATCGAAAAAAACACAGGGAGTTTTTAATACATTTCCTTTAGCTTTCGTTCACTGCGTTTAGTGCAGCAAATGACCGTCAGGAGATGGCTGTGGATCTGGCTGTGGAAGAGTGCGTGAAGGAGAAGGAGATGTGTGTAGAGCAGGATTGGTTGTGGAGGTGAGTGGAACTGGTTTGGGTGTGGGGTTGTAAATTCTTTTTGGAGGCTTCCTAGTTTCTGGTGTCATCTGTGGGGTGAAATGTGATTCCGTGTGCAGGTTTGAAAGGTGCAACGTGCAGAGCTCCCTCATTTGCCACCAGATCTCCAAGTCACAGAGACAATGTTGCTGTGCAGCTGCTAAGGACAGCGCGTGTCCCGTGCAGAAGAACATCCTTTGCGCTCCGTGTGCATGTTCCTCCTTTGAAATGAAGTTGCACTGCCCGGTGTTTCACGTTGCGTGCGGTACCTGCTGGGCTGAGTCTCCTCCCCGCGCTCCGGTCGGTTCCATACGCTGCCGCAGCCTCGGCAGCACCGTGGGGTTCGTTGGACGCGTTGTTGGTGGAGCCGGCACTGACAGTCTCTGGACACGTCGAGGCGCTGCGGTGGGTTTTCCTGGAAATTCCAGGGTCCTGGTGTTTTATTATTGAAACTGCTTACTTACTGTAAGACGTTTAGAATTAAAACTTAAATAAGAGTAACCAGAAGAGGCTTAGGGAGTTCCTGATAGAGCCTCAACATGTATGACAGAGCCCTGGGGGCCTCAACAGAGCCTGAGAAATCTTGAGAAGGCTCAGCAGAACCCAACAGGTCTCGACAGAGCCCTACAGAGCCCATCAAAGCCTGATAAAGCCTGACAGACCCCAAGAGGTCTTGACAGAGCCCTACAGAGCCCATCAAAGCCTGATAGAGCCTGACAGGCCCCAAGAGGTCTCGACAGAGCCCTACAGAGCCCATCAAAGCCTGATAGAGCCTGACAGAGCCCTACAGAGCCCATCAAAGCCTGATAGAGCCTGACAGGCCCCAAGAGGTCTCGACAGGGCTTCACAAAAACCAACAGTGTCTGGCAGAGCCCGACAGGAGTGCAGGTGCTGTCACTTCAAGTGAGATTCCAGGTGATTTGATCGGGGTGGTGGGTGGGCCTGGGGTGATTGATCTCTCCCCTTTCCAGGGGATTGTAGGAAGAGGTGGGCGGGGCTCAGGGTATTTGAGCCCCAGTCCCCGGGTAGGGAGCTCATTCAGCTCCAGGACCGCTTGGGTGCTGGTTCTCTGCTGCTCTTTCGGCAGTCGGCAGCTTTTGAGCTGTTTCAGCTACGTGGGCAGTTGTGTTAGGAGAAGCGGAGGTGTCCGTTTGAGGCAAGAGCTTCGGGCGCAGCAAAGGTTCAGTAGCAGC
Organism: Nesoenas mayeri; assembly: GCF_963082525.1. Lineage (NCBI taxonomy): Eukaryota > Metazoa > Chordata > Aves > Columbiformes > Columbidae > Nesoenas > Nesoenas mayeri. The sequence continues at coordinate 140,727 of NW_027660043.1, forward strand.
TGTAGTAGAAAGGTTATTTGTCATTATGTTTCATTGGCTGATTCAGTTCCGGGTGCTTTGCATTTTCCAGTAATTCCTGACTATGATGAAGATGGAGTGTTGTATTTTGGTTTGCATTGCTGTATTAATAGCTGTTAATATAATCTCCTCTCCTAGAAGAGTGTTTTGTTTCCAGGACCTTTGCAGCGTGCAGCGGCCCCTGGTAGATCATTTCAATGTACCTCCCGGAGCTCAGCCAAGGCAAGCAATGACTTGTAGGCTGCTACCGATAAATATTATTCGGGTGCCTAATCGTAGGCATGTCCTTGCTTTCCTTATTGTAGGTGATGATGGAGAAAGTGACAACTGCAGGAAGATCCCCGTTAGCCCACGTCACGTTTTCCTCTATTGAAGACGGATCCGGTCCCTTGTCCCTCCAAAAGTTAAGTGGAGGCATGAGGGCTGGGAAGGGGCTGGGAACTGCAGGGAGGGTTTAAAGTTCTCAGGCAGAAAAGGGCAGTCCAGGAGCAGTCCCCTTTGGGCAGATAAATGGGGTCAGGGAACTTTACAGCGCCACGCCAGCGTGCGCCGGGCAGGGCAGCTCCAGCCCGCGTCTGTTGTCGCGTAGTTCGGGAAGCGCGCCTCGCGCCTGTCAGACGATCCTGGGCTATCATTGCGCTCCAGGGGCACGAAAGTCATTTCAAGCGCCATCCCGGGGTCTGGCAAGCCGGTGCCGATCGGGGTAGCACCAATCGGGTGCCAGTTTTCTTGTATCGGCAGCTGAAAGGGTGCACGATTCTTGCATCTTGAACGTTTCCAGTCAGTTGTGTTTTATGGTGTAGTTCTGGGCTGCCACAGCAGCTCTGCTCTCTACCCATCCAGTCTAAGGGACTGGCACTTCTTCCCAGCATCTTGAAGGTTTTAAGTCTTGCAGCAGCTTCTCTGTGTGTTTGCGCCAGAGCTGCCGTCTCATAAGGGGCCGTGACGTTCGGCTCCTTTTTTTTTTTTTCTGGGGTTGTAGTAGAGGCTCCTCGCCTCACCGCTGCCTCCCTGCAGGTTATTTTGATCGATGCCATCTCTGGTTTGGAGTCATTTTTGTTGCGCCGCCGTCTCTGTGTGTGTGTGCGCCGGCGCCACCGTCTCATAAGGGGCCGTGATGTTCGGCTCTTATTTTTTTTCTGGGGTTGCAGTAGAGGCTCCTCGCCTCACCGCTGCCTCCCTGCAGGTTCTTTTGGTCGATGCAGTCTCTGGTTTGGAGTCGTTCTTGTTATAGAGCATTTTTGGTGCTGTTGCTGTCGTGTCGTCTATAATGTTGTGTGGAGCGTCTGTCTGTGCACGTGCACATTTGGCTGGAGCTGCTCTGCCCGGAGTCGTGGAGTCAGAGGTGGGTGGACAGAGCTCTAGGGGTGCACGGTTAATCTGTGGACATGTTCACCTGCGTAGGCAAAGGTTGTGCAGTCATCTGGGATGGAGTAGCCGTGGGCAGGGGAGCGGACTGTCGCTTCCCCAGTGTTTTTTGGGACTCAATTAGAGCCTCTGGTGGGATTCCTAAACAGAAAGCAGACCTGTGGGATGGGCAACCTGTTTTGAGCATCTGGGTGACTTGTTGAATAACTTCATTTCAGATGCAGAGGGACAACTTGGCAGGGAAGAGCGATGGAGGAGGCGAGCTGCGCGCCGTAAGCAGGTGGGTCAGTGCGTGGTGCCAGAGGGAAGCTGTGCCGTGTGGCTCTCGCTGAGCTTGGTCGTTTCTCTGTTTCCTAGGTGTGAAGCGAAGAGAAAAGCTGGGTATCGGCACCGCAGCTCCTCGGACAAGGTGAGCACGGAGTGCTGGGCTGAAGTGGCAGCTGTTTTCAGGTCCCGTGTTGCTGGTGCAGGTCTGAGCGTCTTTTGGTTGTGTTTTAGAGGCGGTAGCTGAAGGTCTTCGTGGTCAAAAGCAAGGGCGCCAAGGTGGGAGGGCGAGATGGGACCATGCGCGGGCAGGCTGCGTTTTCGGGCAGCGTCCGAGCGCGTGCCTCTGGTTTTGCAGGTGCCGCAGACGAGCTGCGAGGGGCGAAGCCGCAGGCGGGCCGGCAGCCGAGAAGGTGAGGCGGCGGAGGGCGTGGAGGAGCCCGGTATTGCCCGGTGACTGGGTTCAGCGTTTCCTTGTTGCTTCGCAGGCACTTTGTGGGCCCTTTGGATTGGGAGGAGCAGTGTGAGTCTGGGGGAGGCTGGGGGAGTCCTGGGGGGGATTTGGGGGGGTACCGGTGCATGTGTTGGGCACACACGTGCTGATCGGTAAGGAGCGTTACTACACCAAGGAGGGGGGTAGACCTGGGGGCCCCAGGGTGGGAGGTAGACCTGGGGGGGGGTCCTGGTAGGGGGGTAGACCTGGGGGCCCTAGGGGGGTTTTGGGGCCCCCAGGGTGTTTTGGGGTATCGAGGAGGTTTTACGGAACCCAGGGTGTTTTGGGGTGTCCTGGGGGGTTTTGGGGACCCCATGGGGCTCTGGGGTGTCCCTGGGGGGGTTTGGGGTTTCCCGGGGGGCGAGGCCAGGGCTGTTTTTGGGGTGACCCCCCCCCCACCCCACAGTCAAGCAGGTGTTTAAGGAGCTGGAGTTCCTGGGCTGGTACATGACCGGTGGCCCGCCAGGGTCAGGGTTTGGTTAGGGTTAGGGTTAGGATTACAGTTAGGGTTAGGATTAGACTTGGTTTAGCATTAGACTTAGTGTTAGGGTTAGGCTTAGGTTACTGCAAGGATGAGGTTTAGGCTTATGGCCACTGCCCACCCCACCCCCCTCCCAAGTTCTCCCCAATGTGCCTTCCCGGAGGGGTGTGCCCCTACCAGGCCCCACCCCGTTTCCAAGCACCCCACCCTCCCAGCTGGGCTCCTCCCCCTTGACCCACACTTCCACCCCCATTGGTGGGCTCCTTGCAGGGGGTGTGGCCTACAGACCTACAACTCCTTCCCCTCCCCTGCTGAGCCATGTACCCGACAGCATGACAGGGGCAGACAAAGCTCAGGAAAGACCAACAGAGCCAGGCAGGGCCCGAGAGAGCTTGAGAAAGTCCGACAGGTCTCGACACTGCCTGACAAAGCCCGACAGGGCCCGAGAGAGTTTGATGGATCCTCACAGAGCCTGAGAAAGCTTGACAGAGCCCAACAGGACCCGTCACGGCCTGACAAATCTTGTCAGTTCCTGATAGAGCCTCAATGTGTATGACAGAGCCCTGGAGACCTCAACAGAGCCTGAGAAATCTTGACAGGGCTCAGCAGAGCCCAAGAGGTCTCGACAGAGCCCTACAGAGCCCATCGAAGCCTGATATGGCCTGACAGACCCCAAGAGGTCTTGATAGGGCTTCACAAAAACCAACAGTGTCTGACAGAGCCCGACAGGAGTGCAGGTGCTGTCATTTCCAGTGAGGGTCCAGGTGATTTGATAAGGGTGGTGGGTGGGCCTGGGGTGATTGGCCCCTCCCCTTTCCCAGAGGATTGTGGGAAGGGGTGGGCGGGTCTCAGGGTATTTGAGCCCCAGCCCCTGGACAGGAGTTGATGCTGCTCCTGGGCTGCTTGGGTGCTGGTTCTCTGCTGCTCCTTCAGCAGTCGGCAGCTTTTGGGCTGTTTAAGCTACGTGGGCAGTTGTGTTTGGAGAAGTGGAGATGCCTGTTTGACGCAGGACCTTCAGGAGCAGCAAAGTTTCAATACCAGCTGTAGTTGAAGGTATGTTTGTAACTAGGTTTCATTTATTGAATAAATTCCCCGTGCTTTGCGTTTTCCTGAAATTCCTGACTGCAATGAAGATGAGGTGTTAATTTATGGTTTGTATAGGCGTGTAACAAGTTGCTGATATAATCTCTCCTCCTAGGACTGATGCTTTGGTTTTCTAGCAGGGGTTAAAATGACCATCTCGTATCTATAAGTAGAGTTCTAGGATTTCCGAAAGAAGCACCAGGACCATAAGGCAGTGTCTTTCAGGCTACTCTGCCCGGAGGTGTGCAGTCAGGGGTGGGTGGAATGCCCAAGCTGTTGATGAGATCCTGGGTAACTTGTTGAATAACTTGATTTCAGATGCAGATAAACAACTTGGCACGGAGGAGCGATGGAGGAGGCGAGCTGTGCGCCGTAAGCAGGTGAGTCAGTGCGTGGCGCCGGAGGGAAGCGGTGCCGTGTGGCTCTCACTGAGCTTGGTTGTTTCTCTGTTTCCTAGGTGTGAAGCGAAGAGGAAAGCTGGGTATCGGCACTGCAGCTCCTCGGGCAAGGTGAGCACGGAGCGCTGGGCTGAAGCGGCAGCTGGTTTCAGGTCTCGTGTTGCTGGTGCAGGTCTGAGCGTCCTTTGGTTGTGTTTTAGAGGCGGTAGCTGAACGTCTTCGTGGTCAACAGCGTGGCAGGCAAAAGCAAGGGCACCCAGGTGGGTGAGCGGCCCAGGTAAGGGAGGGCGAGATGGGACCGTCTGCGGGCAGGCTGTGTTTTCGGGTGGCGTCCGAGCGCGTGCCTCTGGTTTTGCAGGTGCCGCAGACGAGCTGTGAGGGGCGAAGCCGCAGGCGGGCCGGCAGCCGAGAAGGTGAGGCGGCGGAGGGCGTGGAGGAGCCCGGTATTGCCCGGTGACTGGGTTCAGCGTTTCTTTCTCGCTTCGCAGGCGCTTTGTGGGCCCTTTGGACTGGGAGGAGCATTTGCAGTGAGCCGGGCTAGGGGTGAGGAGGAGCGTGGGGCCGGCGACTCGTTCCAGGCACAGCAGTTCTTTCGCTTCTCGCCGTCTTAGGCGCCTCGAGTGGTGAGGGTCGGTGACCGCGGCCGCGGCACGACGTGCCAAACGGAACGCCGTGGAACTTAGCAGGAGATGGGTGTTGCGGAAGGGGTCGGCATTTACCCCACGACGCCGTGTGCCGGCACGGCTTAGCGAGCGTGTGTTTTCTCGTGTTCCTGTAGACGCTGAAGAGGAAGCCGGCGATGCAGGAAGACGGCCCTTCGCGCACATGGCGTTTTCCTCTGTTGAAGACGGGTTCAGTCCCTTGGCCCTCTGACAGCTAAGTGGAGGCACGGGGGCTGGGAAGGGGCTGGGAATGGCAGGGACGGGGGGTTTAGTTCTGACAAGGGAAAGGGCCGTCCAGGAACCGTCCCCTTGGCGCGGGGAAAGGGCCCGGGGACCTTTACAGAGCGATGCCAGCGTGTGCCAGGCAGGGCAGCTCCAGCCTGTGTCTGCGTTGTGGTGTAACTCGGGAAGCTTGCCTTGCGCCTGTCAGACGATGCTGGGGTCTCGTTGCGTTCAAGGGACACGAAAGGCACCTCGGGTGCCGTCCCGGGATCTGGAACACCAGTGCCGACTGACGTAGCACCCATTGGACACTGGTTTTCTGGCATCAGCAGCCGAAAGCGTGGAGGGTTCTTGCGTGTCGGCCGTTTCTGGTCAGTGGCGTTTGTGGCGTTGTCATGGGCTGTGCCGGCGGCTGTGCTCTCTACGCATCCAATCTCAGGGACTGGAACTTCAAGATGCTGGGAAGAAGTTCTTAGGCGTTGCAGCAGCTTCTCGTCTGGTTGCGCCGCCTCTGCTCGGTTGTGGTGGTGCCGCCGTCTGGTCAGGAGCCCTGACGTTGGGCTCCTTTTTCACTTGGGGTTATAGGAGAGGCTCCTCGCCTGACCGCTGCCTCCCCGTAGATGATTTGGATGGATGCCTGTCTGGTCTTGGAGCGTCGTTTTCGTTGCGGAGTGTTTTTGGTGCCGTGGCCGTCACGTGGTCTCTAACGTTGTGGGAAGCGTCGGTCTGCGCGGGTACGCGTTTGGCTGGGAGTTGCTCTGCCCGGACGCGTGCAGTCAGCGGTGGGCGGACGGAGCTCTGGGAGCCCCTGGTTAATCTGCTGACGCATTAAATTGCGTAGGCAGAGGTTGTGTGCTCACCTGGGCTGGAGTAGGGAACCGAGGGGCCCAGAACTGGACACAATATTCCAGATGGGGTCTCACCAGGGCAGAGTAGAGGGGAAGGAGGACCTCTCTTGATCTACTAACCACTCCCCTTCTAATACATCCCAGGATGCCATTGGCCTTCCTGGCCACAAGGGCACAGTGCTGGCTCATGGTCATCCTGTTGTCCACCAGGACCCCCAGGTCCCTTTCCCCTACACTGCTCTCTAATATGTAAGTTCCCAACCTATACTGGAACCTGGGGTTGTTCCTGCCCAGATGCAGGACTCTACACTTGCCCTTGTTGAATTTCATCAGGTTATTCCCCGCCCAACTCTCCAGCCTGTCCAGGTCCTGCTGGATGGCAGCACAGCCTTCTGGCGTGTCAGCCACTCCTCCCAGCTTAGTGTCATCAGCAAACTTGCTGATAGAACACTCTATTCCCTCGTCCAAATCGTTGATGAATATATTGAATAATACTGGCCCCAGTACTGACCCCTGAGGCACTCCACTAGATACTGGCCTCCAACTAGACTCCGCACCATTGACTGCCACTCTCTGGCTTCTCTCCTTCAGCCAGTTTGCAACCTTGCAACCCACCTCACTATTGTCCAGACCACATCTCCTCAACTTAGCTGTGAGGATGCTGTGGGAGACTGTGTCAAAGGCTCTACTGAAGTCAAGGTAGACCACATCCACTGCTCTGCCATCATTCATCCACCTTGTTACATTCTCATAAAAGGCTTTGAGGTTGGTCAAACATGACTTACCCTTGGTGAAGCCATGCTGACTGCCCCTAATAACCCTCTTATCCTTAATATGCCTTGAGATGGCACCAAGCACAAGCTGTTCCATTACTTTCCCAGGGACAGAGGTGAGGCGGACCGGTCTATAATTACCCGGGTCCTCCTTCCTGCCCTTTTTGAAGACTGCAGTGACATTTGCTTTCCTCCAATCCTCAGGCACCTCTCCCGTTTCCCAAGACTTGGCAAAGATGATGGAGAGCAGTCCAGCAATGACCTCAGCCAGCTCCCTCAGCACCCGCAGATGCATCCCATCTGGACCCATGGATTTATGGATGTCCAGACTGTTTAATTGCTCCCTAACCCAGTCCTCCTCGACTAAAGCAAGCTCCTCCATTGACCTGGCTTCATCTGGGGTCTCAGGGGTACAGGGCTCCCCAGGACAGCCTCCGGCAGAGTAGACAGACACAAAGAAGGCATTCAGTAATTCTGCCTTCTCTGTATCTTCTGCCACCAGGGCACCCACCTCATTCCTCAGTGGGCCTACATTGTCTCTGGTATTAGTTTTATCCGCTATGTATTTGAAAAAGTTCTTTTTGCTGTCCTTGACCCCTCTCTCCAGCTGTCATTCTAAGGAGGCCTTGGCTATCCTAGCTGCCTTCCTACATCCTCTAACAGCAGCCTTATATTCCTCCCAAGTGGCCAGCCCCTGCTTCCATGACCTGTAAACTCGCCTCTTCTGCTTGAGCATACCCAATAGATTCCTATTGAACCACGCAGGCCTCCTGGCTCTCTTCCTTGACTTCCTACGTGTGGGGATGCTCTGATCCTGAGCGTGGAAGAAGCAATCTCTGAATGCAGTCCAGCTCTCTTGGGCCCCTTTTCCTTCAAGCAGTCTTGCCCATGGGATTTCCCCCCGCAGTTGCTTGAAAAGGCCAAAGATAGCCCTGCTACAGCTCAGGGTTGCAATTCTACTCACTATTCTGTTCCTGCCACACAAGATGCTGAACTCCACCATCTCGTGGTCACTGCAACCCAGGCAGCCCTCAACCTTTACTGCTTCAACCAGACCCTCCTTGTTAGTGAGGATGAGGTCCAGCAGTGCACCTCTCCTAGTCGGCTCCTCCACCATCTGCATGAGGAAGTTCTCATCAAGGCACTGGAGGAACCTCCTGGCCTGTGGCTGGCTGGCTGAATGGTCCTTCCAGCAAACATCAGGGAAGTTAAAATCACCCAAAACACCCAGGGCCTGTGACTGCGAGGCCACTCTCAGCTGCCCATAGAAGGCCTCATCAACTTCCTCAGCCTGATCTGGTGGCCTGTAACAGACGCCCACAACAGTGTCACCCCTGCCAGCCTGCCCCTTGATCCTGACCCATGCACTCTCAACTCGCTCGTCATCCACTCCTGGGCAGAATGTAGTACATTGTAGTTGCTCTCTCACATAGAGAGCAACTCCACCACCACGCCTGGCCGGCCTGTCTTTCCTGAAAAGGGCATAGCCATCCACGACCACATTCCCGTCATGTGAACTGTCCCACCATGTTTCTGTAATTGCCACCAGATCATAATCTCCCAACCGATCACAGGATTCTGACTCCTCCTGCTTATTCCCCAGGCTGCGTGCCTTGGTGTACAGGCATTTCAGGGAGCGAGCAGAGCACACCCATTTCTCCCTAGGGGCACAGGAGGCCACCCGGTCCTCATCAGTTTTAAAATGCTGCCCGACTGGGACAAGCCCAGCTACAACCCCATCCCCCTTTGAGCCTAGTTTAAAGCTTTCCAAATGAGCCCAGCTAATTCCTGCCCCAGCATCCTTTTGCCCCTGCGAGATAAACCTTTCCCGCATGCATGACACTGTCCGGACTGGTGTCTTATAGAACCAACCATTATCAAAAAATCCAAAGCCCTGCCTGTAGCACCAGTCTTGGAGCCAACTCTTTAGAGACTGAATTTTCCTTTTCCATCCCACATCATCACTTGAAGATGGAAAGAGTGAAGAGAAGATCACTTGAGCCCCTGAGTCTTTCACCATCCTTACCAAGACCTTGAAATCGTTCTTCATTCCCCTCAGACTATGGGAAGCAGCTTCCTCCCTGTCTGTCTGGAAGAGCAGCAGCGGGTAGTACTCTGTCGGGTGCACCAGTTTGGGGAGCTGTCTAGCAATATCCTTGATCCGGGCTCCAGGTAGACTACAAACTTCCCTACGATGAGGGTCAACTCTGCATATTGGACCCTCTGTTCCTTTCAGAAGGGAATTTCCTATGACAATCACCCTTCTTTCTTTCTTATCAGAGGCAGTCTTAAGTTGTGACGTCAAGCGCCTCTTCCTATGGGATCTTGTAGGCAGGCTTGGCACCGCCTCCTCACCTACCTCTTCTTCAAGATCCAGGGCTTCAAAGCTATCACGGAGGGGCACCTGGGGAGACAAAGCAGGCAGGAAGGGCGGCTGCCCATGACGCCGAATCGGAATACGCTTCCAATGCTCGTCGTCTTTTAGGTCCCCTACCTCTGCCCGACAGCAACAAGGGTGGGGCCGTCTCAGGACTTCGGCCTCTGTCCGAGAGGGCAGGAGGTCCATCTCCTTTTGGGGGGTACCTCCCTGGGACCTTTCCGACTGGCACGTCAGAGTGTTACTCCACCAGTCGATGTCCCTTTCAAACTCCCTGATGGTCCTCAGCGTCTCAACCTCCTCCTTAAGTTTCATAATCATGTGGAGCAGACCTTGCACCTGCTCACACCTCACACAGGTGGAGTGCTGGCCTCCCTGCCCCAGCAGCAGCAGGCTCTGGCACTCCCTGCAGATGGAGACTGGAACAGCCACCATTCGGGACAGAACCTCAGTCTGCGTAGCCACAGTCTGTTTGGGACAAACTCTCCTCCTGGAGGCGACCATGGTCGTCAGCAGTCTGGGATGCTGGCAATAAGTTAGAGGGGCTGACAAGCGACAAGTGCTCTCTGCACCCTGCTGCACAAGCTACCACACTCGCTGCTGCAGCACAGTGTGGGTGGGACTCACCCGCTACACAAGCTGGTTGCTCCTCCCTGCATCTGGAGGGCAGCGACTAGGATTTTTCAAGGCAAGGGGAGGGGAGGGGTTGTGGTCACCGTCACCGTGGAAGATGAGCTGACTAAGCTTCACTTGCAGTAAGAGAATAGACAGGGTGAACATGGGCCTGCTGCTGAACTTCAGAAGAGTAGAGTCAGACAGGACTGAGGTTCTTCATGGCTTCTTTTCCTCCGTCTTCACCAGCAAGGTCTCCTGGGACTTGGCTCCTGAAGGCAGGAGTCTGGAGAACACCCAGCAGTGGATGGGGCTCAAGTCAGGGGTGACCTGAGCAAACTCAAACACCATTACAGAACAGGAGATGGGTCACTTGACCAGCTCCCTGAACACAAGCATCACTGTGCTGTGGCATCTGAGATTCCCAGGAACACCCACCTCTTGGTCCAGAGGAGTGTGACTCCTCTCGAGGTGTCCTGGCCTCTCTCCTCACTCACATTGTGATTTAGGCAACCCATTTTGTGACATATTCAGTATTTATTAGGAGATGCTCCACACCAATATGAACTGGAGGCTGCTGAGACCACCTGTTCTGGAAAGGGAGGGAAGGGCGAGCAGGGAAGGAAATAGAAGAAATTTGGGTTAATTGCTATTTATTATGGAAATGCTCTGTGTTTGGTTATTCCTGAAATCTCCCTAATCATCCACACCAGACTTGAAGCCTTTAGGAAAATGATGCACAGAGCCTTGGCTTGTAAGAGCATTTTAGATGTCCATGAGCCCTCTGGTGCCATGAGCCTGAACTGCAGATACAGAGAGAATGAACAAACCTCCAATGAAGTGAAAGGCAGAAGCAAACCCCAAGTTTCTGAGGGTGTTTGGACCCCATGAAGGGCCATCACTTGACACAGCTGTGAAGGAAACAACCACTGCAGGTCCCTGTCCCTGGAGTCTGCTGAAGGAAAGACATGGAGACAGTGGTTCCAGGTGGTGAGGGCCATGTGGAGCTGGCTCTGATGCCATGTCAGCCCTTGATGCTTGTTCATCACCAGAATGGCTGAGCCCTGACCCCTGGGACCTGGTAGATCTTTCTCCAATGTTTTTCAAGGCTTTTCCTGTGGTCAGTGTGAGTGTTTTGTGTTTTGGGGGTGGGTTTTATGTCAAGTGCTGTTGCTTTAACTGCAAGTCTCTGATTTTCTGTGGAGTTGGAAATGCCTGTGAGCTCCTCACAGCTCATCCAGCTTCTTTCATACACCTGGCAATGGTCACCAATCACCTCAATGTCCCACTCTAAAACTTGCTCGAATCCCCTATTTGGATCCACAGCCCATCACTCCAGGAGGTTCATGGATCCACCAGGTTCATGGATGATTCCTGAGGACCATCCCAGTGTGGGCAGTGTAAGAGAGGAGCAGAGCAGGGTCAGCTCATGGGCCATGACTGAGCACAGCCACCCCAGCAGCAGCCGTTCCCCATCTCCCAGGCACAGCCATGCCCACAGCATGCAAATGGCACTGCCATACATGATTAGCCCAAGAGAGGCCTTTCCTCCTTCCATATTCCCAGGAAAATCTCCCTCCTGTTCCTCCTCCACCTGCAGACATCAACTGCTTTCCATTGCTGGGCTCAGACATGGCTGGAAGGGTTCACTGAAGCCATCAGCCATCTCATTGCTTCTCCCTGGCATGCCCTGACCTCTCCCACACCTACAATGGCCAATCACGGCTGCTCAGGCCTCCCGCTCTTCAGAAGACGCCTCAAGCTTCTTGGTTCTTGATGGTGCTTATTATAAACTTCCTCGCCCTCTCCAGAGTTCACGGTGAGCTTTCTTGTCCATAACAGCCCTTTATGACCATGTCTTAGTAAATGGTTGTGTTTGTATGATCATTTGTGCAGAAAGGGCAGTCACAGGACCGCACCCAATATGTCAAAACTGATGCCGAGTGAAATGCCGTAAAGCCCCGATGAGTTCCCCCTGTGTCGGTGTCTCTCCTGGAAGGAGTTTGTCCCGAGAAGGGGATGCAGCTCCTGCCACTCTCTGCAGAGGCACATGAGCAGTGTCCATCACCTGGGGACACAAAGGGTGACATTTGCCACACCACCCTTCATCTGAACCACTTAGATGTGTGCTTGTGGATGGGGTATGGAGCCTTATAGTGCAAATACCTATTTAACTGTCATTGCCAGAGGGGCGACCACACATGCAGAGTACTATTTTACACGTATTTAAATATAAGCATGTTAAACTTTTATTTTTCTTTTTAAAACCATCATTCCCAGACAAATTACGCAAACACTTGAAGGATTACTCATGTCTTTTAACATGATTATCCTCAGAAGGCCACCAGCTTTGCTTCTCAGGAAATGGGATCCAGAGTCCAAGGGCAGGATGGTTTGGGCTCTGTGCTGGGATCTGGAAACTGAAACGTGCTCCCATCTCCCAGCCCCCTGCCCTCCTGAGTGGGGGTGTGAGACATTCTGCCAGCCAGGGCTGAACTCACAGCCATGACCAGTATCTTATGTCCAACTGCAGCCAACGGTGTCCTGCCAGCTCGGGATTGGAGCTTCCATTGCTGGAGGTGTTTAAAAGATGTGGAGATGTGGCGATGAGGGATATGGTTTAGTTGTGGACTTGGCAGTGTTTCATTGACAGTTGGACTCCATGTTCTTAAGGGTCTTTTCCAGCCTAAATATTTCTATGATTATATGGTTCTATGTTGCTATGATTCCATGATTTGGGTTGGAACTATTCCAGTTCCCATCATTTCCAGCTTCCCTCAGAGGCAGCTGTTGTGTGGCACAACTGTCCTGGCTCTCCAGGCAGGTTGGGCACTGGGTTGGTGTTGGCGTTAGGAGTTTTCCACTTCCTGGGATAAAAGACTGTTGAGCAGAGACAGTTGTAGAGGTTTGGGTCACAGGGGTTTGCAGCAATCCTGTCAAAATCTGAGCAGGATGAGCTTTGGAGCCCAGGGAGGACAGAGACATTCTCAAGGATGGTTTTGAACAGTGGCACTATCTATCACTAATAACAGCACCAGGGAACTCCTCATTCTTGGTTATGCTGCTGAACTAAAGGTCTTTAGTGTCCCTCCCAGCAGTCATTCTCACTTCTCAAAACTACATCTCAGTAGTTATCCTCTTGCATGAGTTTCTGGTTCCAGCCAGGCGGAGGAAAGGGATAACAGAGTTTACTGGATGGTACACATAAGATGGCCTGCTACAACACACCCCCAGGAGTACAAGGCTTTGGTGGACACTGCTGCTCAGTGCACAGTAATTCCTTCAGACTGTAAGGCGACACAACTCATCAGTATTTTTGGAGTGACTTGGGGGATCTCAAGAGCTGACTGTTGTAGAGGCTGAAAGGAGCCTAACTGGAAAAAAATGGCCAAAGCATCCCATTGTGACTGGCCCAGACGCTCCGTGCATTCTTGGCATAGACTACCTTAAGAGAGGGTATTTTAAGGACCCAAAAGGGTATAGGTGGGCATTTGGGACAGCAGCTATGGACATGGAGAGACTTGAAGAGCTGTCTGATTTGCCTGGTCTTTCAGATGACCCTTCTGTTGTAGGACTGCTGATGGTTGATGATCAGCAGGTGCCAGTTGCTAGCACAACGGTGCATCGTCGACAGTATCGCACCAGTCGGGACTCTTGGATTCCTATTCAGAAATTGATTCGTCAACTGGAAAGCCAGAGTGTGATCAGTAAGACTCACTCACCTTTCAGTAGCCCAATTTGGCCAGTGTGCGAGTCCAGCGATGAGTGGAGATTAACTGTAGACTACTGTGGCCTGAAGGGCGAAGGGGGAAAAAGGATGAAGGGAAACCTTCTCCCATGGTTTTGATTGTCTCCCCACGATCAGACCACGACAAAAACAGAGAATCAGTGCGGTGAGGCTGTAGAGTGGCCCTTGGCTTGTCCTGCCAACAAGCTCTGAATGCGGATTCTTGCAGGTGTAGCGGAGCAGGCAGCAGCGTGTCTGAGCAAAGCTCTGGGGGACAGGGTCCTGTGTGCTGGGCACAGCTTCCCTCGCCATTCTCTGCTCCCTCCTCCGTCACGCAGGGGCTGCCCCACGCAGCGCACAGCCAGTCTCAGCCGGGCCCGGAGGTGGGTGTGTCCATGGCAACCGCCCGGGCTCTGTGACGTCATAACCAGAGCCATTGTGACACGGGGGTCCCCGCCCTGACCGTGGGGGTATTTAAGGAGCAGCTTCTCAGGAGCAGCAGCTTCTCAGGAGCAGCAGCTTCTCAGGAGGCAGCAGCTCCCCTGGGTGCTCGCCGCAGCTCTGTGGTAGACGAGACCCAAGATGCCCATTGACGAGGAGGCGTATGCCCACTCCCAGCTCCCCGTGCTCCATAGGCCACAGGGGAGGGTCGGGACAGGGCAGGAGGGAGAGGCCGACGATGCGGCTCTGTGGGACACAGCCCTGCGCATCGTCAGTGAGGCCATGCGCAGGGCTGTGGCTGAGGTCCTGGCAGCTGGCCAGGAACCGGAGGAACAGCAGAACCTGGCCCAGAGCATGGACTTGCAAGACAAGAACAGCAAAGAGGGGTGCCAAGGCGGAGACACCATCCACAGTACCTGGATCAAGCCCTCGGTCCAGGAGCACCTCCAGGACGCCCCTGCAGGTCCCCAGGAGGGGCCTGGCTTGCCCAGCTGCACAGACACAGAGGTGGCAGCAAAGGCAGTGCGCCCGGCACCTGCCCAGCACAGCCCCACAGAGGACGATGTGGCTCTGGCAGACATTGTGGAGTACATCGTCAGTGAGGCCGTGCGCAGGGCTGAGGCTGAGGTCCAGGGACCTGGCCAGCAACCGGTGGAACAGCAGCACCGGGCCCAATGCACGGACGTTCCAGTGGCAGCACCAGCACCCGCAGGACCTGAAGCCGTTGAAGCTCACTTGGCTGGAGAGGATGAGGGACAGGCCAGCACAGCCCCTCTCGTCCCAGCTGCAGAGGAGGAAGAAGAGAACACGGTTTCTCCAATGCCTGCGGGACATGGAGGAGAGACCAGCGCAGACATGGCCTGCCCAGCGCAGGGCCCAGCTCCACGGCGACGGCCTTCCCGGTTCAGGAGGGCGCTGCGGGCTCTGCGCAGGGCTTTCCGCTGCAGCTGCACTGCGGGACAGCAAGAGGAGTAGAGCCCGGCTGCCAGCGCCACGCGGGTGCCTGGACATGCGGCTGGTCCTGAGCCTGTGCAGCGTCCAGAGGGAGCGTCTGAGGGTGCCACGCCAGGGATGGGTGCATGCACGGTGACAGCAGCGTTCACCTGCCCTGAGGACGTGGTGCTGCCAGCCTCTGCTCGGCCTTGGATTGTTTTCAGTAATCAATAAAGCCCATTAAAAAAAAAATGACAGTTTTCCCCCTGTGCTCATCTGTTTCTGCTCCACCTCGGGACAAAGAAGGCTGCAGGAAATCTCTGTCCTCGGGGTGTCCCGGCATTGGTTGCGGGAAGCCCTGGGCTGGTGCTGCCGCAAGCCGGCAGTTCGGCTGGATCCCCCTCAGGCTCCCTTCCCACCCGCCTGTCTCCAATTCCAGTCCAGGACTTGGAACATTTGAGATCTGTTGCTGACTTGGCCTGGTTGACCTGCACCGTACGGCATCCCTTTCATCTCATAAGGAACCTCCCCATTGCAGGGGTGTTTCGGAGCACCTACATGAGCTGATACAGGTGAGACCGTCCAAGCCCACATGTGGTCCCTCACCTCCACCGAGGGTCTTCCAAGTCAGGAAGAGCCGGCTGCTCGCTCCCTTGCTGGAAATCTGAGCCATGATCCATCTCTGCACAAGGCTTCCAGCATCACGAGAGCACGTTCAGGCCTGAGACACCGGGGAGGAGCGCTGCAAGCAGTGCTGGTCTTGAGAAGAAATCCACCCGCTCAGAGCTTCGTCTCAGATGCGAGTTATTCTGCACTGGGTTTCTGGGGCCCAGAAATGGAGGGAGGCTCAGGTATAAACCCCGTCAGCCAAGAGCCGCAGCAGCTGCTGATCCCTGCGTGGCGCATTGCCACGCGGCGGATGATGGAGGGGTACGGTGTTTTGAGGTCAGTTGCATCTCAGACACTCATAATCCAGTCAAAATCATGTGGCTGTGAAGGGGACAGAATATGAGAAGTAAGAAATGTCACTGGAAAGGCAGTGCTGTGGTGCAAGAGGTGACCCAGAGGGAGCTGGATCAGCCCATGGTTTGTGTTCCAAAGAGCAGCCAGTGAAGGTGCAGACACAGCAGTGAAGGTGCAGAAATGCTGGGGTGAGAGCAAGTGGGGAAGCGAGATGTGTGTCTGCAGCCTGCAGGGAAAGAGGGGCAGGGGTAGGACCGTGTAGAACAGCCTGTGGTGGAGATGGCAAAGGGCACTGTAAGGCTGGAAGGGACCCACAAAACCCAGGTCTCTGTCCCCTTGGCTATGGCGGTTGTCTCTGCCACTGAGGCCTAGGAGAAGACACGTTGTCCTCATGGCACTGGGGCCTCGGTGCCTCCTTGCAGCCCCATGGGGAAGCTGGAAGCTGTTGTCCTTCCCTGCGCCTTGCACACCCACATCCGACGGTCCCAGGAAGAGCCCTGAGCCGTGTGTGAGGGACAGGATCCCCCTTCCCATTGCCTGGAGCTCATGGCTTCTCCTTTCTGCTTCAGAAAGCAAAGCAACTGGTTTCTGAGCATCAGAGCTGAAGAAAAGACTCAAAGGAGACCTCCTGGTGGCTACAGCTTCCTCACAAGGGGAGAAGGAAGGGAAGGTAATGATCTGTTCTCTGTGGTGACCAATGACAATACCCAAGGGAATGGAAGAAGGGTGTGTCAGGGGAGGGTCAGAGGGACATGAGAAAAGGTTCTTCACCCAGAGGTGCTGGACACTGAACAGGCTCCCCAGGGAGGTGTCACGGCCCCAACCTGACAGTGTTCAAGAAGAGACTGGACAACGTCCTCAGACACACGGGGTGACCTGTGGGGTATCCTGTGCAGGGACAGCAGTTGGACTCCATGATCCTTTGAGTCCTTCCAACTCAGGACATTCTATGATTCTATAAAACACTAGGTCAAAAGTCCATGTTTTCATTGTGCAGATGAGTTGCAAACATACACATCATGTGCATGCCCAGTGTGTTCATGTGGTGAGATGAACCCAAGGTAGCACAAATGCTATCAGCTATTCCTTGGGGTGCCATAAAGGTCAGTGGGACAGAGATGGTGTTCAGGGGTCTCTTCCGACCTGTGTTAGTGTAGGATTCCATGAATCTTTTCCTTGGAGAGCTCTTTCACGTCAGAATAGAAATAGGAAGAAGAAAAAAAGGCAGAAGCAGAGACGTAAAATGTCTCAGAGTAAATACAGCAGCTCCTCTGAGGAACGTTTCTCCACTCAAACCCTTGATAGGAATCTATTAGATACATTTCATGAAAGCAGCTTAGTTTGATCTGCTCACACACTGGACCACAAAGAGGGTGATGGTGGGTACGACGTCATGTGGTCACTGTGTCTCAGGAACTCATAGTCCAGTAGGAATCAATGGGTGTGGAGGGCACTGTGAGGTCACTTCTGTCTCTGCAGGGGATTGGCCAACAGCAGGAACATGGCTGGGAAAGGACTGTGAGGTCACACACACCAGACGAGCAATGGGGCCCAACCAGCATGGCTTGATGAAAGGCAGGTCCTGCTTGACCACCCTGATCTCCTTCTGTGACAAGGTGACCGGCTGAGCAGATGAGGGAAAGTCTGTCGTGGACAGTGAATCCGCCACACAGGCTGTGGGTGTTGTGTCCTTAGATGCAGTGAAGCCTTTGACACCGTGTCCCACAGCATCTCCTGGAGAAGCTGCAGCTCATGGCCTGGATGGTGTATCTGCGATGGGTAAAGAACTGGATGGAAGGCATTTCAGAGCCATTTGTCCCCTTCCTGTTCACATGGGCAACCCATGAATGCATCACTGCTCTCTACCCCAGTGTAGACAAGCACAAGGCCTTCTTCACCTGGACCTCTCACCAATGCCACTGTTTTCTCCAGCACCCTCATCCTGGACTGTGGGATGCCCAGAACAGCCCTCCCAAGACAGTTTCACAAACCATTTTTTCTACACCTTCCCCACATCCCTGCTCAATCTCCTCATGTAAAGCTTAAGGACCAGAAAGGTTGGGTACAAGCGGGACATGGAGAAAAATGGTCAGGAAAGCTTTGAGGTGCACAGGGAGGCCATCACCATGTTGGCAAGCTGTTCTCTCTGAACAGGCCCAGAGGACCTGGACAGCATTTGCTGTGTCCCAGAAACTCGCCTGGAAGGTTGCCTTATGGAGAAAAGGTTTGGTCTGGGAAGGGACAGACAGGGGCTGGTGGAACTGGCTGGTGTGACCGTGAGACATCTCTCCAACACCTCAGAAAAGTCCTGGCTCTCAGGGAGGCTGCATGGTCCTCTGAGAAAGAAAATAGCAAACATGACTTATCGTAGAATAATTGTGGTTGGAAGAGACCCTTAAGATCATCGAGTCCAACCATAACCTAAATCTGGCACTAAACCATGTCCCTAAGAACCTCTTCTGTATGTCTTTTAAACACCTTCAGTGATGGTGACTCCACAACCTCACTGGGCAGTCTGCTCCATTGCTTCAAAACCCTTTCCCTGAAGAATTTTTTCCTCATATCCAATTTAAACGTCCCCGTGTGCAACTTGAGGTCATTTCCTCTTGTCCTATCACTTGCTACTTGGGAGAAGAGACCAACAACCTCCATGATAAAACCTCCTTTCAGGTAGCTGTAGACAGCAACAAGGTCTCCCCTCAGCCTCTTGTTCTCAAGGCTGAACAGCCCCAGCTCCCTCAACCGCTCCTTGTAAGACTGGTGCTCCAGACCCTTCACCAGCCTTGTCACCCTCCTCTGAACTCTCTCCAGCACCTCAATGTCTTCCTTGCCATGAGGGGCCTCAAACTGACCCCAGGATTCAAGGTGCAGCCTTACCAGTGCCCAGTACAAAGGGATGATCACTTCTCTGGTCCTGCTAAAGCTCTGATTGAATCAAGGCTTGAACAGCTTAGTGTGACCCAGTTGGTGACAGGTTGGACTGCAGACTCCTGAGGTCCCTTCAACCTCAGTTCTCTCATGATCCCATTGTGATGTTGGGCTCTGTTTCAGACTGGAGCAGGATCCACCTGTGCTGTAGGTGACCACCTAAACTAACATCTCAGCCAGGGAACCAGCCAACACCTCAGTGTGACTCGCTCTGGGCAAAGTGTGAGGAGTCCTGGGCAGGGAAGGTTCAGAGGGCATGGGGTGCTAGGCAGAGCAAGAGGACTATAGCCCATAAGTTGGCAGGGCTGATCAGGAGGGCTTTAAACTAGGTTTGAAGTGGGAAGGGATTGAAACCGGGCTCTCCAAAGATCAGCCTAAGGATGGAAAGCCCAAATTAAGAGTGAAATCAGCAGCCCACCTGAAGTGTATGTACACTAATGCACGCAGTATGGGCAACAAACAAGAGGAGCTGGAAGCCATTGTGCAGCAGGAAAGCTATGACATAGTTGCCATCACAGAAACATGGTGGGATGACTCTCATGACTGGAGTGCTGCTATGTGTGGCTACAAGCTCTTCAGAAAAGATAGGCAGGGTAGGAGAGGTGGAGGGGTGGCTTTATATGTTAGAGAGTCACTCGACTCTGTTAAACTTGAGGTCAGCAGCGACAAGGTTGAGTGCCTGTGGACCAGAATCAGAGGGAAGTTCAACAAGGCTGACATTCTCGTGGGTGTCTGTTATAGACCGCCCAACCAGGACGATGAAGGAGATGAATTATTCTACAAGCAGCTGGCAGATGTCTCAAAGTCGACAGCCCTTGTTCTTGTGGGTGACTTTAACCTGCCGGATATCTGCTGGGAGCTCAATACTGCACAGAAGAGGCAGTCTAGGAAGTTCCTAGAGTGTGTAGAGGACAATTTCCTTCATCAGCTGGTAAATGAGCCTACGAGGGGCAAGGCCCCACTAGACCTACTGTTTACAAACAGAGAAGGGCTGGTGGGAGATGTAGTGGTTGGAGGCCGCCTGGGTCATAGCGACCATGAAATAATAGAATATTCAATACTCAGAGATGCAGGGAGAACCATTAACAAAACCTCTACGCTGGACTTCCGGAGGGCAGACTTTTGCCTATTCAGAAGCCTAGTTCAGAGCATACCCTGGGAAACAATGCTTAAAAACAAGGGGGCCCAGGAGGGGTGGACATGCTTCAAGCAGGAGGTTTTGAGTGCACAGGTACACGCTATACCAGTGTGCCGAAAGGCTAGCCGTCGGGGAAGACAACCGGCTTGGCTAAACAGGGAGATTCTGAAGGAAATCGGAAATAAAAAGAGACTTTACCAACTGTGGAAAAAAGGGCTGGCTACTTATGAAGAATTTATGGAAATAGCTAGATCATGCAGGAAAAAAATCAGGGAAACAAAAGCGCAATTTGAGGTTAATTTGGCCAATTCTGTCAGGGATAATAATAAGTCCTTCTTTAAATATGTTAATAACAAAAGAAGGGGCAAGGAAAACCTCCATTCTCTGCTGGACTTTGAGGGAAATATAGTTAACAAAGATGAGGAGAAAGCTGAGGTACTTAATACCTACTTTGCCTCAGTTTTCACCAGAAAGACAGGTGGCCCTCAGGACAACTGGCCTCTGGAGGTGGTTGACAGAGACAGGAAGCCAAACAGGTCCCTTGTATTCCAGGAGGAAATAGTTGGTGATTTACTGAGCCATCTGGATCCTCACAAGTCTATGGGACCAGATGGGATCCATCCTAGGGTGATGAGGGAGCTGGCGGAAGAACTTGCCAAGCCGCTCTCCATCATCTTCCAACAGTCCTGGCTCACTGGGGAGGTCCCATATAATTGGAAATTGGCCAATGTTACCCCAGTCCACAAAAAGAGCTGCAAACCTGACCCTGGTAACTACAGGCCTGTCAGTCTGACCTCGGTGCCTGGCAGGGTTATGGAGTAGATCATCCTGAATGCAATCAGCAACTTCAGGATGGACAAGGGATCAGACCCAGCCAGCATGGGCTTAGGAGGGGCAGGTCCTGTCTGACCAACCTGATCTCCTTTTATGATCAGGTGACTCACCTGGTGGATGAGGGGAAAGCCGTGGATGTGGTCTATCTGGACTTCAGCAAGGCCTTTGACACTGTCTCCCATAATATAATCAAGCAAAAGCTGGTAGCCCGTGGCTGGGACAAGTGCACTCCACGCTGGGTGAAGAACTGGCTGGAGGGCCGGGCCCAGAGAGTGCTGGTGAATGAGGCTGCATCCAGCTGACGGCCAGTCACTAGTGGTGTCCCCAGGGGTCAGTGTTGGGTCCAGTCCTGTTTAACATCTTTATTGACGATTTAGATGAGAGGATTGAGACCATCATCAGCAAATTTGCTGATGACACCAAGTTGGGAGGGAGTGTGGACCTGCTAGAAGGCAGGAGGGCTCTGCAGAGGGATCTGGAGAGACTGGAAAAATAGGCTGATTCCAATGGGATGAAGTTCAACAAGGCCAAGTGCCGGGTCCTGCACTTTGGCCACAACAACCCCCTGCAGCGCTCCAGGCTGGGCACAGAGTGGCTGGAGAGCAGTCAGGCAGAAAGGGACCTGGGGGGACTAATGGACAGGAAGCCCAGCATGAGACAATAGTGTGCCCAGGTGGCCAAGAAGGCCAATGGTGTCCTGTCCTGTATCCAAACAAGCGTGGTCAGCAGGACAAGGGCAGTGATCCTTCCCCTGTACTCTGCATTGGGGAGGCCACACCTGGAGTGTTGTGTTCAGTTCTGGGCCCCTCAGCTCAGGAAAGAGATTGAAGTGCTGGAGCGGGTCCAGAGAAGAGCAACAAGACTGGGGAAGGGACTTGAGCACAAGACCTATGGGGAGAGGCTGAGGGAGCTGGGGTTGTTTAGTCTGGAGAAGAGGAGGCTCAGAGGTGACCTCATCACTCTCTATAACTATCTGAAGGGCAGTTCTAGCCAGGTGGGGATTGGTCTCTTCTCCCAGGCAGTCAGCAATAGGACAAGGGGGCATGGGCTTAAACTCTGCCAGGGGAAATTTAGACTGGATATTAGGAAGAAATTCTTTACAGAGAGAGTGGTCAGGCATTGGAATGGCTGCCCAGGGAGGTGGTGGACTCGCCGTCTCTGGAGGTTTTTAAAGTGAGGTTGGACATGGCACTTAGTGCCATGATCTAGTAAACAGACTAGAGTTGGACCGAGGGTTGGACTCGATGATCTCTGAGGTCTTGTCCAACCCAGTCGATTCTGTGATTCTGTGATTCTGTGAAGACACAACATGATCTTGGCTTCATGCCTGCAGGCCCATCAGATGCCAGTTGATGTCAATGGATATTAAAATAAGAAGAAGTGAAGACAAAGAACTAAAGCAAAGGAAGGTGTCGACATAATTTATTTTTCTTTGGTGTTGTTTCTTTTGTTGGAAATGGAAAGTGTTCTCCAGACCTGGGCATGGATCTAGGACACAAATGTCTTCAGCGCCAGGGACACAAACACCTGGTGCCAGTGTAGATGCCCTGGGAACCCCTGCCCAGGCTCCACCTGCACTGCAAGGTGCTCTGCTATCCCCAGGTCCTGTGTGAGAGATGTCAATCCCAGGCCTGCACCTCAGGTACACTGGGCCCCAAAATGGCCCTGGCTGTTTATGTTGAGACAGCTGATGACTGATCTCTGCCTGGAAACCTCCACTATTTTGTTGTTGTTGTTTTGTTTTGGGCTTTTTGTTTGGTTGGTTCGTTGGTTGGTTTGGGTTTTGGTTTTGGTTGTTGTTCTTGGTGGGTTGGTTTGGTTTTTGTTTTGCTTTTGTATTGTGGCTGTTTTTGTTTATTTTGTTTGGTTTGTTATTTTCTTTTATTGGAGATTCTTTTTTAATTGTTTTGTTTTTTTTTTTAACATATTAAAATTTAAAAGAAAAAAGCCAAAAAGGGAATTATGGGGAAGTTTAACAAGGGAAGGAGAAGAAATATTGGTCTTCCCCTGTACTTCTATTACCAACACTCTAGTATTTCATCTCCCTTGTCATTCAGGAGTTCCCACCTCTCCTGATTAAGTGTCCCTGTCCAAGGACAACTTTCCAGCACTGTCTGGACGTTTGCCCTTCCCAGTGCTCTCAGGTTTCTCCTCCACTTGCTCTTTGGTCATTCAGTGGCCTCTCAACTGTCTGGTTTCTGCTTTGAGCTTCAGGGAGTTACAAACTTGCCCCATTCTTCAGAGCTCTAATTAACATGGCAGTCAACACGTTCATTGTGTTTACTTCTATCCTCTCCTGTCTCTCTGTCTAAAGCAGTTCTTGTGTGGGTGTCCCTTGTGGATGCTGGACCTCACCAGATCCACTTACACACACAGCTGAGGAAAGTGTTTTGCTGTTGATTGAACTGTGTAGTGTTTGCACAGGAGAGCAGGTGGAGCTGGTGCACAGGAGCTGCAGCATCTCCTGCAGAGCTCAGTGGAGAAGTCTGATGGAGGAAAAGTGATGCAATCTCTTTGGGCCAATGAGGGAACCGGCAAACTGGGGGTGGGGGTGAGGAGCCAGGTTGCCCATACAGTGTCCAGCCTCAAGGGACTGTTCTCCTGCCTGTCCAGATGTCTTCAGGAGACCCTCAGGATCAATGTCCAGTGTAGAATGCTGCTGTCACTTCTTCCATACACTGAAAAATGACAGAAAATACCATTGAAAGAAAAACCCTCCTTTATGAAATCTTCTTTGAAACCTTCATCAGCAAGTGTCCCATTGAAACCTCTCCAGTTAGTTCTGCAAATCTTGAAGATTTGAAAAAAATTAGGGAAAGAAACATCGCTCGTTAGGGCTTTCTGTGTTTTAATGAGCCCCATGGTGTATTTGGTGCTGAGTCCATGAACCTCAGATACCAAGGACAGACTGAGGAATCTGCTCAAGAAGTCCAAGCCAGAACAAACTCCAAAGTACCTTGAAGCCTTAATGTGCCCCACTGAGGGCTGTTACTGACAAAGCCTCCCCAGGGACTCCTTAGAGCAGATAACTGGAGGCAGTGATTGCATCAGGCAAAGGCAAAGTGCAGCAGCTCTGATGCTGAGAAAGCTCTTGGTTTGTTTGATGAAGGACAATGGCCAAGCCTTGAGCCCCTGCCCCTGGGAAGGGAGATCTTGTCCCTCACGTGTGGCTCAGGGCTCTTCCTGGGGCTGTGGGGAGTGCGATGCCCAGTGCAGGACAATGGTGTGACACTCCCTGGGGGTGCAAGGAGGCAATGGGGTGCCATGGCCATGACAACCATGTGTCTCCTCTTAGGCCTCGCTGGCAGGAACATCAGCCATAGCCACGGGGACAAAGACCTTGGCTCTTGCAGGGACATCCAGCCTTGCCAGCGCCCTTGGCCGTGTCCACCACAATCCATCCTGCACTGTCCCAGGCCTGTGGCTGTTTCCCCACAGGCTGCAGACACCCCATGCGCTTCCCCACCTTGTTCTCACCCCAGTGTGTCCCCACCTGTGCTGCTGTCTCTCCATCCTCACCAGCTGTTCCTGGAAACACAAAGCCATGGCTGATCCAGAGTCCCTCTGAATGACCACAGCACTGTGCTCAGAATGACATTTCTTTATCCTGAGCTCCACTCTGGACCTCCAGAACTGCAGTTTCGATGGTTTAAAAGTGCCGTCACCTTGGAAAGTGATTTTCAAGAGTTCTTGAGCCACTACTATCTTTCCCTCTCAATGTTCTACCCCAGCCAGCAACTAAGACCACAATAGCTGCTCACGTACTCCCCCAATATATTAAGTGCGATATGGAAGATAACCGAAGGGAATGGAGAAACCCGTGGGTTCAGAAATAGCATTTTAATAAGACAATAAAAATAGTATAATATACTACTACTATGTATATAATTAAATGAAATGAAATTTAAAAATTAAAATTAAATATAAAAAATCAAACTAAATTAAATTTAAAAAAATATACTCAGTGCAATCTGTCACGTAACTCCAGTCACACGGAACAGCCAGTCCTGGAGAAAGGAGCACCTTGGTCCCAAACAACCAATCCCAGCAAGACAGAGCAAAAAGGCCCAAGGGCCACCTGCAAAATGGCAGAACAGCCAAAAACTCACTCAAATCTCCCAAAAGAACGGAACTTCCAAACTAAACTAACCAAAGTACCTGGCAAATCTGAATTAACCAGCCAGAAATGTCAGCTCCAGCTTTGTACTGAGCATGACACTAATTGTAGGTGTGGGAAGATAAGGGAAGATTGGCAAGAAGCAGATTTGTAAATACGCTTAAGTGACTGTACCCAGAGTTTAGAAAACACAAATCACACTAATTTAGGTTTAGCCTTGTGTGCTTCACAAGTTGAACCTCTGTCTTTATAGAACATAGACTTATGAAATCTTAAAGACACCTCCTCAAACATCCTTGAAATTCCTGCTTCACTCAATGACAGGAAGATGTGCCAGGGGAGGGTCAGGTTGGACATGAGGAAAAGGTTCTTCACCCAGAGGTGCTGGACACTGAACAGGCTCCCCAGGGAGGTGTCATGGCCCCAACCTGACAGTGTTCAAGAAGAGACTGGACAACGTCCTCAGACACATGGGGTGACCTGTGGGGTGTCCTGTGCAGGGACAGGAGTTGGATTTGATGACCCTTGTGGGTCCTTCCAACTCAGGACATTCTATGATTCTATGAAACACTAGGTCAAAAGTCCATGCACAGATGAGATGTAAACACATGGCTCAGAGCTCTTCCTGGGACCGTGGGATGTGGGTGTGCAAGGCCAAGGGAAGGACAACACTGGTACAACTTCCAGCTTCCCCATGGGGCTGCAAGGAGGCAACAAGGCCCCAGTGCCATGAGGACAACATGTCTTCTCTTAGACTTTTTTTACAGAGACAACTGCCATGGCCAAGGGGACAGAGATCTGGGTTCTGTGGGTCCCTTCCAGCCTTACAGCGCCCTTTGCCATCTCCATCACAGGCTGTTCCACACGGTCCTACCCCTGCCCCTCTTTCCCTGCAGGCTGCAGACACCCATCTCGCTTCCCCACCTGCTCTCAGCCCAGCATTTCTGCACCTTCACTGCTGTGTCTGCATCCTCACTGGCTGCTCTTTGGCACACAAACCATGGGCTGATCCAGCTCCTTCTGAGTGAGCTCTTGCCCTACAGCACTGCCCTTCCAGTGACATTTCTTCCTCCTGATAACCAGTCTCTACTTCCACATCTGCACTTGGTGGCTTTGTTTTTTTTTCTCTGCTGCTTTTTCCCACTACTTTGGAAGCTTTACCACCTCAGAAACTGCCCATCAAGCAGAGATCCCAACCTGTTATTCTTCTAGTCGTCTTGCACTTGACCAGAGAGAAGTAACCTCACTGTGATCTCCTAAATCCCATGAGTGCTGCTGGCCTTTCAGCTTCTCTGATACACACAACCATGTCCCTGCTGCTGTCCCATCATGTTCTCAGGTGGGATGGATGTGACAACCTGTCTCCAAGATCTCTTCCTGGGTAGGATCTGTCATACTTAGGCAGAGGTTCTTTCCCAGCCATGTCCCTGCTGCTGGGCTGTCACCTCCAGACACAGAACTGGCCTCACTGTCCCCTTCACAGCCACAGGATTCTGACTGGATTATGAGTGTCTGAGACACAACTGAACTCATAATACCATAACTATCCATCACCTTTTTTATGGCCTAGGACCCAGTCAGATAAAAGTACACTTATTTTATCAAATTCATCAATTATATTCCCTACTAGAGATTTGAGTTGAAAAACACTCTTCAGAGGAACTGCTGTATTTTTGTTGACAACATTTCCAACTCCTTTTCTGTCTTTTATTCTTTCTATTCTTCCTCTGCCTATTCTGCCTTCAAAATCCTCTCCAAGGGAAAGATTCATTGAATCGCAGAATAACTTCAGGTTTGAAGAGAGCCCTTGTCTCACTTGTCTCACTGTCCTGCTCCAGGCAGGGTGAACCAGGTGAGGTTGTCCAAGGGTTCCTCACAACTATGCATCATCCACAGAGAAGCTGAAAGTGCACTCGTCACATCATACAGAGGGAGAATAAAGATGTTTAACAGTGTTGGTCCAAGTGCTGGTCACTGAGGGATGCTACTAGTAACTGGCTGCACGGAGGGCTTTGTACCGCTGATGACATTTGGCTTGATTGTCCAGCCAACTTCCCACCCAGCTTCCAAATCTCCAGCCCAGAGATCACTGATCTGGCTACTAGGACACCAAGGAACACCACGTCTGTGACCCTGCAAAATTCCAGGTATGGCGGCAGGTTGACCAGCTGTTAATTCTCCTTCATGCTTTTCATGCAGATGGGTTCGATATCTGCCTTTTCCAAAGACCTCGGAAACCCTCTTACCACTTTGTCTTACTTTGAGAGCACAACCCAGAATCACAGGCAAGGGTGACAGAGCAGACAGGAGCACTTGCAATGAGCCTGTCCCAGCAGCTGAGATGAATCTCACTGGGCCACTGAGGTTTGTTCCTGGAGTCACACACAGAAATGCCAGGGTTCCATCAGGCATCCATGTCTGAGTTGGTCTCAGGACTCCTTATGCACCCAGGGATGCTCAGAGACAGAGTCTGTCCCTTTTACACACAGAGGCAGGAGTCACAGTGTCCCTCTGGCCTCCTGTTGCCGCTCCAAAGGGGTGGGAGACACCTCAGCCCGGTGGTGTGTCACCTGCTCTGCACTCATCTGAGATGTCCCGCGTCCTGAGGAATGGACACAGGGATCACAATTCAAGGAAGCACATCGCAGTACTGCATGCAGGTGATTTCCCATAGGTTGTTCCTCCCAATATGAAGTGACCTCAGGACCTCGTCTGTCTCACAGGCCTTCACGGAATGGAAAGGAATAGTTGATGGTGTTTATGCTCACTCAGGTTCATGTCACCTCACGTACATGATGTGCATGCTCACATCTCATCTGTACAAAGCAAACGTGGATTACTGAACTATTCATTGAGTGTCCATCCATGGAGAGAAAACAGCCTCTGTGGGTGAGAAGCCAGTGCTGGAAATGGTGGTTGTGAGGGGTCAGTCCATGGTGATTGAGGCTCCTTCTATGGGGTGTCCAGTGCACAGGGGCACAGCCCAGCCCCTGCTCTGCTGGTCCTGCAGGTCTCTGGCAGGAGCCTGGCTGTGAGAGGACACTGCTGTGTGCCAGCCCTGCACACACACACTGTTCAGCTGTACAATGGTGTTTCATCTGTGGGCCAGTTTCTTGGGTATATTCTTGAGAGAAGGTTTGGAAGAAGACCTAAACCTTCAGGCCCTGCCCATAGGAGATCACCTTTCTATCTGGAAAGGTTGTTCTGGGGCCCGCTCTGTCACAGCAGTGCCCATTGCCTGTCCCTGCCTGCGCCCACAGCACTGACACACAGCAGGACGGTGACCAAGCTGCCAGAGTACTCAGGCCTTGCACCAACAGAAGGGATGAGAAGGAGAGTGTGGGAGTGGAACCAGAACAGCTCTGGAAGAACAAGCGCTGGTGCTCCCTGGCAGGGCTGCCAGGATGGACTCTTTTACCCTCCTCCCATGAACACAGGAACTGTCCCTGCAGCTCTAAAAAGGCCTTGCAGGAAGGATATAGTGAAAAACAAGTCACTAAAGAGCCCTTTATTGTGTTTAGAGACAAGGAGAGCACGGCTCCTCATTTACACAGCCAACAGTTATAAAAGAAAAGCTGACAGTGAATTAGAAAGGGGATGACAACATTATCACAATAAGAAAACAACTAAGAACAAGAAAAAATCCGAATGACAGGCTGGACCTGTAATTAGCTACATTTAAACGGCTAAGCAGATGGGCAGTTTATTGCTTTAGAAAACACTAAGCTATGAGTTTCCACAGGGCATCCTTGAGTTAACTGTTCCTCATGCTGTAGATGAGGGGGTTCACTGCTGGAGGCACCACTGAGTACAGAACTGACACCACCAGGACCATAGATGTGGAAGAGATGGAAGGGGGCTTCAGGTGGGCAAACATGACAGTGCTGAGGAACAGGGAGACCACGGCCAAGTGAGGGAGGCAGGTGGAAAAGGCTTTGTGCCGTCCCTGCTCAGAGGGGATCCTCAGCACGGCCCTCAAGATCTACACATAGGACACCACAATGAACACAAACCAGCCAAACCCGATTAACAGACTAAACACAATAAGCCCAAGTTCCCTGAGGTAGGAGTGTGAGCAGGAGAGCCTGAGGATCTGGGGGATTTCACAGAACTGGCCCAGGGCATTGCCCTTGCACAGGGGCAGTGAAAATGTACTGGCCGTGTGCAGCAGAGCAGTGAGAAACCCAGTGGCCCAGGCAGCTGCTGCCATGTGGACACAAGCTCTGCTGCCCAGGAGGGTCCCGTAGTGCAGGAGTTTGCAGATGGCAACGTAGCGGCCGTACGACATGACTGTGAGCATAAAATACTCTGCTGTTATCAAGAAGACAAACAAAAAGAGCTGAGCAGCACATCACAAAAAGGAGATGGCCTTGGTGTTCCAGAGGGAATTGGCCATGGTTTTGGGGACAATGGTGGAGATGCAGCCCAGGTCGAGGAGGGCCAGGTTGAGCAGGAAGAAGTACATGGGGGTGTGCAGGTGCTGGTCCCAGGCTATGGTGGTGATGATGAGGCCGTTGCCCAGGAGGGCAGCCAGGTAGATGCCCAGGAAGAGCCAGAAGTGCAAGAGCTGCAGCTCCCGTGTGTCTGTGAACGGCAGGAGGAGGAACTGGGTGATGGAGCTGCTGTTGGACATTTGCTGCTGATGGTCATGGGAAACCTGTCATAGGAGGAAAAGACAGTGACAAGTTATCAGTGACTTCTCTGAGCAAAATCAAAGCCATTTCTCACACACTCTCCCCTGCTCCACACCCCTTGTCCTTTTCCAGACCTTCCTCCAGCTCGGTGTCTGAGCCCTGGGTGGTGCTGGCTGGAGGTGCCATGAGGAGCAGGGCCTGTGCCCACTGTCTGCGGAGGAGTCAGCCCTGCTCTGCAGCAGGGGGCATGGGAACGGGGGGCAGGGGCCAGAACTGGGGTTTAGCTGTGTCAGATGGAACCACAACATGTCTCAGCCTTTCCTAAAAAGCATTTTCTTGGTTGCAGAATCTCTGCACTTCTCCATGGGGCTTTCAGGTACACAACGATGGTGTAGGACAGGTTTGCATCCTGGAGGGAAGCTCACAGCGTGGAAGGAAACCTCAAAGAAACAGCCTAGAGTCCTAATGATGGCATTTGATTGAGGGAGACTCAGCTCATTGCCCAGCCCCACAGACTGCATTGCCCACAGCCCACAGGTCAGAGCAAAGCTGGGACACATGTGCCCATGGACACACCTGCAGGAAAGGACCCCCAGAACAGGCTGTGACTCTGCAGCTGAAACTGCCATCCCCAGAGAGCCTGACAGCAAGAACAAGACCCCAACAGCAGTGACCCAGAGCAGGGGAGCAAGAAGGAAAATGCGGTGAGAGTGGGTGTGAGAGAGGCCAGGGCAGAGGCAGCCGGGCACTCAGACAGCGTCCCCCTTCCCCAGCTGTGCAGCCACCTCCCAGACACCAACAGTGCCGGGCAGCTGCTCTCAGCCCCTGTTCTCTGCAGAGGAACTGGAGCTCTGGCTGCACAGGAGCTGCCTCATGCCTTGGAGCCCCCGGCCCTGAGGGCAGAGGCTTTGCTGGGTGGGAGAGGAGGCCAGGGGGCTGCTCACAGGAGGGATCTGACCTGCAGGGGGTCACAGGGACTTTTCTCTGTTCTCCCTCCCATAACAATTCCGTGTTTGGTTTCCTCCCATTTCTGATCATTTCCCTGCTGCCTGGAGATTCTCCCCTGGGAGGTGTTTCCCTGTCCATGTCTGTTCCCTGTCAGTGCTCACAGACCATCCCACCCTCTGTGCCCTCCCCCTGGCCCTACAGATCCTGCCTGTTCACAGGGCACTGCCTGGGGGCATCTTCCTGTTTGCAGGATGGAAAACAGGACAGGTCAGACTAAGTCTGACGGGTCCAGCCAAGGTGATGCAGGTGCTGTGCACAGGCAGAGGGGTGGTGAGGGAATGTCATGAGCCTTCTGGGAGATGTACTGATCACTCAGAGTTGCAGTTCAGGAGTCTCAGTGACTTCTTAAGGCATGAGAGCTCATTTTGCATTTATCATTTCACACATGCCCCTCCTGCCCCCCCCCCCCCCCAACTTTAGTCTTGGAATAGGAAACTGAAAGGACAGACTCAGGTAACCTCCTTATCTTTAAAGCAATACCTGTACACAAGCAGCAGAAGGACCATTCCCTGCCAGGGGTCGCTCCTTTCCCCCCCAGTTTCTCGCCTCAGTGTTGCTGGGATCTCCCGGGCAGGCTGAGCGCTGACCCTGGCAGGCGGCAGAGTCCCTGCCCCGGCACAGCCCTGGGGTGCAGGGACCCTGCTCTGCAGGACAGCCCTGGGCACCCCTGGGTGCTCCCCCTGCAGTCACCCTCATCAGAAGCTGCCTTCATGCCCTGTCCCTCTGACAGTGCATCAGGAAAGCCCTGCTCTGGAGTGCGTTCTTGTCCTCTACATGAGAAATATTGTGAGAGAGACCTGACAGATCCTGCAAACTGTGTCATGTGCCAGCTTTAGGAGATTCTGCCAGGAAATGCAGCTGCATTGTCCTACATGCAGAGACTTACCATCTAAGGACTTTGAAGACTGGTCTCTCAATGAGCCCTCAGCAACCAACCCCCTACATTGCCTTTCCCTCTCTGTGCGTGGCTCCTGTGCCCTCGGTGCTGCAGGCAGAGCCCTCAGCCCTGCTGCGTGTGCAGAGGAGCTGCTCCTGGGCAGAGCTGTCTCTCTGCAGCGCTGCCGCTGCCATGAGCTCCCTGTGTCCCAGGAGCCCAGCCCAGCTCAGCAGCACAGGAGCAGCCCATGATGTCCCTTTCTCTGTCCCCTCTGGGCTCCTCCAGGTGTCCCTGGGGCTCCAGGGGCACATCCTTTCAAACAACTTCAAGTAATCAGTGATGTTGATTCTCTCTCCTCTGAAGAGACACTTCTCACCAGCATTGTATTCTTCATATTAAAAATTAAATTGCTATGAGAATCATCTTTTCTTGTCCCATCATTAGACAGGACACCAGGAATGTTACAGCAAAGGATTTTATTTCTCCAGGCTGGGGGAGGAATATCCTCAGTTGAATGAGTTCAGGCATTTTATTCTGGATTATACTCCCAGGTCTAGAGAGACATTCATCAGTCTTTGGCCATGTCATGTCTGTGCTCTGCAGCAAATCTTTTGCACACATGGGCTCTTGGACACTTGGTACCAGGTTTCTTGTGGCGGGTCAGAGCTGGGCTGGTGCCACAGCTGGGGTGGTTCAGCCCAGATGTGAGGCCATGTCCTCAGCCAGAGACCTGACTGGGGGAGCTGGAGCTGTCAGTGCTGCAGACAGAGCTGTGATACGGATGGAATGAACTGCCAGGCAGGGTGGCAGAAGTGAGTTCATCTGGTCTGCAAGGACAGCAGCCTCCAAGCACAGCAACAGTCCAGATCAGAACTCAGTCTAGACCTGTATGGAAACTCAAGGGCCCATAATGAGCTGTTACTACTGCAGGAACAGTTAAAGGAGAAACAAAAATACTGTGCGGTGACTGATGACTTTAATAAGAGAAAGAGGTGAGAATTTCCTTGTCCTCTTGTCCTCTGTCTTCACCAGCAATGTGTCCCAGGCCTCTCTGACATGAGACGAGAATCTGGAGAACAACCAGCAGTGGATGGGGATCAAGTCAGGGGTCATTGGAACTAACACGATCCTTTCCAGTCTATGGGACAGGAGGGGCAGCATCCCAGGAGCTGGGACAGCAGGACCATGTCCCAGTGAGGCCACCTTCCACCATCTTGGAAAGCTCATGGAGAGTAAGGAGACTCTGTATCAAAAACAGCGTGGTCAGCAGGACAAGGGCAGTGATCCTTCCCCTGTGCTCTGCATTGGGGAGGCCACAGCTGTGGTATTCTGTTCAGTTCTGGGCCCCTCAGTTCAGGAAAGACATTGAAGTGCTGGAGCGGGTCCAGAGAAGAGCAACAAGGCTGGGGAAGGGACTTGAGCATAAGCCCTATGAGGAGGGGCTGAGGGAGCTGGGCTTGTTCAGTCTGGAGAAGAGGAGGCTCACAGGTGAGCTCAGCACTCCCTAGAACTATCTGAAGGGCAGTTCTAGCCAGGTGGGGATTGGTCTCTTCTCCCAGGCATCAGCAATAGGACAAGGGGGCATGGGCTTCAACTCTGCCTGGGGAAATTTAGGCATCTTTCCAGAGAGAGTGGTCAGGCATTGGAATGGCTGCCCAGGGAGGTGCTGGACTCACCATCCCTGGGCGTTTTTAAACCGAGATTGGCCATGGCACTTAGTGCCATGATCTAGTAAACAGACTGGAGTTGGACCAAGGGTTGGACTGGATGATCTCTGAGGTCTTTTCCAACCCAGTTAATTCTGTGATTCTGTGATTTTCAAGTTAGGGAGAGCTCTGAGGTTCTCCCTGACCACAGGAATGATTCACCTGAGGTGCAGGGCTGATTTACAAGTGCCCCAGTGTCAGCATCCATGTACAGAGTCTGCTCATCAGCCAGGCAGCAAATCCATCATTATAGAAATAGAGACGAGGCTCTTGACCAGCTCCTTGCACCGAGCAATTGGCATGCCTTGTCTGCTGAGATTCCAGGGAACACCTGAACTTTAAGAACTGAGAAGTTTTAGTCCTCACTGAGCATCCTGGTTCATCTCCTGACCCATGTGGTGCTCCAGGCTGTGAAGAGAATCCAAGCCAACTTCTTGACTGGGCTAGTTCCATTTCACATGGTGCCAAACAGGGCAGATGAAGGGGACTTATAAATCCAATATCTGCTGCACAGTTCTTCAGAGATTAGAAATGTAGGGAACAATGTATTGTCAGTGCACACCACATAAAGATTCTGGCTTCCTTTGTGCCTTTTCACTTAGCTGGGATCTGTTCCTTGGCTTTCATTGGCTACAAAGGAAACAACTCTCCTATGCCACCTGCCCCTCACACCAGAAAAAGAAAGGAGAAAATGTATGGAAGAGGGACGATTTGGGAAAAAGTTCTGACTAAGAAGTGTATTCTTTCAATAAGAAAAAGGTGGAAGTGGGAGAAAGCACTGTTCCAAGAACTTCGTAGAAGAGGCCAACTACTGAGATGCAAGATGTATTTTGAGAAGTGAGAAGTGAGAATGACTGCTGGGAGGGAAATTAAAGAGCTTTAATTCATCAACATAACCAAGAATAGGGAATTTTCCGTTGCTGTTATTAGTGATAGTACCACTATCAAAAACATCCTTGAAAACGTCACTGTCATCTCTTGGCTTCAAAGCTCAGCCTGCTCAGTATTTGACAGGACTGCTTCAAACATCTGTGACCCAAGTCTTTTACCCAAGGAAGGGAAAAACTTCCAGTGCAGGCACCACACCAGTTCCCAATCTGCCTAGAGAGCCAGGACAGTTGTGCCACACAAGAGCCAGCCTGGACAGTTAGTGAGAACTGAAATATTTAAACTCCAATCATAGAATGACAGCATTATAGAATCATTTAGTTGGGAAAAGACACATAAGAACATGGAACTCAAACATAAGACCTCGACATAAGAACTCCAACAATAAACCATATCCCTAAGTGCCACATCTCCATGTCTCTTAAACACGTCCAGCAATGGAAGCTCCAATCCCGAGCTGGCAGGACACCGTTGGCTGCAGTTGGACATAAGATACTGGTCATGGCTGTGAGTTCAGCCCTGACTGGCAGAATGTCTCACACCCTCACTCAGGAGGGCAGGGGGCTGGGAGATGGGAGCACGTTTCAGTTTCCAGATCCCAGCACAGAGCCCAAACCATCCTGCCCTTGGACTCTGGATCCCATTTCCTGAGAAGCAAAGCTGGTGGCCTTCTGAGGATAATCATGTTAAAAGACATGAGTAATCCTTCAAGTGTTTGCGTAATTTGTCTGGGAATGACGGTTTTAAAAAGAAAAATAAAAGTTTAACATGCTTATATTTAAATACGTGTAAAATAGTACTCTGCATGTGTGGTCGCCCCTCTGGCAATGACAGTTAAATAGGTATTTGCACTATAAGACTCCATACCCCATCCACAAGCACACATCTAAGTGGTTCAGATGAAGGGTGGTGTGGCAAATGTCACCCTTTGTGTCCCCAGGTGATGGACACTGCTCATGTGCCTCTGCAGAGAGTGGCAGGAGCTGCATCCCCTTCTCGGGACAGACTCCTTCCAGGAGAGACACCGACACAGGGGGAACTCATCAGGTCTTTACGGCATTTCACTGTGCATCAGTTTTGACATATTGGGTGCTGTCCTGTGACTGCCCTTTCTGCACAAATGATCATACAAACACAACCATTTAGTAAGACATGGTCATAAAGGGCTGTTGTGGATAAGAAAGCTCACCGTGCTGTATCTCGGATGCTGAATCTGGGATATTGTATCTGGGATGCTGTATCTGGGATGCTGTATCAAGGATGCTGTATCTGGGATTCTGTATCTAGGATGCCGTATCTGGGGTGCTGTATCTTAGATGCTGTATCTGGGATGCTCTACATTGGATGCTGTATCTAGGATGCTGTATCTGAGATGCTGTATCTGGGGTGCTGTATCGAGGATGCTGTATCTAGGACGCTGTATCTAGTGTGATTCATCTGGGATACTGTAACTGGGATGCTGTATCTAGGATGCTTTTTCTGGGATGCCGTATCTGGAATGCTGTATGTAGGATGCTGTATCTAGGATACTGTATCTAGTATGCTGTATCTGGGATGCTGGATCTGGGATGCTCTATTTGGGATCCTGTATCTAGGTTGTTATATCTGGGGGGGTGTATCTAGGATGCTGTGTCTAGGATACTGTGTCTAGGATGCTGTGTCTAGGATACTGTATCTGGGATGCTGTATATAGAATGCTGTATCTAGGATGCTGTATCTGGGGTGCTGTATTCTAGAATGCTGTATCTAGTATGCTGTAAGTAGTGTGATGTGTCTGGGTTGCTGTATCTGGGCGGCTATATCTAGGATGCTGTATCTAGGATGCTGTATCTAGGATGCGGTATCTGGGATGCCGTATCTGGAATGTTGTATGTAGGATGCTGTATCTAGTATGCAGTATCTGAGATGCTGTATCAAGGATGCTGTATCTGGGATTCTGTATCTAGGATGCCGTATCTAAGATGCCGTATCTGGGATGCTGAATCTTGGATGGTATATCTAGGATGCTGTATCTAGGATGCTGAATCTGGAATATTGTATCTGGGATGCTGTATCTGGGATGCTGTATCAAGGATGCTGTATCTCGGATTCTGTATCTGGGATGCCGTATCTGGAATGTTGTATGTAGGATGCTGTATCTAGGATGCAGTATCTGAGATGCTGTATCAAGGATGCTGTATCTGGGATTCTGTATCTAGGATGCCGTATCTGGGATGAGGTATCTGGGATGCTGTATCTTAGATGCTGTATCTCAGATGCTGTATCTTGGATGCTGTATCTGGGCTGCTGTATCTAGTAAGGTGTATCTAGGATGTTCTATCTAGTGTGATGTATCTAGTATGCTGAGTCTTGGAAGCTGTATCTGGAAATCTGTATCGGGGATCATGTATTTGGGATGCCTTCCAAGATTCCGCATACTAGTTACATCACACTAGGCAGAGAATCGTAGATACATCATACTAGATACAGCACCCAAGATACAGCATCCTAGATACAGCATAACAGATATAACAAGCTAGATAAAGGATCGCAAATACAGCATCTCTGAGCCATCATCTCAGATACAGCATCCCAGATACATCACACTAGTTACAGCATCCTAGATACAGCATCCCAGATACCGCACCCCAGATACAGCATTCTAGATACAGCATCCCAGATACAGCATCCTACGTACAGCATCTCAGGTACAGCATCCTAGATACACCATCCTAGATACATCATCCTGTATACAGCATCCCAGATACATCACACAAGATACAGCATCCTAGATACAGCATCCTAGATACAGCATCCCAGATACAGCATCCCAGATACATCACACTAGATACAGCTTCTAGATACAGCATCCTAGATACAGCATCCCAGATATAGCATCCCAGATACATCACACTAAATACAGCTTCTAGATACAGCATCCTAGATACAGCACCCCAGATACAGCATCCCAGATACGGCATCCTAGATACAGAATTCTAGATACAGCATCCAAGATACAGCTTCCCAGATACAGCATCCTAGATACAGCATCCAGATATGGCATCCCAGATACTGCATCCTAGATACAGCATCCTAGACACGGAATCTCAGATACAGCGTCCTTGATACAGCATCCCAGATACAGCATCCCAGATACAGTTTCCTAGATACAGCATCCCAGATACAGCATGCCAGATACCGCATCTAAGACAGAGCATCCTAGATACAGCATCCCAGATACTGCATCCTAGATACAGAATCCCAGATGCAACATCCTTCATACAGCATCCCAGATACACCATCCCAGATACAGCATCCTAGAATACAGCACCACAGATACAGCATTCCAGATACAGCATCCTTCATACAGCATCCCACATACAGCATCCCAGATACAGTGTCCTAGATACAGCATCCTACATACAGCATTCCAGATACGGCATCCCAGATACAGCATTCTAGATACAGCATCCTAGATACAGCATCCCAGATACAGCATTTTACATACGGCATCCCAGATAAGGCATCCTAGATACAGCATCGTAGATACCGCAACCCAGATACAGCATTCTAGATACAGCATCCCAGATACAGCATCCTACATACAGCATCCCAGATACAGCATCCTAGATACACCATCCCAGATACATCATCCTGTATACAGCATGCTAGATACATCATCCTACATAGAGCAACCCAGATACAACAACCGATCTACATCATCCTAAATACAATATCCCAGATACAGCATCCCAGATACAGTATCCTAGATTCAGTATCCTAGATACAGCATCCTAGATACAGCGTCCAAGATTCAGCATCCCAGATACAGCAACCCAGATACAGCATCTAAGACAGAGCATCCTAGATACAGTATCCTAGATACCAAACCTCAGATACATCATTCTGTATACAGCATCGCAGATACAAGATCCTACATACAGATACAGCATCCCGGATACCGCATCTGACACAGAGCATCCTAGATACAGCATCTCAGATACTGCATCCTAGATACAGAATCCCAGATGCAGCATCCTTCATACAGCATCCCAGATACACCATCGCAGATACAGCATCCTAGATGCAGCATCCTAGATACAGCATCCCAGATACAGCATCCCAGATACAGCATCCCAGATATATCACACTAATTACAGAATCCTAGATACAGCATCCCAGAATACAGCACCTCAGATACAGCATCCCAGACACATCATCTGGATACAGCAATCTAGATACAGCATTCTAGATACAGCATTCAAGATACAGCATCCCAGATACAGCATCTAAGTTACAGCATCCCAGATACGGCATCCCAAATACGACATCCTAGATACAGAATCTCACATACAGCATTCTTGATACAGCATCCCAGATACAGCATCCTACATACAGCATCCCAGATACAGCATCCTAGATACAGCATCCTAGATACATCATCCTACATACAGCCTGTATACAGCATCCTAGATACATCATCTTACATACAGCAACCCAGATACAGCATCCGAGGTACATCATCCTAGATACAATATCCCAGATACAGCATCCCATATACGGCATCTTAGATACAGCATCCCAGATTCAGCGTCCTAGATACAGAGTCCTAGATACAGCATCCGAGAAACAGCATCCCAGATACAGCATTCTAGATACTGATATATGTTCTTAACTATTAACTAATAAACCATTAAAAAACTAACACTTGACACTTGAAGAACTAACCCTACCCCACATCACTAAAGACTCTTAGAGAGCCGACCCTTTAACCCACATCACTATTGTCCAGCCTTGCTTAGCTCTGTGTAACTTACTGTACAAAAAACAGGACGTCACTGACGCCCTGCAAGGACAATAATCCTTGGTGCGTCCTTGGGTGAACTAGATTACAGGAACTCAGGCACAGGACAGGAGATACGCCAGTTTAACCAACTCCGCAGCCTGAGACCCAGCCAACTCATCACCAAAGGTGACCGTGTACAGAGAAGAGGACCCGGGGTCACGATCACTGCGCAGCTGCAACCAGGAGGAGCCAGAGCTGGAGACTGTGGAAATGGTCTCCTGAACTCATTCCAATAAGATCCACCTGCTCGGGGACAGGTTCTGAATATGTACAGGCGTTCCTAGAACTGTCATGAATATGTAACACTTTACTGCATTTAACCAAACTCACAGCTACTGTAATTTTACACAGGCACTAGGTGAAATGATTCCCCGTGTGTCCGGCGTTATAAATAAATGCATACCTTCCTTATAACTTCAACAACCCAGCTGTCAGGATGAGTTTACCCAGGGCAGTTCCGTATTCTGTATTAGGCCTTCTGATTCCAGTCTGAGATACAAATTCTGTAGAGGCACCACATAGACACAACCAACCTGAAACCACCTCGTGAAATCCCTCCACCAGGTTTGCTGCTGCGTTTGGGTTCTTTGTGCAAGTTCCATATATGCTTGAGAAGGTTTTAGAGAAAAAAAAACTGGAGCAGGACATTTTCAAGCACGGGTGAATTATAGTAGGATGATTTTTTTTCCCTGTTGCTTCTAGAACTGTTGAAAGTTTAATTTTTAAAATGTTTCTGAAACAGTATATAGTTTTGCTCTAATAAATCACGCACAAAACGTTATCTATATCTATTTTTCCAGAGGAGCCAAAGAGACTTGGAAGCAAATAACAAAGGAGAACGATATGTAGACATGAGCAAGAGATGAAATGAGTGTGTTAGTTTACAAGAAATTCAACTGGAAAATCTAAAGATGAAAAAGCGGCAAATTCAAAAAATAAGATGCAGGAAGTACAGTGTAACATTTCAGAACTGATAGAAATGGAAATTTAAAAACTGTGCTCTGGATGGTCACATATAAAGGTCTTCAATAAATTTTATCTGTTTTGAAAATTTGATAATTGAAATTATTTTTACAGACTGTATTTAATGCACAGTTACTAAAAGGAATTGATACTATCAGTTTTACTTTGGACTTTCAGAGGACTTTTAATGTCAACAGCAACACTCATGCATTCTAGAAAGTCGTTGTTTCCGTGTGAAAGCCGGATCCTTAGATGGTTCAGCTGTTCGCTGCATGTTCGAGGGCTCAGTCTGAGTGTGATCTGGAGATTTTGCCACTTGAGCAGGGCAGCAGAACTATGTGATGAACTAAATGAACTGTGCAACAAAACTTTCAGAATTAACTGAAATACGCTTTACACACACTTTAAAGCATAAAATATTTTATTTTTACCCCAATCCACAAAAAGGGCTGCAACTCCAGGCCTGGCAATTTCAGACCCATCAGCCTGACCTCGGTGCCTGGCAGGGTTATGGAGCAGATCATCCTGAATGCAATCAGCACCTTCAGGATGGACAAGGGATCAGACCCAGCCAGCATGGGTTTAGGAGGGGCAGGTCCTGTCTGAACAACCTGATCTCCTTTTGCGATCAGGTGACCCACCTGGTGGATGAGGGGAAAGCTGTAGATGTGGTCTATCTGGACTTCAGCAAAGCCTTTGACACTGTCTCCCATAATATACTCGAGCAAAAGCTGGTAGCCCGTGGCTGGGACAAGTGCACTCCACGCTGGGTGAAGAACTGGCTGGAGGGCCGGGCCCAGAGAGTGCTGGTGAATGGGGCCGCATCCAGCTGGCGGCCAGTCACTAGTGGTGTCCCCAGGGGTCAGTGTTGGGGCCAGTCCTGTTTAACATCTTTATTGACGATTTAGATGAGGGGATTGAGACCATCATCAGCAAATTTGCTGATGACACCAAGTTGGGAGGGAGTGTGGACCTGCTGGAAGGCAGGAGGGCTCTGCAGAGGGATCTGGAGAGACTGGAAAAACAGGCTGATTCCAATGGGATGAAGTTCAACAAGGCCAAGTGCCGGGTCCTGCACCTTGGCCACAACAACCCCCTGCAGCGCTCCAGGCTGGGCGCAGAGTGGCTGGAGAGCAGTCAGGCAGAAAGGGACCTGGGGGGACTAATGGACAGGAAGCCCAGCATGAGCCAACAGTGTGCCCAGGTGGTCAAGAAGGCCAATGGTGTCCTGTCCTGTATCCAAACAAGCGTGGTCAGCAGGACAAGGGCAGTGATCCTTCCCCTGTACTCTGCATTGGGGAGGCCACACCTGGAGTGTTGTGTTCAGTTCTGGGCTCCTCAGCTCAGGAAAGAGATTGAAGTGCTGGAGCGGGTCCAGAGAAGAGCAACAAGACTGGGGAAGCAACTTGAACACAAGCCCTATGGGGAGAGGCTGAGGGAGCTGGGGTTGTTTAGTCTGGAGAAGAGGAGGCTTAGAGGTGAGCTCAGCACTCCCTAGAACTACCTCAAGGGCAGTTCTAGCCAGGTGGGGATTGGTCTCTTCTCCCAGGCAGTCAGCAATAGGACAAGGGGGCATGGGCTTAAACTCTGCCAGGGGAAATTTAGGCTGGATATTAGAAAGCAATTCTGTGCAGAGAGAGTGGTCAGGCATTGGAATGGCTGCCCAGGGAGGTGCTGGACTCACTGTCCCTGGAGGTTTTTAAACTGAGATTGGACATGGCACTTAGTGTCGTGATCTAGTCAATGGGCTGGAGTTGGACCGAGGGTTGGACTGGATGATCTCTGAGGTCTTTTCCAAATGAGTTGATTCTGTGATTCTGTGAATTAACTTAAGTTTTAAAAAAAAAAAAAAAAAACAACTAAAGTATACTTCTGGGTGAGGATGGACCAGGTTCGGGATCAGGACCAGGGGTGCTGCAGGAGCAGGTGTCTCCCAGCACGGACACACCGGGGGGACCTGTTGACCTCAGCACCCTGGGCCCCACCATGGCCCAGGGACATCCTCACAACCAGGGTCAGAGCGGTTCCTGCTGCTGCCCCGAGGGTCACCAGCCCCAGGCAGCCCTGAGCCAGAGTGCAGGTGTCTGAGCTGGGCTGAGCTGGAAGGGGCTGAAAAACAGCTCATTGGAGGAGGCAATGGAAGAAGGTGCCATGTGTGTGGCACCGGGGTGAACCGACACCCTCCGTTTGGTATCTGGACCCGTGCTGGGCTTGCACATGGACTAAGCCCCAGCTCAGAGCACAAATTGCTGTTCCCAGCCCCGGCTGCCAAGCGCTGGTCCTGCTCTCTCCTCCCTGGTGCGGCCCCAGCGCACGACTGCCCTGCCTGCTCCTGCCTTGGGGCTTGGGGAGCTCGGGTCCAAAGGAAAGACAGACTGGAGTGGGTATGGGATCTCTTAAGTGTCCTGGCATTGCTTTGCTAATCACTCTGTGACGGTTCCTGGGCTACTCACTAGATTATGTGCCCAGAGAGGCAAATGAGGCATAAAGCGACTTTCCAGTTAAGGGTTTCCACCTTACAAAAAAACACAGGTGCATTTTCTCATCAGCAACAGACTGAAAGATGGCAGCTGAAGCAGCATGTGCCTCTTGTGAAAACAGGTAACAACAGATGATTCCATTCAGTCAATCCTTCATTTATTTCTGCACAAGAAAACTGTCCATTAATTTAATCGCTGGTGTCCAGGCAGGGCCTTGCTGATGTTCCTGTGTCGCAGCAAGTGTGTGCATGTCAGGCTTCCTGCAGGTTTGTGGCTGAGTTTTCCATTTTCCCTAACACGGACAATCTTGCTGTGGACTCCTGAAGTCTCCCATAAGCTGGTGGTTGAGAGAAGGCCGGGGAGCTCCAGTGAGCTCAGGGAGGACCAGGCAGCACCACAGGCAAAGCAGACGGGAACTCGACTGGGTGAACATTAATGGAATTTATTGATAGAAGAAACAGGAACGTCTCCCCCATCTCTGGGCGGATCACCGTGCACCCTGAACCGATACAGGCAGGTGTAGTCCGGGTGGCCCCAGTTGCTCAGCACCTGCAGCCTGATGTAATTCACGACCCCAGGGAGCTCGTTCTGCAAGGACAAAGAGAAATGAGTCGCCTTTTCCTCTCTGGCCCGTGAGCACTGACAGAAGTGCCGCAGTGACGGCCTCGATCAGCAGCTTCCTCCCTGCTGCCCCGCGGAGGCTTTGACCTGTCGTGGTGCAAATGTTCCCTCATTGGGCCATGAGAACAGCAAAGGAAGAAGCAGCGACCAGGTACCTCAGCAAATACACTGGAAAGTTCTCGCCTGCTTTGGGGCACAGGCTTCCACAGTCAGAAGACCCAGTGCTGGGGTCAGTATAACGTCTCGTTGCCTTCTCTAGAAAGCCACGGAAACAGAATGGCCTCCCTGTCACTGCTCACTGCCAGCACCAACAGAACCCTCAGGAAGCCCAGTATTTCTGGTCTCTAACTGGCAGACCAGCAGTCCTGCATCCTACGGGATGTGGCCGCTTGTGTGCACTTGGGGTCCAGACAGTCAAGCTGATTCCAGCTTCAACTGTGGTGCTTCTAAGCACTGAAGTTTAACCCCAAAATGAAAGAGAAGACGGCAGTGCAGCCATCCGCCACCAGGAAGTCAAAGCAGAAGAAAGGCAGCGTGGCACTCGCTCAAGGACAGGGCTGCCTGTACCCTTTGGCAGGGAAGCCTCTCCCTATCGAGCCGTATTTCTCCTCCTCTCCTGCAGTTCTCCTCCCTCTGTGTCCCCATACCTTCAGCTGGAAGGTCTGACTGGGATTCAGCGCTGCCAGGAAAGTGAACTGTCCCAGGAACGTTCCCTGCTCCTCGTGTTCTTCCTTGAAGCCCTACAGAACAACAGCGGTGGAGAAAACAAGAGCGTCTGGTGCACCATGCGAGACTGAACTTCAGCTGGTGAAGTATGGGGTTATTTCAGCTACGGAGTCCAAGGACCATGAGCACAAGGACAAGACGAGAAGCTGCAGGTGGGCAGCACGTCACACTTGCCCACTCAACGAGTCCAGGCTGCCTGTCAGAAAAGGAGCAGACGCTCCCAGTGAGAGGGAGGTGACCTGAGGATCACAAATGCACTGGGACTGGAAGACAAGAAGGTCTAGGACCATGCACTGTCCAGCTCCTTTTCCCTGTGGCTCCTGGAGTAGCATCTTGCCCCAGAAGCTTTGAGTGGTACATTGAATAAAAGAGGAATACAATGGGAAGGAAGCAACTCCAAGGAGCCTGTTTGTTCTGAGAGACAGGAGGAAGCTTCAGGCCACCAGAATCTTTGACCTATCTTCACCCCCTGCTTAGCAATGCTGCGCAACCCCTGCCCCCGACTCCAGAGAAATCACTTACATAGACAGCAAAGTCCTTGGGAGCTCCGGAGATGCTTTCTCCATGGAACGCTGTCCC
This sequence comes from Nesoenas mayeri, assembly GCF_963082525.1. Taxonomy (NCBI): domain Eukaryota; kingdom Metazoa; phylum Chordata; class Aves; order Columbiformes; family Columbidae; genus Nesoenas; species Nesoenas mayeri. The sequence continues at coordinate 184,714 of NW_027660043.1, forward strand.
TGAGACATGGGCCATGGTGACGGCTCTGGGAACAACCGGCATGGACAGCTTGATGAAGACGTGTCCCTGACTCCCTGGGAAGGGCCAGCAGTTGCCAGGATGATTGTCCGGCTGAAAGGACAAGAAACACTCAACAGGGAGACACAGGAGGAGAGCAGGTTCATGCGGGAAGGGGGCAGGAGAAGAAGCTTCGAGGAGCAAAGACAGGGGGGAAGGACACTCGGAGCAGTGTGTGTGGTTCATTCTCCCAGCCTTTGTGTTACTGCTTCTTGGTGCTCCTACCTCCAGAATCAGCTCAGGAGACCTCATGTAATCCATCAATGGCAGGGAATACAAGAACACCTTTGCTTTGTCAGTCCGGAGGGATGGAGAAGTCTTGGACCGAATGATGGCTGCCCCTGGACATTCAAACATGAGCACAGTCATCAGACAATGTCAAAGGAATATTACACTGTTGTCTTGGAAAAGGCTTCTCAGTTGTCATCCATGTCCTGCAGTGGGTTCCCCTCTGTCTTGCTGGCACAACCCCTCTGGAACACACAGTAGTGAGTCATCAAACTGTCATATTTGGCCGTGGAAATAGGCAAGAATGTGAACCAGCCTTTCTGTTCCTCCCATGGGGTCTGGCCCGTTACAGGCTCTGTCAGTGGGGACACTTTTAGGACACAAGGTGACTCGTGACTTCTCGCCCCTTCTCTCCTACCCCTGGGCACATTCTAATGCCCATCTTGTCAATCTGGACAGGAGGTGCTTTGAAACTGGTTTGTTTGTACAATGTCACGGCACCTGCTGATTTCAGGGCGTAATCCGGCATCGGGACCTGCATTTCTTCCAGCTTCTCCAGGGCTTGAGTGATGATCTCGTGAACAGCCTGGGAAGGAACACAAAGGAGAGCGCCTGTTGGAAGGAGAAGGACCGGGGCAAGCAGCTCCCCTGCAAGGCCAGCCAAGGTGAGCGGGGACAAGGCCCATTTCAGATGGAGGGAACGCCCACATTGCCTGGAAGCCTCCCAGGTTTGCTCTGCTCTGATTGTCGGGATCAGAAAGGGGGGGCTGCTCACTCCAGTGCTCTGAATGCTGGAGCTGCGGGAAGGGGCTGTTCCTGTGGAGAGGCCCCAAGCCAGGCAGCAAGGACAGACAAGCCTTCTGGGCATGAGATAGGCCTGGCTTAACTCTGGACCTCTGAGACCATTCTTTCTTTCCAGCCCTCCCCTGAGGAGGACCCGAGATCTGGGCGCAGAGGAAGGTCCTACTCAGACAGCTGTCATTCCCGTCACGCTCTCTCTTCCCCATAAGGAAGTGTGGAGCAACAGGAAGAGGAAGCATGGCCATGGCAGCACTTGTTCCAGCAGCACCAGCCTGTTGGCTGTGACAGGAATGGAGTAGGATACGTGCGGATGGAGGATAAAACCCCTGAGCAGATCCTTCTGCCTTGTGCCCTTACCCATCCGGTAACGCCTGTGAGCTTTGCCTGCTTCAGTCCTTGTTGCAGAGCCCGCTCGCTGACATCCTTAGTGCTCCAGCGCAGATGATAAAGCTGTTCCTGGAGCTTACGGAGCTGAATGGGCAGGGACAGGGCTTCGCTGAGGTCTCCCAATTCGGTTGTGGTGCTCCAGGTTAAGGCGCCAAGTCGTCCCACATGGTAAACACCTGTCAGACACACACCAGAGCTTAGAACTCGGTCTAAGGCTGGGCTGTGCCTTGGGCTGCCCGCTCCTCTTTCTGTGTCTCTCCGAAGAGCCATAGTTGTCTCTCCTCTTGTTGTCTTTAACAGTGGCCATCATGGCGTACAGGCTCCACAATAGATGGACGTTCCCTGCCCTGGACTGTGCTCCCTGTCCTGCAGAAGATCCTCAGCCCCTGGGGCAGGAGAGCTGAGCCACGGCCTCTCCCTGGGCTGAAGAGAACTGGCTCAGCCCTCCTGGGGAAGGCAACTCAGCCCTTCCTCACCCACACCCGTCCCGCTGGAGCAGGGACCGGCACAGCTCTGTGGGGACTTTCTGCTCTTGGCTGAGCTCCTCTGCTCACAGCGGAACAGGGCAGGATGGAGCCCCGAGTATCTCCTAAAGCACCGTCCTCAGGTCGGAGATCTGCAGAGACTCACCGAAAGAGAACAGACCGAGAAGCAGCACCAGGGTTGTTGCCTTGAGAGCCTTCATCGTCCTGCAGAGCAGATAAAGAAAAGGCTGGTGAAGCTGGCGGTTCCCGTGCAGATCAGCAGCAGACTGGAGAGCAGCAGCAGGGACTGCAGCCCTGGAGCCTGGCGTTCCTGCCGTGTGCATTGGCTTGGTCCTGCACCAGCTCCAGTCACTGCTGGAGGTGTCACCAGCTGCACCAGTGGGGGATTTGTCACGGCAAAGATTGTTTCCTTCGGGACAAAGGGCTCAAGGTTGACTCCGGACTAAGAGCAGGAGTTGCAACAAGAGCTGTGTCCACACTTCATGTCTGTGGGGCTGGAGAGGGATTCTCTGGAAATGGAAGGACATAACGAACGCCTGTTTCTCCTGCCCAGCATCCCATGGACACTTGTGCTGCTCCTGTTGTCCACCCTCTCAAGAGAAGGTTCAGCCTGTGCCCCTACAGTCCAACAGCTGCCAGGGGGGTGTGTGTCTCCCCTCTCGCAGCGTTTCTTTAGCAGCCGGGTTATCTCTGGCCCTTCTCTTGGCAGAACTGCAGACAAATGCAGACTGGAAAGAGGGAGGGCGGCTGAATGTCAATGCGTGCTGGCAAGCAACGGGCAACCAAGGAAGCGCCAAAGAAACCCTCTGGTGTCTGGGCCCTGCTGCCCTGAGCCTGATCTGCCAAGACACAGCACACACCACTCTGCAAGGGGGAAATTCCTCCTGCCTGTTCCAGGAGGCTCTCAACAGGCTCACAGTGACACTCATCAGGAATAAACAATCCCTTTTGTTCTCCTAGAGAACTCCTCACACCCCTCTGAGGATCTCGAGCCCCTTTCCTGAGGCAGAGCCCTGGTGAGGAGCTGACCAGGTTTCCCAAGGAATCCTCCTCTGTCAGGAACACAAGTCAGAGCCGCGGCCAACAGAGGACACGCTGGTGTCCTGCTGGTCCCCGTGGAGAGGAAAACCAAGCAGGCTCAGGGACAGAACCCACCCTGCAGAGCACAACACAGGACGGGGCTGAGCTCTCACAATCACTGCGGCAGGCTGTGTCTGGGCCACCCCTGGGACTCTCTCTGTCCCATCCAAAATGGAGCTGTCCCTCATTCTGCAGAGATCAAGGGCTTTCTGGGCCCAGCCCTTGTGTTCATGAAGAGACTGAAAGGCGGCTGCTGCCTTCAGCAGCTCCAGACCCAGCTCCCAGGCTGCCCTCGTGTTCCTCTCCTGCCCACCCTCCACCCACCCCAGCTGGCGAGGTGGAAAACACACCTGGGGAAAGGGGAGGAGGAGTTTTCAAACATACCCGTTCAGACGTTCAACCTTCTCTGTGTGTCGCTTGGTACCTGCTGAGGTGCAGGTAACAAGCATCTCACTCGCTCAGGAATGAGCCGGAAACTCTGCGATCTCAGTTCCCTCAAGATCCAGAGTGACCGAGGCGCAGGGAGACCCCTGGTCTTACACCTGCTGTGCCGACCTCAGCGCTGACGCTGCTTTGTGACACAACGGCAGTGGCTGATGTCACAATGGACGAGGCTGCGCCGCGTTTGGAGGCAAAGTCCCACCTGGCAGGAGCGGGTCTCGCAGTCCCGTCTGCCAGGGACGTCTCCCCCACGAGGTGACGCTGCCTCACATTGGTCCCCTGGGCCATCACTCTGCCCTGCTTGGGGCCCGCCCTTCTCTGAGAGCGGCCTCTGATTGGCCCCCAGCTGGTCAGGCTGCTCAGATGCAGTTCACCTAAAGTGACGCTCTCTCTGATTGGTCACCCGGGCTGTCACTCTGCCCTGGTTTGGGCCACCCTTTCCCTGAGGTGACGCTGGCTCTGATTGGTCACTGGCTGCTCAGGCTGCTGCATTGCAGTGCCCGCCCCTCAACTGAGATGTGACCTCTGATTGGCTGCCTGGGCTGGCACTCTGCCTGGGCCTGCCCTTCCCTGAGGTGACGCTCTCTCTGATTGGCCACCTGTGCTGTCACTCTATCTGGCTGTGTTACCTCTCCATGTGGTGGCCACAGCAGAGGAGATGAGGGTGAGAGGCACCAAATTCATCCTCAGGGCCCCAGGAGTTTTTCCTGACCTTGTGCTGACCGTGGATGTCGGGCTGTGCACGATCAGCTTTTGTTACAACACTGCCAGCGACTTCTGCTTCGGTAGAAATGGTTTCAGCAGCTGATGCAGTAACAAGAGTCTCAACCTCGCGGCTGAAGTCGGAACGAGCCTTCCTGGACTAAAGCTGGAGGAGCACTTGGAGCTTTCGAAACGTAACATTCTATACTGGCCGGCAGCCGCCTTTGTTGGCTTGGCCGGCTGCAGGAGGCACCGGCTGCTTCGTGCTGGCACCTTTCGCTGACATTTGGCGCTGTGAGAATGAGCGCAGCTGGCAATGACTGCCATTGCCAGTGCTCCCCAAACGCACAGGTAAAGGCTGCAGATCTCAGAGTGCTGTGGATCCTTGATTTCCTGACACAGCCGTGTTGACAGGGAGGTCTGTTATGGAAATGTAGAAGCTGATACGTCTCTCTGGGTCATGGCGGGGAAAAGGGGGGAAAAGTGGGGGACGTGTCCCTTGCTGTGACCCTCTTGTGCTCCCCAGGTTCGCCATGTCCCCCCTTCACACAGAGTTGAGGGCTCCGACACAGTTCCAAGAACTGGTGCCACCTTGTTTGGTTCCCGTCCGCAACCGTCCCCACGGTGGCCTTGACCCCGTGGTGACCCTGACCCCGCGGTGGCCTTGACCCCACAGTGGCCCCGACCGTCCCCATAGTGGCCCTGACCCCACGGTGACCCTGCTCACGTCCCCAGTGGCCACGGCCACCCCTGCGGTGACCCTGGTGGCCCTGGCTGTCCCCTGTGGTGTCCCCTGATGGTGACCGTGCCCGTGGTGGCCATGGCCATCTGGCTGTCCCAATGGTGGCCTCTGATGGCCCTTGATGGCCCTTGGGATTCCTCCAGTTTCATTGGTTTGACGCACTTGACCCAAAGCTTGTTTGGCAGAATTTGGGGGGGGGGACCTGGGGAGAGGGGAAAGGGGCCCCCCCAAACATGGAGGGGGAGGAGAGGGACCCCAGGATCCCAGGGGGAGGGGGGAAATTCTCCTTTCCCCCAAATGTAGGGGGTCCCCAAGTGGCCAGTGGGTTTTGGGGTGTCCCCCTGGCCCTGGGGAGGGGGGCTAGACCCCCCTGACCGGGAGCTTGAGGGGATCCCCAAAATATGGGGGTGTGTGTAAATACTGGGGAGGACACCCAAAGTCTGAAGGGGGGGGGATCCCCAAAACTTGGAGGGTTCCCCAGATTCCAAGGGAGGATCCCAAAGCCCTGTGAGGGTCGCATCAAACCCATAGAGGGGATCCCCAAATTCGGGGGAGTTGCAGGGCCCAGAGGGGTCCCCAAAACTTGGGAAGGGTTCCCCAGATCCCTGGGGGGCGATCCTGAAGCCCTGTGGGGGTGTCCCCAAAATATGTGGGGGGGGCCTAAATACTGGGGAGTTCCCAAATTGAACAGGGTCCCCAAAACTTGGGAGAGGGTCCCCAGATCCCGCGGGGGACCCCAAGCCCTGAGCGGGGGGTGTCATTGTCCCTTTGTCCCCCTCTCCATTTTTGGGGTTAATTCCTGGGGGTCCCCCCATCCCTCTGTACAGCACAGAGAGGCGCCCCCAAGCTGGGGGTGGGGGGGCTTGTGCTTGCAGGGGGGCCCCACTGGGATAGGGGGACCCTCGGTGGGGGGGGCTTTTAGAGGGGAGGGCTGGTCCATTTACATCTATATTACAAGGAAAATGTGTCTCTTTTTGGGGGAGATTGTGAGGGGTTTTGACAACAAAAAGTGTCAGTCGGGGGAGGTCCCCACTTTGCGTGGGACCCCCTCAGTCTTGGGGGGTTCAGCCCTGCCCCCGCCTCGCCCCAGCTCAGTGCTGCCAATGATACAGGGGCCCCCTCGATGGCTTTTGGTGGGGCCCCCCTTCAAAATAGGGCCGTGTCCTCCCCACCCCCACATGTGCAGGGTGGGGGGCACAAGGAGCCCCCACCCCCCCAGGTCCAGTGCTTTTGGGGGGGCACACGGACCCTCATGTCGACACGGGGTGGGGGGGCACGAGGGGCCCATGTCCAGCTGGGGGGGCACAGAGGGGCCCTCGTGCGAGGCTGCGTCCTCGTGCAAGGCCGGGTCTTTGCCTCAGGCTGGATCCTCGTGCAAGGCCAGGTCCACGTGCAAGGCCGGGTCCTCGTGTGCGGGGAGGACGACGTGCGAGGCTGAGGCCCCGTGCAGAGCGAGGTCCCTGTGTGAGAACGGCCCCGGGGGCGAGGCCGAGCCCTCCTGCGAGGCCGCCATCCCCGCAGGCCCAGACCCCCTTCTGAGGCCACTGCCCCCCGGGGCGGGTCCCTCGTGCAAACCCTCGTGCGAGGGGGGTCACAGCCCGTCGGGCTCGGCCCCCCCGGCCCCTCGCGACCCCCGCCCTCGGCCCCCCCGCAGGCTGCAGCTGTTGAGGTTGCTGTTGAGGGGAAGCGGCTCTGGGGGGTCGCGGAGGCCGCCCCGGGGGGCTCTGCGGGGAGGGGGGGTCAATTGGGGAAATGGCGGGGGGGGAACGAAGTGGAGGGAGCAAGGGGACCTGGGAGACACGAGAGGGGGGAACACAAGAGTTGGGGGGGGCACAAAGGGACTAGGGGGACACAAGGGGGGTCACAAGATGGGGGAGAAACACGGTGACTGGGGGGGGCTAAACAGGGGGGTACAAGGGAGGGAATGAAGTGCAGGGTACGAGGGCAGACGGGGGGCACAAGATTTGATGGTTCTGTGATTCTTGATTGATTTGATTCTTCTGTGATTCCTCGATTCCGTGATTCTTCGATTCTTTGATTCTGTGATTTTGCGATTCTTTGAATCTGTGATTCTGCGATTCTATCATTACATGATTCTATGGTTCTGTAATTCCATAATTCTTTGAGTCTTTGATTCTGTAATTCTGTGATTCTATGATTCTGTGTTTCTATGATTTGATTATTATGTGGTTATTTGATTTTTATTATTCTTTGATGTTTTTAGTCTTTGATTTTTTTGATTCTATAATTAATTGATTCTATAATTTCTTGATTCCAGGATATTATGGTTCTTTGATTCTTTGATTCTACGGTTCTTTGATTCTATGGTTCTTTGATTTTCTGATTCTACAATTATTTCATTCGATGACTCTGTGGTATGGATTTGATGTTTTTTTGCTTCTGTGATTCTATGATTCTACAACCCTGTGATTCTGTAATTCCATGATTCTGTTATTCCCTGATTCTATGATTCTATGATTCTACGATTCTTTGATTCTGGGATATTATGATTCCTTGATTCCCTGGTTCTTTCATTCTAAGATTCTACGACTCTAAGGTTCTATGATTCCTTGATTTCATGATTCCATGATTCTTTGATTCTGGGATATTACGATTCCTTGATTCCCTGATTCTTCAATTCCAAGGTTCTATGACTCCAAGGTTCTACGATTCTTTTATTCCACGATTCTACAACTCTTTGATTCTTTCCTTTGATCCCAGAGCAGTCTGGAGCCTCCAAGCCTCCTGGACCCCCCGTGTGTCACCTGCTCCATCCTCGGCTTGGCTGGAGATCCCCAGCGGTCCCCTGTGGGGTAACAATGGGGCCCTTTGTCACCTCACTGGTGACACCGCCTGTGGTCACCACGGCGCCGGGCCCGGCTGCACTTTGTGGCAGGACGGCGACGGGACCAGTGCGAGCCCCGAGCACAGCCCACGTCTCTTTAGAGTCACAGACTCATTTGGGCTGGACGAGACCTTCGGATCGAGTCCAACCACAACCCGACTCGAGCTGCCGGGGGCAGATCCGTGTGAGGAGCTCCCGAGCTCATCCCGCGTCTTTTTGTGGCGAGGAGCTCCCGAGCTCATTCCACATATTTTCGTGGCAAGGAGCTCTTGATCTCAATTCACGCCTCTTCGTGGGGAGGATCTCCCAGAACCATCTCACATCTTTCCCTGGTGAGGAGCTCCCGAGTGTGTCTCAAATCCTGAAGACTTTCCTTTTTGCTGAAGATTTTCCTTTTCACCAAAGTTTCCCCACGAGCTGGAGCAGAGACCCGCCCAGCCACCCCGGGTGGCCTGGGAGGAGGTGAATGTTCCCCAGGCCATCAGACCTCGACGGCAGCCCGACGAGGTGACCAGGTTCCGGCTGCTGCCGCATGAGTGAGGGGACAGAGGGGACAGTGAGGGCAGAGGGGACAGCAGGGATAGAGGGGACAGAGGGGACAGCGGGGACAGAGGGGACAACAGGGACAGAGGGGACAGCAGGGACAGAGGGGACAGCGGGGACAGAAGGGACAGCGGGGACAGCAGGGACAGAGGGGACAGAGGGGACAGAGGGGACAGCAGGGACAGTGGGGACAGAGGGGACAGCAGGGACAGAATGGACAGCGGGGTCAGCAGGGACAGCGGGGACAGAGGGGACAGCAGGGACAGCGGGGACAGCGGGGACAGAGAGGACAGCGGGGACAGAAGGGACAGCAGGGACAGAATGGACAGCGGGGTCAGTAGAGACAGAGGGGACAGAGGGGACAGAGGGGACAGCGGGGACAGAGGGGACGCGGCTCCTGCTCAGAGGCATAAAATCACCTCAAAACACAAAATGGTGGCCCCAGGGGCACAAAATCACCTCAGGGCTCAACATGGCAGCAGAATCACCTCAGGGCTCAACTGGCGGCCCCAGGGGTGTTGGGATCACCTCACGCCATTAAAACCCTGAGGAGCAGGTTGAGAGGAGGGAAGGGAGCTGGTGAGGGGCTGGAGAAGGAGGGTGAGGGTGGAAATTGGGGGTGATTTCTTCCCCAAAGGGCTGTGGGGCGTTGGAATAGGCTGCCCAGGGCAGTGCTGGAGTCGCCACCCCTGGAGGGTGAACAGACGAGCTTCTTGGGGACATTTTAGTGCCGGGGCAAGATTAATGGACTCGATGATCTTGAGGGGCTTTTCCACCCAAAACAGTTGGCTAATTGACTGATTTTGGGCATTCCCGCGTAGCCGCTCTCTCCTGGCTGGTCGAGCCGGCTCGGGGGGACACGGGGGTGTCTCTGCCGACATGGGGGTTCATCCCGGCTCCATTTCTCTCCCTGCAGCCCTCAGGATCCTGGAGCGGGACCCCGACCCCTCCACCCGTGCCCTGGCAGGTCAGACCATGCTCCTCCTCACCACCAGGACGAATCAGCCAAGACAGCAGCCGACCCTGTGGTCCCTCTGCTGCTGGCACCGCTAAGCCTGGCTTAAGTGCAGCTTTTCTCACCGAAACACCTGCATTTTCTGACAATAACTCTGGAAAAGGAGCCCGATCAATGGCGTCCTTCAGCCCTGGAGTGACGGCGGCGTTTCTGGCCTCTCCGGACGCCGTTTTTCTGGAAATCCCCCAGATTCTCAAGCTCAGGGACGTGAAGTCAGGATTTTTGTGCTTGCATCTCATTTGCTTTTTGCTTTTTTGGGGGTGTTTTGATTGTGCAGATGGTGTTGGCGCTCCCCTCTGAGCAGGGGTGGCACAGACCCCTTTTCACGTTGTTTAAATAAATTGTGTCAGATCAAGATTCTCCCACTGGAATCAACAGACGCATTGTGGGGAAGATCCCAATTAAGGAAATTCACGCTGATAAAAATGCCAAGTTTATCTCCATTAAGCAGCAGCGAAGTCCAGCCCACAGGGCAGCGAAACCCCCGTTATTTTGTGTTTGAGAAGAGCCCAGGGAGTTCATCTCAGTTTGAGAAACAAAAACAGGGCAAAATGGGGATTTTGCTGCAAACGTGAGAACTTGAGCATTCAAATGTTTCATCCGGGGGTCGCTCAGGGGGAATAAAACGCTCAAGGCCCAAAGGGATCCGTGGTAAATCAGCGACGGGTGTTTTGATTTCGGGTGCAGGGGAACGGTTGGGTCTTTTCGAACACAAATTATTTAGAGATTCTAAAACCGGAGGGAATTGGGGGTAAATTGTGGTGCAGGGAGGGAAAAGTGGGAGACGTGTCCCCCCCGTGATCCTCATGTCCCCTCCAGGTCCCCTGTGTTCCCCCAGCCACTGCCTGCAGCCAGTGTAATGATATTGTTGGGCTTTGGGGGTGGGTTGTGCATTGGAGAGGGACTTTTGTGGGTTGTTGTATTTCATTGTTTTTTCTGTAAATAGTTTTGTTTCTTTGTGTGCTTGTTGGTTTTGGTAAATATATTGGTTTATGTTTGTTCAGACCTGTGCTCTCCGTCATTTTCCTGTATCTGCAGAGCTGTGGTTTCTGCTCGCTCTGGGTTCCTGGGGCTGGAGGTGGCTGGGGATGCTGGCACGGCCACCCCGGGGACAGGGGGTCCCTGTGCACAGAGGGGTCCCACTTGCAGAGACATGGCACTGGGCACCAGTGGGGTTGGTTCATGAGTTGCTGGAGAGCGGTGTCCCCACCAGCAAAGCTGTCACCAGCAACGAGTGAGCCGTGAGAGCCTTGGGAACGGCTTGTGCCAGGATCAGGGAGAAGGTTTTGCAGCTGTAGGTGCTGCTCTTTAAGGCTCTGAACCTACACATGCGCAGGGCTCTGGAGCTGTTCCCCACCAGGCTGGTGTCAGGACCGCGGTTGCTCCCAGCTTGCAGAAGCGTCCGGGCTGGAGCCAGTGGCAGCTGTTCGTCTCCTCTGGACGCATGCAAGGGCATTCAAGTCCTTCTCAAATGGTGGGGCCCAGCCCGACACACAGTGCTCCAGGTGAGGCTGCAGCAAGCCTGGACCCAGTGGGACAATCCCTTCTCTTGGCTGGCTGGTTGGGCCGTGTTTGACGTCCCCAAGACGCCGTTTGCCCTCTCCGAGCCCGGGCACGCTGCTGGCTCCTGAGCCCCTGCCCCCCGGCACCCCAGATCCCTTTCTGCAGGGCTGCTCTCCAGCTGCTCCTCTCCCCGTTTAGACTTGTGCAGCTGTTGCCCCCTTCCAGGGGCAGACACAGCATTTGGGTTTGTTACACATCAACCCATTCGTCATCGCCCAATGCTCCAGTCTGTCCAGATGCCTCTGCAGGGCCTCTCGTCTCCTGAGAAACTCTACATGGAATCACAGACTGCTTGGGGTTGGGAAGGACCTCTAGAGATCACCTAGTCCAGCCCACCTGCTAGACCGGGTTCACCAGAGCAGGTGGCACAGAATGGCCTCTACGTGTGTTCTGAGTGTTTCCAGAGGAGGAGACTCTCCATCCTAGAGAAGGCAGCCTGTTCCAGGGCTCTGGCACCCTCACAGGAGAGAAGTTTCTCCTCCTGTTGAGACAGAACCTCCTGTGTGTCATTCTGTGCCCGTTGCCCCTCACCCTGTCACTGGGCACCACTGAAAAGGGTCAGGCCCATCCTCTTCACACCCACCCTGGGGATATTTAGCAGCATAAACACGATCCCCTGTCAGCTTCTCTTCTCCAGGCCAAACAGACCCAATTCTCTCAGTCTTGCCTCTTCAGAAAGAAGCTCCAGAGCCCTCATCATCTCTGTGTCTCTCCACTGGACTCTCTCCAGCAATTCCTTCTCCTTTGTAAGCTGGGGAGCCCAGAGCTGGACACACAACTCCAGATGCGGCCTCACCAGGGTAGATCAGAGAGGGAAGATAATCCGCCTCGACCTGCTGGTCACGCTCTTCCTAATGCTCCCCAGGAGACTCTTGGCCACAAGGACACATTGCTGCCTCATGGTCAACCTGTTGTCCACCAACTTGGGAGAAGACTTGTCGACTTCTCTTTCTGCTCAGGGCCTGTAGGAAACGCCCACAACACGTCAGCCCACATTAGTCTGGCCCTTCATTTTTACCCATAAGCTCTGGACTCATTTTTCATCCCCTCAGGCAGAGTTTGATACATTCGAGTTGCTCTCTCACATAAAGCGCAACTCCCCCACCGCCCTTGCTGGCCTGTCTTTCTAAAAAAGTACAGACCCTCTGTGACAGCGTTCCAGTTGTGTGAGCTGTGCCACCGTGTCTCTGGAATGGCAAAGAGATCGTGGCTGTGTGACCATACACGGATCTCTCGTTGTCCCTGTTTGTTCCCCGTGCTGTGTGCGCTGGTGCACAGACATTTCAGAGAAGGAATTGAATGTGCAGGTTTCCCATGAGGTCTGCAGAAGGATCCACCACAGCCATACACACCCTGGAGCTGGTTGGCCTTCTGGTCCTCGTCTTGGGAGGCAGCTCAGCAACATTTGTCACTTCTCTGGTTGGCCTGGCTTATGTTCCCCAGTTTGGATGTGTCGGCATGAGTTTTGCCACTTTGGACACTGTCCCCAAGCCCTTCAGTTGGAAGCCAACCTCACCAAGTTGGCCAGCCTGCTGCCAAACATTCCCTCACCTCTTCTAGACAGGTAGATCCCATCCCTCCCTAGCTGCTTTTAGTCATCAATGTCCCATTGTCATAGCAGCCAAAACCCTTAGGAGGCCACCAGCCACAAAGCATGGAGCTGATGTGCATTATACATCTATTTCTGGCTGCGCCCTTTCCTTTAACTGGTAGAAGGGAGGAAAAGATGACCTGGGCATCAGATTTATTCACTTGTACCCCCAAGGCTTTCTAGTCTTCCTTGACAGTATCCAGGCTGGGACTTGCGGTGCCATTGGTGCCCACGTGGAAGAGCAGCTGTGCTGTACAGGGGCAGAGCGAGACCAGAGCCTGCAAAGGGATGGCCATGGACAGGGAGGTGAACTTCAGCTACTGCAGGAACCAACTGGAGAACAACATTTCTGAGGGGTGAGGATGGCTGCCGGGCATGACAGGATGGTTGGGAAGAACCGCTCAAGGCTGCATGGAAGTAGAACTGGTTGGGATTCAAAATTCGGTGGAGGAGGTAGAGTAGTACCTCCCTAACCACCACTGAGGGGGTGTCATCCCCATCCCTGCTGTGCAGCCAACCCCAGAGTGCCCATGCAACCCAGGTGTGATGTCACGGCCCGTGTTCCACCCGCAGCGCTGGTGCCCGGCAACGAGCACAACAAAGAGAATCCCAGCAGCACTGAGCAAAGCCCATCCTGTCTTCCCTTTTTGCTTTCTTACCACTTGCCCTGTTCCCAGTCCAGCCCTTGTATCCCATTCCCCGTGCCTTGGCTGCAAAATCCAACCTTCTCACCTGCTCCCACCAACTCAGTCCCGTCTTTCCCTTCCCACTTTTTTTTGGTTATGAAGGTCCTGAAGAAGAGGAAAACCGCGCTGCTGGAGGTACGGCCCCCGCTGCCTGGGGGGATGGCGTGGCATGGGACCCCACTCTGGGGAGCTCAGGGGCCAGGAGCTCAGCTTGTCTTCTCCACCCAGCCCTGCAAGGCCACGGGCTGGGAGAAGCCCTTCTGGGCTGCTCGTCCCCTGCTGAAATCGAGCATCCCTACCTGTGGGACACGTCCCCATGGGAGCCTAGGGCACCCCGGGCTCGTGTTAGAGGGATGCTCAGCGGGAGCAGCTGGTGCTGCCCGGAGCCTGAGCCCGTGCCTCCTCTGCCCCTTTCCAGGCTGGAGCCAGGGCAGCCCAGCCCTGCCCGGGGAGCAGCGCAGAGGCAAAAAACCCACCTGTGCAAGGTAAGGGGCTTCTGGGTCCCCAGGCAGGTGTGGGGCTGGGCTCTGTGCCTGGGGCACCCCGCAGGCCAGGGACATGGCTGCTCAGCCCTGCCCTCTCTGCTCCCGCACATCTGCAAGACCGCGTCACTCCCAAATCTGCTGAAGGGCACAAAGCGCAGAATCCACTGGCTGCAGGTGCTGGCCCGTGGGTGCTGGTGGCCCAGGAGCTGCCCAAACTCCAGGCAGCTCCTGCTGGGGACATACCATGGGGTCCTGTCACACCACAGCTCTCCCTGGGCAGTGAGAGGGGTCAGGGGTGCTGAGAGCCCCGTTCCACAGATGCACTGGGCTGGGCAGGGCAGGACCAATGCACTTTTCTGCTTGTATTTTGGCTTAGGATACACCACCTCTTGCTGGGGAGCTGCATGTCCGGCTGCTGGGATCAAGGAAGGAGAGATGGAGGAGAAGACAGACGTAGATGTGATGGTGGAAGAACAGATGGAGGTTGATGTGATGGTGGAGGAAGAGATGATGAATGTGGACGAAGGGACAGAGGAAGAAATGGAGGTAGATGCAGAGATCGAGGAGGCAATGGAGGTGGATGGATAGCTGAAGATCAAAGATGGACGTACCAGCAGCCGGATAGGAACATGCTCCCCAGCCACTGCCTGCAGCCGCTGCAATAATATTGGTGGGTGGGTTATACATTAGACAGGAGTTTTAGGGTTTTTTTGTACTTATCTGTAGTTGTTTTTTCTGTACATAGTTTTGTTTCTTTGTGTGTTGGTTTGTTTTGGAAAATATATTGATTTATGTTTTTTCAGACCTGTGCTCTCCGTCATTTTCCTGTATCTGCAGAGCTGTGGTTTCTGCTTGTTCTGAGTTCCTGGGGCTGGAGGTGGCTGGGGGTGCTGGCACGGCCACCCCGGGAACAGGAGGTCCCTGTGCACAGAGGGGTCCCACTTGCAGGGACATGGCACTGGGCACCAGTGGGGTTGGTTCATGAGTGGCTGGAGAGCGGTGTCCCCACCAGCAAAGCTGTCACCAGCAACGAGTGAGCCATGAGAGCCTTGGGAACGGCTTGTGCCAGGATCAGGGAGAAGGTTTTGCAGCTGTAGGTGCTGCTGTTTAAGGCTCTGAACCTACACATGCGCAGGGCTCTGGAGCTGTTCCCCACCAGGCTGGTGTCAGGACCGCGGTTGCTCCCAGCTTGCAGAAGCGTCCGGGCTGGAGCCAGTGGCAGCTGTTCGTCTCCTCTGGACGCATGCAAGGGCATTCAAGTCCTTCTCAAATGGTGGGGCCCAGCCCGACACACAGTGCTCCAGGTGAGGCTGCAGCAAGCCTGGACCCAGTGGGACAATCCCTTCTCTTGGCTGGCTGGTTGGGCCGTGTTTGACGTCCCCAAGACGCCGTTTGCCCTCTCCGAGCCCGGGCACGCTGCTGGCTCCTGAGCCCCTGCCCCCCGGCACCCCAGATCCCTTTCTGCAGGGCTGCTCTCCAGCTGCTCCTCTCCCCGTTTAGACTTGTGCAGCTGTTGCCCCCTTCCAGGGGCAGACACAGCATTTGGGTTTGTTACACATCAACCCATTCGTCATCGCCCAATGCTCCAGTCTGTCCAGATGCCTCTGCAGGGCCTCTCGTCTCCTGAGAAACTCAACAGGGAATCACAGACTGCTTGGGGTTGGGAAGGACCTCTAGAGATCACCTAGTCCAGCCCACCTGCTAGACCGGGTTCACCAGAGCAGGTGGCACAGAATGGCCTCTACGTGTGTTCTGAGTGTTTCCAGAGGAGGAGACTCTCCATCCTAGAGAAGGCAGCCTGTTCCAGGGCTCTGGCACCCTCACAGGAGAGAAGTTTCTCCTCCTGTTGAGACAGAACCTCCTGTGTGTCATTCTGTGCCCGTTGCCCCTCACCCTGTCACTGGGCACCACTGAAAAGGGTCAGGCCCATCCTCTTCACACCCACCCTGGGGATATTTAGCAGCATAAACACGATCCCCTGTCAGCTTCTCTTCTCCAGGCCAAACAGACCCAATTCTCTCAGTCTTGCCTCTTCAGAAAGAAGCTCCAGAGCCCTCATCATCTCTGTGTCTCTCCACTGGACTCTCTCCAGCAATTCCTTCTCCTTTGTAAAGTGCTGTCGAGCGTTTAGATTGCGGGGGAGAATAAAACGTTGGCAGATGTATTGTTAACCTCCTCTCCTGCCTCCGCTTCCCCCTTTTGCCCCTCCCTCTCCCCCTTCCCTCTCAGGACAGGTGATCGGGAGGGAAAGAAGGACAGAGAGAAGAGAGTTGGTAAAAATTAAAGATGTTTTACTAATGCTACTGATAAGAATAGAGAAAATAATACAAAATATAGAAAACCAATCTTGAAAATCCCCGCAATTACAGAGCCGGCACCCAAAGTCCTGGATTGGACTCTGCAGCCAACCGGAGCTGGATTCAGTCTCTCACTAGGCCTCAGTTGGCAGGGATGACTCGCAAGGTCCTCTCCTAATGTCGGCCATAAGTAGAAGGGAAAAAGCAAAGGCAAAAAGGGAAAAAGGGGCGAGATCCTCATGATCTTCCACTTTTATATGAATTATCCGGGTGAATGGAATGTTATACTCAGTTGGTCAGTTTCTTGGTCACCTGTTTCTCGTTGCCCCTCTCACGAGATGTCCATCCATGCTTATCAATGACCTCGCATTGCATTGCTATGTTCACCAAAACATGTATCTGGTTTTCCAGGAAAATGCAGCTGATATGAAGCTTGAGCTGAGAGGCAAATTCACTAAAAGAGGATCTTGTTTTTTAACAAAACCAGGACATTCTACACCTTATAATATGCCATTCACCGAATATTTAAACCTTATCAATAAAATCTATCAATACAATCTAATTAATCACTACTATATACATATATATATATATATATGTATAGACACATATGTACATATATATTCAGGAGTAATTAATCTTAATCAGTGGACCATCCTTTGAAAAGTTCATTAAGTTCATTTTGTCACAGCAGCCTTCCAGGGCAGGAAAAATGGTACAAGTTCATCTCATGATCACTGTTTGTGGGTTAAAGACATCAACTTCGAAGAAGTTGTCAGGCACCACTCCAAGAAGCTAGCTTTGGTTTCATCATCACTGTCTTGATCTGGAAGACACTTATGAAACACTGTCAGGTCCTTGGGAAAAACAATCCCAGTAATGGGCTTGCCTTTGCCTGAGGCAGGAGTAACCCAGAGCACCCTTTCTAACATGTTTTTCATGTGTACTACAGGGACTTTATCTCCTTCCACAGGATGAAGAATCTCTGATTGGGCAGGCCCGGCTCGGTTGGTTGATCTCCTGGTGTTGACCAACCAAGTGGCTTTTGCTAAATGTGAATCCCAGTTTTTAAAGTTTCCACCATCAAGTGCCTTTAGTGTAGTTTTTAGCAAACCATTGTACCTTTCAGATTTCCCAGAGGCTTGTGCATGTTATGGAATATGATATACCCACTCAATACCATGTTCTTTGGCCCAATTGTCTATAAGACTGTTTTTGAAATGAGTACCATTGTCGGATTCAATGCTTTCTGGTGTACCATATCATCAAAGGACTTGCTTTTCAAGGCCCAAGATAGTATTTCGGGCTGTAGCATGAGGTACAGCATATGTTTCCAACCATCCAGTGGTTGCTTCCACCATTGTAAGCACATAACGCTTACCTTGACGTGTTTGTGGAAGTGTAATATAATCAATCTGCCAAGCTTCTCCATACTTATACTTTAACCATCGCCCCTCATACCATACAGGATTTGACCATTCATCTTGTTTGATTTTGGCGCAAGTTTCACATTCAGGAATAACGTGTGAAATAGTGTCCATAGTTAAATCCACCCCTCCATCGCGAGCCCATTTATATGTTGCATCTCTACCTTGATGCCCTGAAGCATCATGGGCCCACCGGGCTAGGAAAAGTTCACCTTTATGTTGCCAGTCCAAGTCCACCTCAGCTACTTTAATCTTAGCAGCTTGATCCGCTTGTTGGTTGTTTAGATGTTCCTCGGTGGCTCGACTTTTAGGCACATGAGCATCTACATGCCGAACTTTCACAGGCAGGCTCTCCAGCCGAGCAGCAATGTCTTGCCACAGTGTGGCAGCCCAAATGGGTTTACCTCTGCGCTGCCAGTTGCTTTTCTTCCACTGCTGTAGCCACCCCACAAGGCATTTGCTACCATCCATGAGTCAGTATAGAGATAAAGTATTGGCCACTTCTCTCGTTCAGCAATGTCCAAAGCCAGCTGGATGGCTTTCACTTCTGCAAACTGACTAGATTCACCTTGTCCTTCAGTGGCTTCTGTAACTTGTCGTGTGGGACTCCACACAGCAGCTTTCCACCTTCGATGTTTTCCTACAAGACGACGGGATCCATCTGTGAACAGTGCATACTGCTTATCAGTCTCTGAAAGTGTATTATACGGTGGTGCTTCTTCAGCACGTTTTACTTCCTCCTCATCTGGAGACATCCCAAAGTCTTTACTTTCTGGCCAGTCTGTAATCACCTCTAAGATCCCTGGACGATCGGGACTTCCAATTCGAGCTCGTTGCGTGATCAGTGCAATCCATTTACTCCACGTAACTTCAGTTGCATGATGTGGAGAGGGAACCATCCCTTTGAACATCCAGCTCAGCACCGGCAGTCACAGTGCCAGGAGGAGCTGTGCTTCAGTACCGATCATTTCTGAAGCAGCTCGAACTCCTTCATATGCTGCTAGTATCTCTTTTTCAGATGGAGTATAGTTGGCCTCAGATCCTTTGTATCCTCGACTCCAAAAACCTAAGGGTCGACCTCAGGCTTCTCCTGGTGCTTTCTGCCAAAGGCTCCAGGTAAGTCCATTATCTCCGGCTGCGGTGTAGAGCACATTTTTAACACCTAGTGCAGTCCGAACTGGTCCAAGGGCCACTGCATGAGTTATCTCAAGCTTGATTTCTTCAAAGGCTTGTCGTTGTTCAGGGCCCCACTCAAATTGGTTCTTTTTACGAGTCACTCGATAGAGAGGGCTCACAATCTGGCTGTAGTCAGGAATATGCATCCTCCAAAAACCTACAACGCCCAAGAAAGTCTGTGTCTCCTTTTTATTAGTAGGTGGAGACATTGCAGCAATTTTGTTGATCACATCCATTGGGATCTGATGACGGCCATCTTGCCATTTTATTCCTAAAAACTGGATCTCTCGTGCAGGTCCCTTGACCTTGCTTTGTTTTATGGCAAAACCAGCATCCAAAAGAATCTGAATTATTCTCTCACCTTTCTCGAAGACTTCTTTCGCTGTGTCGCCCCATACGATATACTGCAAGTGTTCTGGAGCTTTACCTTACTCCAGCGTGGTCTGGATCAGTCCATGGCAGATGGTAGGACTGTGTTTCCACCCCTGGGGCAAGCGATTCCACGTGTCCTGGACGCCTCTCCAGGTGAAAGCAAACTGCAGCCTGCACTCTGCTGCTACAGGAATAGAGAAAAATGCATTAGCAATGTCCATTGTAGCATACCACTTAGCTGCCTTTGACTCCAGTTCAAATTGCAGTTCTAGCATGTCAGGCACAGCAGCATTCAGTGGTGGCGTAACTTCATTCAGGCCACGATAGTCCACAGTTAGTCTCCACTCGTCACTAGACTTAGGCACTGGCCAGACTGGGCTGTTAAAAGGTGAGCGAGTCTTACTGATCACACCCTGACTTTCCAATTGACGGATCAACTTCTGGATAGGAATCAAGGAGTCTCGATTGGTGCGATATTGCCGGCGATGCACCGTCGTGGTAGCAATTGACACCTGCTGATCGTCAACCATCAGCAGTCCTACAACAGAAGGGTCATCTGAAAGACCAGGCAAATCAGACAGCTCTTCAATTTTCTCAGTGTCCACAGCTGCTATACCAAATGCCCACCTATACCCTTTTGGGTCCTTAAAATACCCTCTCTTGAGGTAGTCTATGCCAAGGATGCACGGAGCATCTGGACCAGTCACAATGGGATGCTTTTCCCAGTTTTTTCCAGTTAGGCTCATTTCAGCCTCTACAACAGTCAGTTCCTGGGATCCCCCAGTCACTCCAACAATATTGATGGATTGCGTTCCTTTATAATTAGAAGGAATTATTGTGCACTGAGCAGCAGTGTCCACTAAAGCTTTGTACTCCTGGGGGTGTGTTGTACCAGGCCATCGTATTTGTACAGTCCAATAAACTCTGTTATCCCTTTCCTCCACCTGGTTGGAGGCAGGGCACCTCTAATTTCTGTTTTGCACAGTCTCTGGGTGTGAATTAGAGGTTCCCTCAAGAGCATCAGAATCTCTTCTGCTCCTTTTGTAAACTGGAGCAGCCACCTTCCTAGGAGTTTTTCCTTTGATCTCACGTACTCGTTCTTTGAGTTCTGAGATAGGTCTTCCATGCCACTTATTCATGTTTTCTCCCTGCTCACGTAGGAAGAACCACAGTGAACCTCTTTTTGTGGGCTGACTCTGTCCTCTCTCTCGAGATTGGAAACGCCTTTTCCTAACAGCTGAAACATAGGTTTGTGCAGATCGTGAATGGTATTTGTCTTCTCTGAGTTCTTTGATCTCTTGCAATAGCTTTTCAAACCGGTCATTAGATTTTTCGCACAGTTTCTCCACAGCAGAGACACAAGCCCGTAGAGAACCAGCAAGGCTGTCCTCAAAGTCACGGAGCTGCTCAATCACTTCAGTAATATCTTGTCCACCTCTAGATGACCAGAGCATTCCTGCCAATGACTTAGCATATGCAGGTGATGCACTTTGTACAAATCTGCGTCACAGAGGTCGTGAACAATTGATTCTATCTGGGTTTGTTCCCTCTTGGCTGTTTGGTCCAAAATAGATGATTTCTCGCACAGCTAATTCTCTCAGGAACTGAATACCTTTCTCCATAGTATTCAATTTCCCTAACTTGGATATACAGTCTTCCTTGTAGGGAAATCTTACTTTCATAGCTGCCAAGAGTCAGGTCCAGAGAATAGTGGCATTAGACTCTCTTGAAATTGCCCTATCAATGGTGGAATCTCTTGACAGAGATCCCAGCTGCCTGGCTTCACCACCTTCCAGTTCAATTGTATCTGCCCCATTGTCCCAGCATCGGAGCAGCCAGGTTAAAATATTCTCGCCTTCACGACGACTAAAGTCTTTTCGCAGATCTCTCAGCTCACCTGGAGAAAAGGACCGAGTGGTGGTCACTTCATCTCCTCCCTGTCCTGATGGTGCCCCTTGGGTTGATGTTGGCCCTGTGCCATCATCTGCTGCACGGGTAGTCTTCCTAGTGACTTTCTTACAACCAGCAACTGATGCTGATATGGGTTTACCATCATTTGATTCATTTCCAGAGTCTGAATGACTGTCACAGTGATCGCTATGGTTACAGCGGCAACAGTGCCCAGTGTGTGAAGAAGGGGGGGCTGCCTTTAAGGCTGCAGAATTATTGTTATCACTAGTGACCTTGGCAGAAGAACTCTACGGAGGAGCTGTAGCTTCAGCCTGCGAAGGCGTTGGGGGGGCAGCTTTTGCTGTTTTGCTCTTCCTCGAGCGGCCAGGAGTGCTTTTTGCTAAAGCTTCCGAAGACGCACCGCAAATCTCAGGACTAAAATGGGACGTAAACCTCCTGTTGAACGCCATTTCTCTTAACAGAAACACAAACTGACACACATTCAGCAAACCAGATAACACCATCACAGTTCTATCAAAACTCCAAGGATATTCAAAGCTCTCTAAAACATTTGCGAACTGTCCTAGTGAAAAAACAGAAGTATTGTTAGTCAGCCTTTCTAAAGATTCGCTTGACCAATTAGCAAACACAGAGCCGTATTGCTCTTTAATCTCTCCTGGAGGCTTTTCAAGGTAAAGCAGAAGCGAGTAGAAATTCATTAGCGGCTGCAGTATAATGAAATAAACCAGTGACAAACCACACAGTATCATCATGAGCATTGTCCAGTTCCTTGTTGTTATATAATGAATACTTTGATTTAAAAAGAAAGCCCAACACAGATACGGAATCAGTGAGCACAATGTAGAAAATAACTGATACAACTTATGCCATAACATCTTTAAATCAGTGTAATTCACTTTGCCTTAATACCACTAGATAATATCCAAAGCAAACAGACGCGTGAGTATCACAACTCTATGAGTTGGCACCGTGCCAAGAAAATTGAAAGGTACGTCAGAGCAGTAGAAAAGCCAAAAATCTCCAGATTTACCCCTTTCTCTTGCCCCACGTTGGGCGCCAATTATCTGTCGAGGGTTAAGATTGCGGGGTGACAATAAAACCCTGGCAGATGTATTCTTAACCCCCTCTTCCCCCCCACTTCCCCCTTTTTGCCCCTCCCTCTCCCCCCTTCCACTCAGGACAGGCGATCGGGAGGGAAAAAGAAGGACAGAGAGAAGAGAGTTGGAAAAAATTGAAGATGTTTTACTAACGCTACTAATAAGAATAGAGAAAATAATACAAAATATACAAAACCAATCTTGAAAGTCTCAGCAACTGCAGAGCCGGCACCCAAAGTCCTGGATTAGACTCCACAGCCTAGAGTAGTGAGGTGGGTTACAAACTGGCTTAAGGAGAGAAGCCAGAGAGTGGTAGTCAATTGTGCGGAGTCTAGTTGGAGACCAGTATCTAGTGGAGTGCCTCAGGGGTCAGTACTGGGGCCAGTATTATTCAATATATTCATTAACGACTTAGACGAGGGAATAGAGTGTACTATCAGCAAGTTTGCTGATGACACTAAGCTAGGAGGAGCGGCTGACACGCCAGAAGGCTGTGCTGCCATCCAGCGAGACCTAGACAGGCTGGAGAGTTGGGCGGGGAATAACCTAATGAAATTTAACAAGGAAAAGTGTAGAGTCCTGCATCTGGGCAGGAACAACCCCAGGTTCCAGTATCGGTTGGGAAATTACATATTAGAGAGCAGTGTAGGGGAAAGGGACCTGGGGGTCCTGGTGGACAACAGGATGACCATGAGCCAGCACTGTGCCCTTGTGGCCAGGAAGGCCAATGGCATCCTGGGATGTATTAGAAGGGGAGTGGTTAGTAGATCAAGAGAGGTCCTCCTTCCCCTCTACTCTGCCCTGGTGAGACCCCATCTGGAATATTGTGTCCAGTTCTGGGCCCCTCAGTTCAAGAAGGATAAGGAACTGCTGGAGAGGGTCCAGCGTAGGGCAACCAAGATGATTAAGGGAGTGGAGCACCTCCCTTATGAGGAAAGGCTGAGGGAGATGGGTCTCTTTACTTTGGAGAAGAGGAGACTGAGGGGTGACCTTATTAATGTTTATAAATATATAAAGGGTGAGTGCCATGAGGATGGAGCCAGGCTCTTCTCGTTGGCAAACAATGATAGGACAAGGGGCAATGGGATCAAGCTGGAACACAAGAGGTTCCACTTAAATTTGAGAAAAAACTTCTTCTCAGTGAGGGTGACAGAGCACTGAAACAGGCTGCCCAGGGAGGTTGTGGAGTCTCCTTCTCTGGAGACATTCAAGACCCACCTGGACAAGTTCCTGTGCAACCTCACTTAGGCGTTCCTGCTCCAGCAGGGGGATTGGACTAGATGATCTTTTGAGGTCCCTTCCAATCCAGAACATACTGTGATACTGTGATACAGCCAACCAGAGCTGGGTCCAGTCTCTCACTAGGCCTCAGTTCGCAGGGACGACTAGCAAGGTCCTCTCCTAATGTCGGCCATAAGCAGAAGAAAAAAGGAAAAAGGGACGAGATCCTCGTGATCTCCCATTTTATATGAAGTATTCACGTGAATGGAATGTTATACACAGTTGGTCAGCTGTTTCTCATCGCCCCTCTCGCGAGATGTCCATCCGTGCTTATCAATAAGTTTGCATTCCATTGCTAGGTTTACCAAAACATGTGTCTGTTTCTCCAGGAAAATGCAGTTAATATGAAGGCTTTAGCTGATAGGAAAAATTCACTGAAAGAGAAACTTGTTTTTAACAAAACGAGGACAGTTATTTATTTCATTGCTTTACAACAAGTGATTGAATCTGCTATAGAAAAGTTCAACCCCCTCCTGTACAGTAAAGGATAAAAGAAAGTATGGATTTTTGTTGCATCTAATCCATTACGCAAGTGCCAATTAAAAATACATTAGCAGTGGGTTCCTTCAAATATTCACTGTGAAGGCAGTTCCTGGCACCATTATATCAGCGTTCTTACTATTTTACAGGAGAAACACAGGGCATGGCTGATTTTGCCCACGTGCAGCGCAATGATCAGTCGAGTGCGGTGAACCGGGTGAAAGGCTCTAGAGAAGGAAAATCAGGCTCCGTGAGCAGAGCCAAAACAGAAACCCTTTTCAAACTGGTTAATTTTAAAAAGCTACAATGGGTATAAAGTAGAAAAAAGAGCAGTGAATGTGCATAATGACACAATTAGATGGTTTTTCAGTTCCATGATGTGCTCTTTTACTAAAAAGTGTCTGCTGGAGTGGATATCCTGGACACAAACAGGCGGGTTCCTGGTGTTGTGCCCATGGTGATTCATCCACTGTGGCCGTGGGTGTCAGGCCTTGATACAACAGACACAAAACCTTGGGAGGGAGGTGATCACAGTAAAACGCTTAAAGATAATGAGCTAGCAGACTTGATTTAGTCTTTATTTAAAAATACACATGGCTGCTGTCTTTTTCCAGTTTAGCTAGGACAGGCTCCAATATCTCTATTCATTCTAACTACAACACGTGACTAAAATTAAGGGGGGAAAGCTTCGTTTTTACAATGGTAAATACAGTCCAAATCGTAATTTGGGAAATAGATAAAGGGGTGTAGCAGATGAGGCACAGACTCTCTTTAAGACGCAGACAGACATATAATACAAACTCAGGTTTGCATTTGAAACATCACGTACCTCTGTCCCTGATGTACCAATCCCGTATCAATCCCTCTGTCCCTGATGTACCAATCCCTCTGTCCCTGATGGTTCATGTCCCACACAGTCCTTGCTGCTTGTGTTGTTCCACCAGCGCTTGTTCTCACACTGTGACTCTTGCAGTTTCTCACGGGCCTGATGTCCCAACCCTGCCACATCTCCCCTTCTTTGTTTAACAATTCCAGCCACAGCAGCGTGTAACTGCACAGCCATTGCACCATTAAAGCTTTTTTCAACCATTCGTTGTGCACAAGAGAAGACACATGGTACACAATCAATAAGTACAGACTCCACATACAAACATTCTAAGCAGCGGGTTAAAGGGCCGTGTTTCGCAATTTTTGTGGCACCCATAACTGTTACAGAATCACTACTTAATATTCCCTGCATAGTGTTTAACACAGAATAATGAGCTCCCAGTCAACTAAGAATTCTCATTCTCTGTTCTCCAAGTCAGGATCTATATTAATATATTTCTGAGCTGTCGGTTTAAGACGGTGTAAAAACTCAGTGGGAGACTGTAGAGCGAGATAAGGACCAAGCAAAACAAGTCGATTCAATGTGAATCACGCTAAGCCATTTATTACAGAAACAAGTCTCCTTATATACGTAACTATATTCTAATCACGCGTCCACGCTCCAAGCATGGATTCGTTAAATGAGTATCGTGGGCTGTCCGTGCGCTGAAGTCTCACTGATGATACGTCCAATGATCCATGTCATGCCAGGACCCCGGTGATTGAGGAACGCCCCTCTTTCTCACAGCAGACTCTGTTCTCGAAGTGGCCTTGAGATACCTTTGAGCCTGACTAATTCAGCAGCAGGTCTTAATCTATCAAAACCCATCCACACTTCCCCCTTTCTTTTCCTGAATTAGTCAGGCCCCTTAAACTGCACGGTGCATCATTTTTGAAATATACTGCAACGTAGAACATGTGATTAACAACATAATTACAATTACATATAATGCAGTTAAACCTTACTTAATAAGATCAAACAACTACCTGCCTATTCTTAAAACCTTAATTCCACTATGACAACCTTATTAACACACTATTTTAATAGTTTCAAAATAACCAGACAAGTTAATACAATATATTCTCTTAAATTCCTAAAAGATTTATAACTGCGTAGTTTATAGGGTAACATACTTAATATCATCAGCATATACTAATAATTGAATTAATATCTTAAAAGTTATCTTAACCTATTTAAAAGATCAATAGCTTAACCTTAATATCCGTTCTAAAACTTTATCAGTTGCTGAACTTAGATTACTATGATAGAGATACCTCATAATTTTACCTTATCTATGCATTGACTATCTAATCATAATATCACCCTTTTGGATCTCCTGCTGATTGTTCAAATTGCCATTCTCCACAGAAGGTACACCACCTGCTTGCTAATAGGCTTCTAGACCACCAGGTCTGCGAACATCTGTAACACTGAATTAGAATCCATGGTTTACATCTGAAACAGTCCTCACAAGTTATCTCCCTCCTGTCCATCTGCATCCGTTGAATCTTTGTTGAATCCACTTCAATCCTTGGCCTGTAATGACACAAACATAACCTTTTCCCCAGGTTATCAATTGATGTGGCCTTTTTAATTGACTAGTGATTTGACCATAACTAATGTAGGTTCTTTCTGATTTAGCATGGTTTTGGGTCATACTTGCAAAGTATTTCATCACATACAATGCTTTTGACAATTGGTTTTGTGGTGTTTCCCCTACTTCCCCCCTTTTTTTTAAAAAACAAACAAACAAAAAATTTCAGAACCAGATATGTGCGTTGGATCTTGACTACGTACTCAGAATCACAAATCAAATTTAGAGGTTCCTCCTTAAAAAGCTCTAAGTAATTTAAAGCCGTGCCAAGTTCTGCTAATTGGGTTGAATCTTCAATAATTTTTACAGAATGACGCCAATTGTTATCTCCACACCAAACCACTACAGCTTTATGAGACTTCCCAGAACCATCAACAAAAACTTTGCAAGTATGTAGGATCAGACCAAATACAAGTATGGCCTATGACCTGATGTTAAAGGCTTGCAGGTTCTGCAGCAATTTACATTTAGGCTTGTCAAAAGCTGTGCTGTTAAGAAAACCAGCTAGTGCAATTTATAGAGACATAGATTACAAATAAAAAAAATCAGAATTAAATCTCACAAATGGTACATATATGACAAAAGGATCATGGCCTATTGAAAATTAAATTCATTCCCTGCATTTTCTTGATCTGAGTGACAATTGGTATATAACAGTTGGTATATCAGTTTGCTAGTAATCTCATCATACTGTCCCACAACGACCACAGGTTATTTCTATGTTGTAGCTATAGACAAATCTGCAAGTCCAATCGAACGCAGTCAACCTGTAACGTTGTCATAAATTCATTCCTCAAAGTTTCCAACTCCATTTTGGCTGTCATATTTATTGGATATTGTTTTCCCTTACCGGATCGAAGTCCTGTGTCAGATCTATCAGTGTAGTGTTTGCTTTATCGAAACATTGGCTGTTAATACTAGTAGAAATACAGCATTTGAAATTTCCTTGGAGATTTCTCACTTGCAGCAAGCAGATCTGCAGCATCCCAGCGGCTTCTTGTAGGCCATGCAACTAAACAGAATTCTCAGAAAACGTTATTTGAGCTTACAATTTACTTAGCAAATCTCAACTTAAGAGAGGTATAGGACTTTCTGGCAAATATAAGAATTCATGTATTAAAACTTTGTTTCAAATTTGGCATTCCGTTGGTCTCAAAAAATGGCCTTTCTTTCGTTCTCTCCCATGACCTCAACAACTAGCATGGTGAATTTCCTAAGAAGTCTCTTACAACTAATTACCACAGAATAAGTCTATTAAAAAATTTTTGGTTTAATTTTCCAGTTTCATTAGAACTATGCATCCACTGGTGATGCCTTTAAATTTCACCCTCAGACTCCTTCATGCAATATTACAGCTCTCTAGTAGTAACATTGCTTGGGGGAGGGGTGTGGGGGGGCATAAAACTTCCCTCTCGCCCCCATCTGAGATGGCAAGACGTACAGCCCAGCATGAAAACACATCAGGTTGAACTCCACATCAAACCAATCTGGCTCTACTCCACACCCAAATCAGTACCAGTCTGACCCAGAGAAGCACTGAACACTGTGACCCCCCAAAGCTGACCAGTGTGAAAAGACTGACTTCAGCAAGGAGGTAAAATTATGAGCTCTTTTTCCCAAATGTGCCAAAACCTAGGAAACAAGACAGAAGCAAAAATAAACAACACCAACAACCCCTGATTCAAAGCCGAAAAACAACACAGTGCCACAACAAAAATGGATGACAATACTTCAGGGAAAAAAAAGGACAGAGCGGGGGGAGTAAAGCCCCCCTTTCTCTGCTTAGCAGCGGGAAAACAGGTTTCTCTTTTTTTTTTTTTTTTTTTTCGTTCTCTTCTTCCTGCAGTTCAGATATAGTCAAGGTCACGCAGCTGGTACGAGGTGGGAGGCTCTGGTAAACTCCTCAGTTACAATGAGCTGCACATAGGCCTGGGATGTTTTGGTCTTTTGTTTTCCCATTTCATTCCAGCCATAATACACTTTATATGCAATTTCAAGTAGCTCAGAAATAGTTACATTCCTTAGCTCCATTTACCTTTTACAATTTAGAGATGTCAAAAAGCAGTATAAACCAGTATAATAAACATAAATCCATTATTCTACCCTCCTAAATCTAAATCAGTTAATACTCTAGCAACTTTTAAATACAACCTCTTCTAAATGCACATCTATCGTAGCATTTTAACAATTTAAATGCTTTTCTAACAATATAAGCAATTACTCTAAAGTGTAAGGATGCATCCTAAGGGGGAGCAAGGTGGAATTTTAGCAGTGGAACCAGTTCCCATTTTGTAATTATCTCCCCAAACAAGATTCTTTTGGTACCAAATATGAATATGCAAACTAAAATACTGAGCTCAGATATGAAAACCATATACCAAGTTCAAATATGCAGATGGATCACAGTTACACCAATTTAAGAAAACATCTCAATTTTTTATATTGCACCTTTGGGCCGCTCACTGCTCAGCCAGGTGGAGGTACCTCTGGGTCTCCCTGACAAAAAAGGTCAGTTGCGCGCTGAAACCCATCCACACCCGCCGACCCGGACTGAGCAAGGCCTTCTTTTGTTTTGTTTTGTTCTGTTTTTGTTTTAGTGTCTCATCTGGTGCGCTACAGCTGCCATTCCAAAACCAGGATTCTTTACATGGTGTGCATACGGAAAAACCAAATCCAGCACACCGAGAGGAGACACAGCCTGTCACAGAGTTGCGCAAGTCTGAATGCTGGAATAAAGCTAGCATGCTAGAGAAAAAAAAAATAACAGCTACTACACACAAAATTTACCATCACATTCACGCAGTAAAGAACTAAATTACTCATGATCTTCTGAATTATCACAAAATGCACATTTTGAGTCAACGGATTCTCATGATTTAACAGACTGTGAACTTATCGTACCATATAGCACAGACCTACCAAAATTGCAACATACTTAAACAGATACTCACAAAGAAAACAGGTTAATAAGGAAAGCATCTTGCAGACTTTAACAAGTTTTCTGTGACCTGTGTGTTATCAGTTAACTCTCTCTCAGCTTGTTGAAGTTCAAAGCACCCCGCCTGTAAAACTGTCTGAAATGATTTAATGATCTCTTGTAGGGATGCATTTTGTCCTGATCTTCTCGCCTCAAAAACAACATTAATGGCAACAAGATTCTATTTTCCGGACACTTTTCCCAATCATTTAACTTATACTGCAGCCACCATTAATTACAATATTTTACAAGATCTTCCTTCCTTATAATTCCGAGTGCTTTCCTAAGTTTTAAAACACCTCCCAATACTGATTTTTTAGGAACACAAGTGAAAACAATTGTTCCTGACCCCATCTTGCAAGTAAAAACCTTGAGAAGGGAGGGGAGGGAGGGGGAGGAAGGCACAGGGCTGCTTGCAGCGAGAATGGGAAAAGTGGGAGAAGGTTTTACAGCGCACTTAAAAACAACTAGTAAAACAATTAACTCACATTCCTGACAAGCTGCTTGATTTTCAGAGAGGCAATACACAGGAGCACATAATATGTACTGGAAAACTTGCAAATAACACATTGATAGCAAACATTAGCATTCTCTACTGCTCATCTCAAGAGTAGTGCTTCCTTAGCTTCTAAGTTTTCGGCCTGCTTACTGATGGCGTCTTGAAGATGGTCAATAAATTGCATGTAATTCTCATTGGGACCGTGATTAATAGTTGCAAATGATTTGGCACCTCTCTCATAGCTTGATATGCAAGATCTGTTGACTGCCTCAGGATTTCAGAAACTTATCGTGTCTGTAGTTGCGGTGTGTCAATTAATGTCTCTTCCAGGAGTTGTGGGACACCTGCCCCCCTCGACAAATCCCCATTGTTCTGTCCTAAATGATCTATAGCTGTTACATTTCACACAGTTCTTTTGACAAATTATCTGACTCCAGTTCCTTGGACTGCTTGGTCTCCGTAGGATCGTGTGGTGGTATGGGAGGCCATCCACTCCGTAATTTTCCTCCCCCCATCCCAGACCGCTGCACCAGTGCCGCCGGCACAACAGGGGATGGAGTGGGGAGGGGGTCAAAAGACACGATCCGGGTAAACTTCACAGTCATTTTTAGGTTTGTTATCAGGCTGCAACGCTGGAAAAATTCTGGCAATAGTAGCCCGCTCAGCCTTAAAGTCTTTTAAGGTGGAAATTTTAAGCTTCCATTTAGTCGCTAGTGATTTAGTTTCTTTATCATCTCCATTGCTGACCCTATTCCATAATTTCTGCCTTTTATCATCCCAAAGTTAACGTTTAAAAGCCTTCTCATTTTCTCCTGGGTAGTCTTTAATTCTATACCGAATTAATAGTCCACATATGTTACTTTCTTCTTATTTAAGTCCTCTCATAGAGAGAATAGGCAGGAGGAGTTTAACTACGGCTTCTTCCTCAAAGGATTTATTTTGCCCCATAACTTCACTCTTCCCTCCTCCCGCTCCCAGCCGCTCACCCTTTACGGTGACTTCTTCAACAACGCGGAACGTCCGTACGCCTCCGCCCGGTTCTCAGTCCAGCTGATCCGCCTCCGGCTGGGCCGCTCTAGGCTTTTCCCCAACTTCAGTGGTACGCCGATCAGAGTATCACGTCGGGGTCACCAGATGTAGAGCGAGATAAGGACCAAGCAAAACAAGTCGATTCAATGTGAATCACGCTAAGCCATTTATTACAGAAATAAGTCTCCTTATATACGTAACTATATTCTAATCACGCGTCCACGCTCCAAGCATGGATTCGTTAAATGAGTATCGTGGGCTGTCCGTGCGCTGAAGTCTCACTGATGATACGTCCGATGATCCATGTCATGCCAGCACCCCGGTGATTGAGGAACACCCCTCTTTCTCACAGCAGACTCTGTTCTCGAAGTGGCCTTGAGATACCTTTGAGCCTGACTAATTCAGCAGCAGGTCTTAATCTATCAAAACCCATCCACAGGAGACCCCTCACAATCCTGTTTAATCTCAGAAGATTTTGGTGTATTTACAGCTTTAGGCGCAGCGTGTCTAATCCCGTATAAAATGCACAGTCCATACCAATGCAGCCTGTCTATTGTCCACTACCTACTTCACAATCACAATGACAGACAATTGGTGAACCCTAAGTACTGGACTATAAAATCCCCCATGACACAAGTAACAACAACAACAAACCACTAAAGCCAGAAACAATTATACAATTGCTAAGGCACAAACAGCAAAATCACTAAAGGTACCCTTATCAAATTACTGTTCCCTCGTTTTTCTCTTTTATTTATTGTTTTCTTGGTTTTCTCTTTAATTTTTTATTTCTTTTTAAGTTTCTCAGTTTACCAAAATGCGCAGACGCGAATGCGCAGACCCAACGCGCTGCTGTCGCCCACGTCTCGCGCAGGCAGCGTGCCAACGCAACCAGACAATGGAAGTGCCTTATCTCATTGATGGGGTTTTACCCGCGTCCCGAGCTGGTCCGAGGAGCTGTGGTCCCTTCCAGGAATTCCCCGGTGCCGGCACAAGGTCCCAGAGATCCTGGGATCCACGGGAGGTCAGGCAGATTATCCCATCCTCGTCGCCAGAAATGATACCGAAAAGTCGGCAAACAGACTCTCTAACACTGTTTTGAAAGTGTTAAACAGCAGGCACTTTTATTACAGTGCACTGGGGGATCACTCCTCTAATCGAGCGTGTGTTCCGCTTTCCTCTGGTTTTACATATTGTGGAACTCCTCAAACAGCAAAACCTGCCAACCCATGTTACAGACGTCTCGTGCTCTTTCACCAGCGCGTGCAGCAGCAACGAGAAATCTGGAATGAGCGTCTACAGAAACACGTACGTATTTACCCAATTCAGAACAATGCGTTACATCCGCTGGCCGTACTTTATTGGCAGTAACCCCTCCTGGATTAACACCCTCTGTGGATGGCACGGGTGCCAACTGTTGGCAATCAGGGCAGGACATAAGAACGCTCCTGGCCTGATCCACTGTCATTTGAAATTGTCGTTTTAATGCCTTTGCACTCTGGTGAAAGAATTTATGTGATCATTTAGCTTGCTCCAAGGCTTTAGGCACAGTGAGCGTCACAGCTTGTGCATCGGCCCTCCTACTGCCTTCCGCAAGAGGTCCTGGAAGGGCCGTGTGAGAGTGGGTGTGCATTGCATAATACCTATGATGTCTATGATTTATTAGAAACCATAGCATTCTCAATTCAGCCATCAAAAGAGGATTATCCTCTTCCTTAAGAAAAGAAGTTTCCAGGTGGTTAAGTATGCCAGCTGCATAATATGAGTCAGTTACAACATTCAAAGGCTCGTTACAGAACACCTCAAAGCGATCCTAACAGCTGTCAGCTCAAGAACTTGTTTGACCCTTGGTCTCTTTTTCTACCTTGTGTTTGCAGCACTGGGTATCTGAGTTTAACCATGTAATTACAACTTTATGTGAGCGACCAGAGGCATCAGTAAATACAGTCTTGTCGCTTACTGGTCGTTGCTGAGAGCAGCATTTGCCGTACAACGGTAAATTACCAATTTCAGCCCACAGTTTATGTTGACAGTAATAAACTGATATGTTCTCTGCGTATGTTGCCAATGCAATCTGGAAATTCACATCTTCATTTAATTACCACTGAGAATTCTCCTTCCTTGTAGGAAGAAATATACCTTCAGGTCTACCCCATACATGGCATACAAACATTCTCTGCCTTTACTGGGTTTGCATACATTTCTTTTGTTATCCAAACTGTTTTCATTGGTGTGTGAGCTAGAAAAACCCATACGGCCACAGTCACCTTTCTCCCTCCTTGAGCTCTCCTGACCTGTGGTTCCACCACTGGTGTCTTCTTTCTTGATCCCTCCTGACTGGCAGGTGCGCTCCAACCCTCTTTATCCATCACTCTTCCTCATGGGTTCACCTTCTTCCTTGCTTTTCCTTTGCATGCTGCTCCCCTGAAGAGAAACACACAGAGGACTGAGCTACACCAGCTACAGCAGCCCAAGAGCCCCTCAGCTCTGCCCTCCCTGCAGCACAGCTTCCGCACATGCCCTGCTCAGGCTGGACCCCAATGTCACGGGTTAGAGATGTCACAGCTCAGTACAGATGCCCATGGTCCTCACTTGCTCTTTGGTACTTGCGGAGGGTCACGTTGCTGTGCCCCAGGGCACTGGCCTGCACGGCCCTGCCCGGCAGCGGGAGCGGCTGGAGCTGCCGGCTGGTTCTCCAGCTTTAGGGTCACCCGCAGCAGCCCGCTCTCCTCAGCTCTGCACACCCAGCCAGTTGCACCGCCCAGGCAAAGTCAGCTTCACCCTCTGCCCTACACCTCACCTGCAAACAGCCAACTCTTCAGCTGACAACCGTCCAAAACCCACCGACAAACCCTCCAAATCTCAGCCTTTCGCTTTCAACTGCTGCCTCTAGTGCATCTCACAGACAAGCCTCCAAAATCCCCTCATCCTGCAATAATGCTCCAGCACTCATCGCCTGCGGGGACAACCGCCACAATACCATGCAAACACCAACCAGTTCTGGCACGGAAATATCGCTTTCTCCTCCAGATCCCACCTACACCAACTGCTGACAAACACACGCTGTCCTCACCAAAGTCAAACGCTGCAACAACCAGCGACAACTCAAATGTGCGTGTGCGGCGCAAAACCGCAGGTGTGAGCTAACGCAGAGCTGGGCTTGACAGCTGCACAGTGTGCACCCTGTGGCTTAACGTGGCCAGTCACTGCCATTCCGCCTTCTCCCTGGGAGAAGCGCATGAGCACAGGCTGCTTCAAGGCACGATGCAAACGGTTTGGATCTCCGGGTCTCTGAGGGCGAGAGCGATAAATGTGATCTGTGTGTGGCGCAGGAACTTCCCGTCCACTTGCTCCTCCATTCAGTCAGGTGCTGCAAGAGAGGGACAGAGAAAGAAACAGTTAGGACCGGATTAACAACCTCGTCATCCCTGTCCCCAAACCTGCAGGCGTCCTAGGAGGCCCGATCTAAGTTTGGCTCTTCTCCCGCTCTTTGCTGGAATACTTCACTGCACAAATTTCTGTCATGAACACTCTCTTAACCATCTGATGTGTTCATAGCTCCAAGCCCAGCGTCCATTCCTCAAGGTACCTCAGCATTTCCCTTTGAAACCAGACCTGAGTGCCATCCCGTCCTGAGCTCCCTCAGCATTGCCCCCTGCAGCCTCCCCGACGCCATCTCCTCCCTGAGGTCCCTCAGCCTTTCCCGCCAAAGCCTCCCCGATGTCACCCCCTCCCTGAGGTCCCTCAGTCTTTCCCGCCAAAGCCCCCCCGATGTCACCCCCTCCCTGAGGTCCCTCAGCCTTTCCCGCCAAAGCCTCCCCGATGTCACCCCCTCCCTGAGGTCCCTCAGCCTTTCCCGCCAAAGCCCCCCCGATGTCACCCCCTCCCTGAGGTCCCTCAGCCTTTCCCGCCAAAGCCTCCCCGATGTCACCCCCTCCCTGAGGTCCCTCAGCCTTTCCCACCAAAGCCTCCCCGATGTCACCCCCTCCCTGAGGGCCCTCAGCCTTCCTCCTGCCCAAACCAGCCCGTCTCTCCCCCTCCAGCCTCCCCCCTCAGCCGGGACCGGGGCGGCCCCGTCTGGTCTCCCCGGTGTCCGCCCGCCCCTCGCTCACCGCCGGCCCCGCCGCCGCACCGCTTGCACGCGCTCCTTGGCCCGCGCGCTTCTGCAGCGTGGCCCCGCCCATCCGGCGCAGGAGCCAATCCCGTCCGCACCCGCCACCGGGCCTCGCCCCCCCTCCTGGCCCGGAGCCGCCGGCGGCCCCAGAGCGGCCCCGGCCCCGGCGGGGCAGCGGCAGCGGGGCCGGGAGCGCTCGGGCTGCGCCTGCCCGGGACGGCCCGGGACCGAGGGCTCCGCTGCTGCAGCCCGTTTCGTGCCACTTGCACCCCCGGCTTAAACGGCTGCAGCCTTCCTGCTGCTTTAGCTCACACATCTTTCTTCCTTCTACCTGCACAGCAGTTCACACTCACAAACGTTGCAGAAGAATCTACAAACATTACAAAGATAGACCACGGACCACAGCTTCCTGAGCTTTCAGGTTAAAGTTCCTGTCGATCCCCATGTTTCAATAAAACAGACACCACCAGTAGAGCTGCTGCCTCTGCCGTCTTTGGTCAGAAAGAAGTGACAACACCAGAAAACACATTGGCAGCCGGTGCTTTGACCAGTGAAGGTGGGATCTACAAAAGTCTGATTAAACCAAACAGCCTGAGGGCTTTATCAAGCTGCAGATCTGCCAGGCATGCTGAAATGCAAGAGTTTACTCCTGCAATATTCAACAATGGAACAGCCGCTTCATATCAAATCATCTCATCTCAAAGTTCCAAACCAGTACATTAAAAGCTGTCACTAGGTATTAGAAGACCACTGCAAGATCGTATTGCTTTTTGAGTTCAATACGAATTTTTCAATAAACCAAAACCCAAGCAGTTTCTGCAGTCTGTTGCTCATCCTCCTATTCATTCCTTAGCACTGCAGCAATCGGTTTTTACATGACGTATCAGCAGAGGCGTTTGAAAAACCCCAAACAAAACTTATTCCAGTCCATGGACCCCCCTGTCCTCCCTGCCCCCCCTCACCCTGAGCCCCACGATCAGCACTTGGTGCGGGAGAGGAGCACAGCTCGACATGTTGTATCTGGGATGCTGTATCTATTATGCTGTACCTAGGATGCTGTACCTGGGATGTTGTATCTGGGATGGCGTATCTGGGATATTGTACCTGGGATGCTGTATCTCGGATACTGTATCTAGGGTGCTGTATCTGGGATGCTGTATCAAAGTATCACAGTATGTTTGGGATTGGAAGGGCCCTGGAAATCTCACCCAGTGCAATCCCCCCATGGAGCAGGAACACCCAGATGAGGTTACACAGGAAGGTGTCCAGGCGGGTTGGAATGTCTGCAGAGAAGGAGACTCCACAGCCCCCCTGGGCAGCCTGGTCCAATGTCCATCATCCTCACTGAGAAGAAGTTTTTTCTCAAATTTAAGTGGAACCTCTTGTGTTCCAGCTTGATCCCATTACCCCTTGTCCTATCATTGTTTGCCACCGAGAAGAGCCTGGCTTCATCCTCATGGCACTCACCCTTTATATATTTATAAGCATTAATAAGGTCACTCCTCAGGCTCCTCTTCTCCAAACTAAAGAGACCCAGCTCCCTCAGCCTTTCCTCATAAGGGAGATGCTCCACTCCCTTCAGCATCTTTGTTGCCCTGCACTGGACCCTCTCCAGCAGTTCCCTGTCCTGCTGGAACTGAGGGGCCCAGAACTGGACACAATATTCCAGATGGGGTCCACCAGGCCGAAGTAGAGGGGCAGGAGAACCTCTCTGACCTACTGAC
Organism: Nesoenas mayeri; assembly: GCF_963082525.1. NCBI lineage: Eukaryota > Metazoa > Chordata > Aves > Columbiformes > Columbidae > Nesoenas > Nesoenas mayeri. The sequence goes on from NW_027660043.1 coordinate 221,211, forward strand.
CACCCCCTTCTAATACACCCCAGGTACCATTGGCCTCCTGGCTACAAGGGCCCAGGGCTGGCTCAGCCCACTGCACCCAGCTGGTCTCCCATCCAAGCACTGACCGGGCCCAACCCTGCTTAGCTTCCCAGATCAGACAAGATGGGGCATTCTCAGGGTGCTATGGCTGTGTGTGTGTATATATATATATATATACATATATATATATTTATATGGTCTCCCATCCAAGCACTGATCAGACCCGACCCTACTTAGCTTCCCAGACCAGCCATTCTCAGGGTGCTCTGGCTGTATATATTATATATATATATGTTCCCCAAGTACATACTGGTAGTATGTGAACTAAACCCTTTCTCAAGGGCAGAGCAGAGGGGCAGGAGGACCTCTCTGACCCACTGACCACCCCCCTTATAACCCACCCCAGGTACCATTGGCTTCCTGGCCACAAGGGCACAGTGCTGGCTCATGTTCATCCTGTTGTCCACCAGGACCCCCAGGTCCCTTTCCCCTACGCTGCTCTCTAATATGTAATTTCCCAACCTATACTGGAACCTGGGGCTGTTCCTGCCCAGATGCAGGACTCTACACTTGCCCTTGTTAAATTTCATCAGGTTATTCCCTGCCCAGCTCTCCAGCCTGTCCAGGTCTCTGATGGCAGCACAGCCTCTGACGTGTCAGCCGCTCCTCCCAGCTTGGTGTCACCACCAAACTTGCTGACAGTCACTCTATTCCCTCGTCTAAATCGTTAATGAATATATTGAATAATACTGGCCCCAGTACTGACCCCTGAGGCACTGCACTGGATACTGGCCTCCAACTAGACTCCGCACCATTGACCACCACTCTCTGGCTTCTCTCCTTAAGCCAGTTTGCAACCCACCTCACTACTCTATTGTCCAGACCACACCTCCCCAACTTAGCTGTGAGGATGCTGTGGGAGACTGTGTGAAAGGTTTTACTGAAGTCAAGGTGACCACATCCACCACTCTGCCATCATCCATCCACCTTGTTACATTCTCATAATAGGCTATGAGGTTGGTCAAGCATGACTTACCCTTGGTGAAGCCATGCTGACTGCCCCTAATAACCCTCTTATCCTTGATGTGCCTTGAGATGGCACCGAGAATAAGCTGTTCCATTGCTTTCCCAGGGACATCAGTCATCAGATGTCATCAGAAAAGCAAGGTTGGTCTCTTCTCCACCCAACAGCTGCTGACATTGTATGGACAAGCAGCACATCACACACGGATCTTCACTCAGTCTCTTGATGATACAATCAACAAAAAGACCAAATACTTTCACAATATGCCTGGATACATCCAGTTTTCAAGGACAGCGTCCTCCAGGCACAGCAATGGTTCTTATCAAAACACAATTAAAACTCCAAAAGGAATTGAAGGTCATCAAGATAAGCTGTTGCTAATTCAGAAACAGCTAAAGGAGAATCCTAAATACTGGGAGACTGCTACTGAATTTAGTAAGACAAGGTGTAGGTAGACCTGAGATGTCTCCGTGTCTTTGCATCAGTTGTCACCAGCAAAGTCTTCCAGGCCTTCGTGCTTCCAGGCAGAACTCTGGAGGACAACAACTGTGGTGGATGGGGATCAAGCTAGGGGTTTCATGAGTAAACTGCAGCCTTACCAGCCCTTGGGACCAGAGGGTTTGCATCCAAGAGTGCTGGGAGAGTGTTTTTCCCCAGTTGATGCTGGTCTAGTATGATCCCAGAAGGAAATGCACTCAGAGTCTGAGGTATTGTTTAAAATGCTGTTCATTAGGTCTGGCTCTACAAGAGGGGTATCACAGAGGCAATCTGTGTCCCTCTGGATGGTGGAAACCCAGGTGGTGTACCACTGAACAAGCTTCCGAACACCCACTGCCAGGAGGAGCCCCATGTCTTGTCAAAGCACTGTGACAGTTTTGGATTATGTGAGGTGAGGTGGGGCAGCTTGCTGAGCTGTGGTGTTTCAGTTGAAGGATACAGGGTCTGCTGGAGAGAGTCCCAGGGAGAGTGAGGACAGAGGGATCCCCCTGTGTGAAGGATCAGCTCGGATATATGGAGCTGCTCAATGACATGGGCAACAGGTTGATTTATCTTGTGTGAGTGAGGATGACAGAGAAGTTGGTAAGGATGACACTGTTTCGGCAGTGAGCACTTTGAACATGTGATAGAAGAATTCCCCCATGGATACCGACGCAGAATGTCTCCTGAGGAGGTGTGGACAGACAGGAAAAGCAGATTCAACTCCAGCAGATCCCCACCACAGATGACCTGTGTCCATCAGTGCCAGCCCCTCTCCTCAGACCAGAACAAAAGTCCTGCTCCAGCAACAGAGCAGCCTGACCCCAATGAGTGTCTGCAGAAAGAGGTTTCTCTTGCTCCTGGATTCCTCCCTGCAGGCACAGAAATGCTGCCTTGCTCTTCTCCAGGGACATCCCTTTCCCCAGGTGAGGGTGTCCAGCCTGGCCTGGCCGGCTGGTCCTGGTTCCCTCCCTGTGCTCCCCATAGGGCCCTGAGCTGGCCATGCTGCTCTGCAGAGCGAGGGGCTGTGGTGCCCTGGGGCCATGGGTGACTCTGCTCTGGCCACGCTGGTTGGGCTGGGAAACAGACCCAGCTGGAGGAGGATCAATGCTGCTGAGCCCTTTCCATCTTCCCAGCTGGCTCAGGAGCCCAGGACAAGGCTGGGCAGGACCATGGGGTGTCTCTCACGGCACAAAGGGCAGGGGAGGGCTGAACCAAGATGGTGTCCTGAAACATTCTCCAGTCTGACAGCTTCTGGCATCCTGGCTCCTCACAGCCTGTCCTGGCATTGAAGGGCCCTTGTTACCCTGTGCCCTCCTCAGGTTCACCTCTTCCTCTGGGACACCTTGTACGATCACTCCTTTGACCAGGCTGTTTTGTTTAACCCAGTGGGCAGCTGAACATCACACACAGCCCTTCTCTTCCTCCCTCCAGCCCAGTGGGATGGGAGAGGGAATCAGGAAAGAAAGAAACAGCTTGGGTTAAAATGAAGACAGTTTAATGACACAGAAAGGCAAAACAATAACAACAGCAACAATAGCTACAATAGCTACAATAGCTACAATAGCTACAATAGCTACAATAGCTACAACAGCTACAACAGCTACAATAAATATAGTAATGATAATAAGTAAAATAATTGTATTAATAGCAATTATAATAATAATGATGGCAGTAGTAATAGTAGTAATTGCAAAAATGGTAATAATAATAACAGGAGATATAAACCAAGTCACGCACAATGCAATTGCTCACAACCCATTGAGTGACACCCAGCCAGATCCCAAACAGCGCTCCCCCAGATAACTTTTCTCTGGTTTACATATCAAGCATGACATCATATGGTGTGGAATATCCCTTTGGCCACTTGGGCCAGCTGTCCTGCCTGTGCCCCTCCCAGCTTCTTGTGCATCTCCAGCCTCCTTGCTGAAAAGTCCTTGGTTTGGGATAAACATGGCTTAGCAACCACCAAACATCCCTGTGCTATCAACATTCTTCTCAGGTTAAATCCAACACACCGCACTCTACCAGCTACTAGGAAGAAAATTAACTCTCTCCCAGCTGAAACCAGGACAGTGCCCCCCCCTTATTCTGTACCATCTGTGTTGTGCCCGGGTCCCACACTTTCCAATACATTCCAGTTAATCAACAGCACTTTTCCTATCTCTGGATATACACACAGATCTCATTCCTCAGTCTATAGGCCACGCCTCTAAAATGTCCAATGAGTTCATGTGGTCCATGGCTTTGGGCTCCAGGGGTCATAAGAGTCTGTCAGGACAGGAGAGATGGTCTTTGCTGTTGGACTGTTGTGTCCTGTGTCCAGAGCTCGTAGCTGGTGTATCTGTCCCAGCCAGGGACAGTGTGTGAGTCTGGGTGGGCAGCGAGTGGCACCTCAGGGAGATCCTCTGACAGCGCCTGGCAGCTCCACTCCTCTCCAGGATACATCTGCCACTGCTGGTGGGACAGCGTCAGGCAGATCAGTCACAGACGTGTCCCTGTCTTTTGGGATGTGTGCGACCAAGAAGGGAGCTCTTCATCCAGGCCTTGGTACCTCACAAATCCCCCTGGGACCCTGAGCTAAACCCCAACCCTAACCACTCCCACTGACACCACTGCCTAAGCCCTAACCTAACACTTATCCATCCCTTACCCTAATCCTAATCCTAACCCCTGCACTTCAAACTTACCCTACACCTATCATTCACCTAAAACTAAACATAACATTAACCCAACCACCACCCTAACCCTACCTTTTGCCCAAAATCTAACCTAGACCAAACCCCCGCTAACCCTAAAACTAAACCTAACCCTAGCCTTCCCCTAACTCTTACGTGAAATATCAACCTAATGTTACCTCTAACCCTAACCCATAACCTTAGCCTAACCCTAAAACTAACCCTAATCCATCATACTAACACCAGCCTTAAACCAAACACTAAACTAAACCAAGCCTTAACCCTAAATCCTAACCTGTAACTCTTATGACTGACTCTAACCCTGAAATATCTCTAATTCAAACCTTAACTCATTAACGTAGCGCTAATGCTATCCCTACCCCTAACTCATAAAACTAACCCTTTACACTAATCCTAACGACTTACACTAACACTACCCCCTAACCACTAACCAGAATTCTGACCCTAAATGCTAAAACCACCCTCAATCTCTAATATAAATCTGAAACCTAACTCTGACCATTCCACTATCATTACTGCCTAACATTAACCCTAACCCTAATGCTAACCCCATCCCTAACCCTATTCACTAACTCTAAAGCCTAATTCTAACAGTATGCCTAACCCTAACCTGAAAATTAACCACTAACCCTATCTCAAATGCCTAACCCCAAGCACTAACCATAGGCCTTTACCCCTAAACCTAACCTGTACTCTAATCCTGACCCTGACTCGAACTCTATTCCCTAACCCTCATCTAAACCTAACCCTAAACCTTATCCAACACTAATCCTTATCTAAATGATAACTCTAGTGCTAAACCTAACTCTAAATGCAATCCTAACTCTTAAACCTAACTTAACCCTTAAACTAAGCCCTAACTTGTACCCTAACACTAACCTTAACTGTAATTCCTAAACCTAACTCCAAGTCTAACCCTAAACATCTAATGCTAACTCTACCCCTAACCAAAACCGTAACACCAGACCCTAACTCTAACTCTTCCCCCAACTGGTAATGCCAACTCTAACCCTAACCATCATCCAACCCTAGCTGAAACCCTAACCCTAAGTCATAACTGCTAACCCTATCCTTAACTATAATACTAACTCATTCCCTAATCACTAACCCTTCCCCTAACCCATAAAACTAACCTCTAACCATAACCACATATATGAACATTCATTGCTAAACCTCAACCCTGATCCTAACCTCTAAATCATAACTCTAACCATAACCTAATCTCTACCCCTAACCCCAAACTCTATCCTATTCACAACCTAATCCTAACTGTAAGCCTACCCCCTAACACCTAGCCCTAAAAAAATATCTAACCATAATGCTTAACCCATACCATCATTCTAATCCTAAATCAAAACCTGAGTCTAAGCCTAAACTCAAACCCTAACCCTACCTCTAACTTTAATCAAAAACCTAAATCTAAATCTAAACTTAACCCTAACCCTATCCCTTTCCCTAACCCATACACCTAACCTCTAAACCTAACCACTTCAGCTGACCCTAACACTACACCCTAACCCCCAAACCTAACACTATTCCAACCCTTAACCCTAACCTTAATCCTAACCACTACCACTAATTCTAACCATAAATCTAAAACTGAGCCCTAACGCGGACTCTAACAGTAACCCTAAACTTTAACCCCAATACTAAACTCTAACCCTAACCTAACACTAACTCTATCACTAACCTAACCTTAATGGTAAGCCGTAACTAACCTAACCTAACACTAACACAGACCAACACTAACCCTAATTCTAACCTGAAATCTACACCTAACTCCTAAATTCACCTCTAACCCAAACCTTAAACCTAAACATAACCCTAATCTAATCCTAGCCCCATTCATATCCCTAGCCCATGAACCCAGCCACCAATCGTAAGCACTTAGACTAAAATTAACGCTAACCCAACCCCAATATCTAACCCTAACCATTAACTCAACCTCTAAGCCTAACCCTAAAGCCTAACCTAAACCTAGCTCTAATCTAATGCTAAAGCCTAACCCATCATTCTAAGACTAACTATAACCCTAAGCCCCTATCCCAAAAATAACACTAACACTACCTCTAACCCTAAACCAGTGTCCTATCCCTAACCCTTCAATATAAATCTAAAACCTAAAACTGACCATTCAAATAACAAAACTCCCTAAGCCGTAACCCTAACACTTATCCATCCCTTACCCTATCCATAATCCTAACCCCTAAACCTAAAACTTACCCTACACCTATCATTCACCTAACCATAACATTCACCCAAACACTACCCTAACCCTACCTCTTGCACAAAATCTAACCTAAACCAAACCCCCTCAACCCAAAAACTAACCCTAGTATAACCCAAAACCTAAACCTAACCCTAAACCTAAGCCTATCCCTACCCCTAACCTTAACCACTTACACTAAAACTAACCCTAACTCTACCTTACCCTAACTCAAACCACTGAAATCTTACCCTAATGCGACCTCTAACCCTAACCCATAACCCCAGCCTAACCCTAAAACTAACCCTAACCCATCATACTAACACCAGCCTTAAACCAAACACTAAACTAAACCAAGCCCTAGCCCTAAATCCTAACCTGCAACTCTTACGACTGACTCTAACCCTAAACTAACCCGAATTCAAACCCTAACCCATTATCCTAACCGTACAGCTATCCCAACCCCTAACCCCTAAACCTAACCTCTTACACTAATCCTAACGACTTACACTAACACTACCCCCTAACCACTAACCAGAATTGCAACCCTTAATGCCAACCCCAACCTCCATCTCCCGTATAAATCTAAAACCTAACTCTGACCATTCCACTATCACTACTGCCTAACACTAACGCTAACCCTAATGCTAACCCCATCCCTAACTCTAACCTAAATCTAAAACTAAAACGTAATCCTAACTCTAACCCAAAACATAAAGCTAACCTCTAACGCTAACTCCAACCCTACATTCTAACCCTCTTCTAAACCTAATCTAACTCTAATACTTACCCATAATCCTAACTCTAACCCTAACCCTAACCCTAGTCCTACCCTTCAACCCTAATATTAAAACCTAACCCTAACTGCTTACACTAACACTATTCCCTAACTCTGAAACCTAATCATTAGCTCTAACACTAACTATATGCTAACACTAATCTAATCCTAACTGTAAACCTCATCCAAACCCCTAACCATAAGTCTAACTGGAAACACCATCCCCTAACTCTAATCTAACCCTAACCCTAAAACTAATCTGAAACTTAACCCTAATTCAAACCCTAAATCCTAAAACTAACCCCTAACCTAAACCACTTCCACTGACACAACTCCCTGGCCCCTAAACCTAACCCTAACTGTAAATCTAAAACTAACCACTAACCCTAACTGTAAACAAACCCTAAACATAAATCTAACCCTAGTACCTAAACCTACTCTTAACCACTTTCACTACTCTGTATCCCCAACCCCTAACACTAACGCAACACTTACCAAAAGCCTAATCCTTATCCTAAACCCTAACCCTGAATCTAATCTGAACCCCAAACCCCTGTCCCCAAACCTAACTCTACCCCCAATCCCAAACCCTAACTGCAACCCTAACCCATCATTCTAACCTTAACCCTATCCCCACCCCTAACCCTACCCCCTTACAGTAATCCTAACCACTTATAATAACGCTACTCCCTAACCTCTAACCCTAAATAAGCCCCTACCACCAACCCTAACACTAACCTAAAACTAATCTAACTGTAACCCCAAGCCCTTACCCCAATTCTAACCCTAACCCTAACTCCTAACCCTAACTGTAAATCTAAAACTAACCACTAACCACCAACACTAACTCTAACCTGAACACTAACCAAACCCAAAATGTAAATCCAAACCCTAACCCTAAATCTAACCCTAGTACCTAAACCTACTCCCAACCACTTTCACTACTCCGTATCCCCAACCCATAACACTAACCCAACACTATTCCCTAACCCCTAACCTTAATCCTTACCTCTAACACTAACCCTAATACTAACCTTTACCACTAACCACATCCCTACCCTTAAACCCTAAACCTAATCCTCATCAAACCCTAATAATAACCCTAACACTACCTCTAACACCTATCCCTAAATCTAAACCTCTAACGTTAGTCCAATCACTTCCTGTAATCCTAAAGCAAAGGCTAAATCTAAGACCAACCTCTAACCCTAACTCTCAAACTAATTCAATGCCCTAACCCTGACTCTAAATCTAAACCTTAATCTAACCCTACCCCTAAATCAAACCCCAAAACTTAACTCTACCCCTAAGACAACTCCGGAACCCCTAACGCTAACCCTAATCCAACCATTACCCTAAACCAAATCCTAAAACTTAAGCCTAAATGTAAACCTAAATACTAATCCTAAATCTAATTCTAAAATTTAAGACAAACCCCTAACTCTAACCCTAAGACTAACATCACATAAATAGAAATCCAAACCCTAACCTAATAATATCCCCAACCCAAAATCTAATGCTAACATCAAACCCTAACTCTAACCTTTCTCCCTGACTGGTAACGCTACCCAATAACTGACTCTAATCTAACCCTAAAAGGAATTATAACCCTAAGCCTAAGTCCTAACCACTTATCCTAGCCATAATCTTATCCTTCCTTATCCTAACTCTTCTCCCTAATACCTAAACCTAACACCAACCCCCTAAAGTTGACTCTAAAGCTCAGCCCTAAACCTTAACCCTAACCCTAGCCAGTAACCATCATTCTAAACCTCACTCTTACTCGAGCAATAACCCCTAAACCCTGAAACTAACCCTACCTAACCCTAACCAGTTCCACTAACCGTAACACTGCTCCCTAACACAAACCCAACACTTATGATAACTCTAATGCTGACCCCTAACACTAACTATAACCTTAATGGTAAGCCTTAAATCCTAATACTAACTCTAACCCTAACTTGAAACCTAGTCCTAACACTAAAACTAAACCCTAAGCATAACCTAATCATAACCCTATCACTAACCTAACTTTAACCACAACCCTTAAACCAACCTAACCCAACACTAACCCTAACATGAAATCTAACCCTAACCTGACCTCTAAACAGAATCCTAAGCCTAACTCTAACCCTAACTCTAGCCTCACCCCTAAACCTAATCTCCTATGCTAATCTTAACCATTTACAATAACAGTACTCCCTAACCATGAACCCGAACCCATATCTCCAACAGAATTCTAAAACCTAACCCTAACCACCTTTTCTAACGCTACTGCCTAACTCCTAATCTTTAATCTAACCCTTACCCTAATCCTAATTATATTTCCTATCCCTAACTCTAACCCCAACTCCTAAATCTTGCCCCAAGCCCCAACTCCTACACCTAAGCTACTCCTAACTATGTCACTAATGCTACTCCCTCAACTCCAAGCCTAACCCTAAATTCTACCCAATTCTCTTCACCCTAAGAGAACGCTAATGCAAACCCCTACCTCTAACTCAAACTCCTAACCTAATGCTTAGCCTTCTTACTGTAATCATAAATCTAAGCCTCAACCTAAAACCAAACTCCACCCCTAACCCAAACCCAAAAGCCCTAACCTTAATTCTAACCCTAATCCTAATCAAACCCTGACCCTACCCCTAACTCTAACCCTAAACTTGACTCTAAACATAACCCTAACCCTAGCCCTACCTCCTAAAACTAACCCCTAACCCTAACCACTTCCACTGACACTACTCTCCAACTCCAACACTCATCAAATCCTACCCCTAATACTTGAACACCTAACCCAAACCCCAATGCAAACACATACCCGAACCTCAAACCCTACCTCTCAGACTAATCCCTAGCTCCTAACCCTAGCACCAACCATAACGCTTAACCCTAAAGCCTAACTCTAACACATACCCCTAATCCTCAACCTCATCTAACTCAAACACAGTAATTCTAACCCTAACTCTGACCCCTTGCCCTACATTTAACCCTATTTCTAACCCTAAATGTAACCCTTCCCCCTAACCCTAGCTCAAACCCCTAACCCCAAAATCTAACCCAACCCCCTAATTCCTAAGCCTAACCCTACCTGTAACTCCTAACACTTACCTTTACCCTAAATCTAATCCTAGACCTTAACCCTACCACGTAACCCTAACCTAAACCTCATATAACCCAAACACAAACTCCTAACCCTTAACGCTATACTCTAACCTCTTGCCCAAAATTTAATCCCAACTCTAAGACTAACTCTAACCCAAAACCTGACCCATAACCCTCACTCAAAACCTTAACCCCAAACACTAACCCTAACCATGCTCCCTAAGCCTATCCCAAACTCTAACCCTAACTCTGTCCCCTAACCCAAAACCTTATCTAACACTAACCCTCAACCTTATCTAAGCCTAACTATAACCATAACCCTAACTGCTTACTATAACCCTGTCCTTAACTCTACTTCTAACTCTAACCACAAAAACAAACCCCTAACACATTCTAAACCTTAACCCCAACCCTAGCTTGCAAGCCTCATTCTAAACCTCATATCTACTTTAACAATAACCCCTACACCTTAACACTAAACCAAATCCTATCCCTACAACTAAAATTAATTATTTTCCCTAAGGCTAAGTCTAACTCTACCTCTAATTAGAACTCGAAAACTAACCACTAACCCTAATCGCAAACCCTAATCCTAACCATAACCCTAACCCCTAAACCTACCTGTAATCTAAACCTAACCTGAAACCTTAGCTAATGCTAACTCTAACTCTACACCCAAACCCCTAACTTGTACCTAAGCCTCACCATACACTTTATCTCAACCTAACACTAATCCTAACTCCTAACTGGTAACTCTAATCCTGACCCTGTGCTTTACCCAAAGCCCTATCTATCCCTAAATCTGATGAAACACTAGCCCCCTCTGACGCTAATACAAACCTACTCCAACCTGTAGCACTAGTTCTCAACCTAACATATCCTCTAACCCTAGCCCCTAACCCGAACACTGAAACCTAACTCTAAACACTAATCCTAACTCTAAACCTAACTAATACACGCTAGCCAAGAAAAAATCACCAACAAATGATAACCCTAAGCAAAACTCTGACCCTGGTCCTAACCGCTAACCCCAGCTCTGCCCCAAATTCCAACACTTACTCTAACACTCTTAACCCTAACCACTATTCCAAACACTACCAGGCCCCTAATCCTAACCTCAAACCCAAAATCTAAACATTTCCCTTATCCCCAAACCCTATCACTAACTACAATGTCAATTCCTCATCCCTATCCCTACCCTAATCCTAACCACTAACACTAACTCTAAACCTAAACCATAAACCTACCCCTAACCAAAACCCAACCTTAACTCTGTCCCTACCCCTAACCCTAACTACTTACCATAATACTCTTCACTAAGCCCTAACACTTGTCTAACCCTAACTCTAACCCTAGCACCTAACAGCAAACTGTAACTCTAATCCTAATCCTAACCCATCAACCTAACTTTAACCCTATCACTAACTCAAACCCTAAACACTAAAGCTAAACCCAAGCCCTCATTTTAACCCTTACCTACAGTCTGTAACCCTAATGCTAAACCTCATTCTAACCCTGAGCAGCACTCTTCTGTCTCCTCCATCTCCTCCTTTTCTTCCTCTTGAGGGGGCAGATGGGCTCTGTGTGCAGACAGGTCCTGGGGCCTGACACTTGCACCACGGGCCTGATCTTTCGGTGCTGACAGCTGGGTGCCTCCCTGCCACCGCTGGGACCCTTGCCTGCCACCTCCTTTGCCCCAGGGGACACTGAGCCCTCCTGCGAGATTCTTCTTCTTCTTCCCTGGGGGCTGGAGACTTGATCCTTGTCCTTCAGAGCCAGAGCACAGGGGCTGCTGTCTGCTCCACGGGGCTGCTTACACTGCCTCTTTTTGGAGGAACCAGCGGTGACCTGGCTGGGCTCCTTCTCGCTGCTGCAGGGAGGAAGGTGGTGCGAAGGGTGGGCAGTGGAGCAGGTGGTCACGGGGAGGCTGGGAGCCAAAGGGCTGAGCTGAGGATGAAGCTGAAGGTCGGCTTTTCAGGATTTGGCCAATGGAGAGCAGACAAGGACAGCCTGCAGAACAGGAAAAGAGGCTGACATGATCTGAAGGCCAGGTCAGGAGCAGGAGCCCCCCTCTTCCTCCACACTCCACAGTGTACAAGCACAGCACCCAACTGCTACCATCTTAGTCAATCCAAGAGAACAGGAGAGGTGGCTGCTGAAATCACTCCCGCGGGCCACCTGCCATGTCAGACAGTTGCCTCCTGGACTACTGGCCTTGCTGCCGTGCAGGAGCCTGGGAGCGACTGGCACCACTTACCTCGACTTGCCAAAAGGCCAAGGAGTTGGGGTGCGTGGTGTCCATGGGGTAGGTGTGGTTGGCAAATTGTGAATGAGGTGGTGTGCAATGGTCACTTCTGCTCGCCTTCCACAGGATGCTGTGCTGCAGTTATTGACATGAAAAAAAAAAAACAACAAACTTGATGATCTAAAGAAAAGAGGTTTCCATGAGCCAAGAGAAGAAAATAAGAAGGTGAGCCCAGGGAAAAAGGCAGGATAAAGACACAGGAGGGGAGAGGAAAGTGGGGGTGGTCAACTAATCAGAAGTGTTTTCTCTTAGAAGCAGAAACGAAAAAAGGAAGGAGGGAAATTTAAACAACAGAAACGCCAGCACACTGTCCTGAGCCCGGGTTGCACAGCAGCGCCCAGAGGGCCGGTCCCAGCCCCTGTGTGGGGAGGAGGAGTTTTTGCAGCCTCCAGTTGGGGACTCACCTGCTCCCATCACCCCAGGGGACAAGACACTCAGAGAAGATTGGTGAGGCCACCCTGCTCCAGGGACTGGCACAGCCGCCCCTCTGTCCTGAGCAAGAAGACAGGAGGTGTTTCTCCAGCCTTAATCAGGGATGGGAACAACAGCGGGGACCTGGCCCTGTACCCCAAACCAGAGCAACTGCTGCAGCCCTGGGGCTGAGGGGCTCTCCCTGTCTGCCTCCAGCTTAGCAAGACATCCAGCATCCGGTCTACACTCTCCCCAACACAATCTCCAGCTCAGAAGACACAAGGCACCTATTGAAGACTCCAGGCAGAAGCTCAGACTCACTTTTTGACAGAAAGCACCAGCTTCATGGCTGGCGGTGGAGACATGGTGATGTTCAGCTCCAGAGCAGCACTGGCCAACAGGGAGGATTTCAATGTTGCTGGTTTGGAGTCTCTGGGGGCAGGTAGCTTGGTGCTGGAGCCAGTAGGGCGGTCTATGCTACAGTCCATTTCCTGAGAGGTGCAGAAGCTGCTGGTTCCACCCTGGGCCTTCTGGGACGCTTTGGGCAGGTCCCCGCTGTGCCGTGCGCTGGGCTGGCAGCACCGCTGCTGCAGGAGTCTCTCTCCAGGGTCTCAGCATTCTCCCCACTGCCCCTGGGCTCCTGGCTGGGGATGGGCTCCAGCAGCAGCTTGGGTGAGGTAGGTGGCTGCTTGCTCTCCCAGGAGCTCTGCCAGGACAGCTCTGCTTTGGCCCCACTTGTGCTGCTGCTGTTGCAGGAGCTCTGAACTGTTCTGGGCACAGGAGGCAGCTGCAGGAGGGCGAGCAGCTTTTTGGGCCTCCAGGCTGAATCACTGTGCCAAGGACACAGGGTGATACTGCAATCCCATCCCCTCCAAGCTCACACAGCAACCCTTAACTGAGCAGGATTCTTCCTGCAAGTCATCCTCCCTCACCCCTGTCCATTGGGTGCAGTGCCTGCCTCCCTGCCAAGCTGCAGCCCACCTGCCCTCGCAGAGCAGGCAGAGGGGCAGCAGCTCCCTGCAGCTCTGGCCCAGAACAGCCTTCAGGACTCACCTGGCCTGTCGCTGCTGAAGACCCGGCTCTGTTGGTCTCAGCTTTTTTCACCTGATCAGAGACACTGGCCCCAAGAGATAAAACAGAGCATGAGCACAGGGCCACAGACTGCACCAAACCCCTGAGCCTGGCCCAGCCAGCACTGGCCGGCATGCCATGAGGGACGGCTGTACTGTCCCCAGTCCCATGGAGCCTCAATGGAGGAGTCGTGGCTCATGCTCAGGCAACAGGCTCTGCTCTGCCAGACAGAGGCAGCATAACAACAGAAGCTGCTTCCCTCTTGCCTGCACCCTGCCTGACACTGGCAGTTAAGCAGCCTCGAGAGCAGTAACGGTGCAGCTGCAGGAACATCCCCTGTGAGAGCAGAGCTCCCCCCACACACACCCTGCCCCACTACCTGATCTCCAGCACCAGGTCCAGGAAAGGGTCAGAGCTCTCCCAGATGCTCTTGCACACTGAGAACTTCACTGCAAAAGCAAGAGCAGGAAGCACACCCTGGCACAACATCTGCACCCAACACCACCCCAGCACAGCACAGGCAGTTGCCGTGTTCCCCCTCTCCAGCTTTGGGCTCTGGGATGTCGGCACCAGGATTCACAGCATGCAATTCCACTGTGTGCTGGGACAGCAAGTGCTGCTACATAACTGCCAACATGGGTTCCTTAGCTGGTGGCAAAGAGCTGGGGGCCCCCAGCCAACAGCTTTTTTCATCACTACAACACACGCCACAACCCACAGGAACCACAAGACTGACCAGCTGCACCTCTGGATAAGTTACACACACTCAGCAGTTTTCCCAAAAGATTTGTACTGCAGGGCTCTCAGGGAAACCGCTGCCCTGAGAGTCACAGGCCCAGGACCTGGCAGCCAGCGCTCACCACGGAACCACAGGGATCCGCCAAAGATCTGGTGAACCAGCATGGTGGCCTGGGTCTGGTGATCCAACCTGGAGACAGCAGCACCAGAGCTCACACTGCCCCTCCGCAATGGCCACCCCTGTCACCCACCGCTGCGTCCTCAGGATCCAAACCCATCCCAGTGGCAGCTCCTCTCTCCCTTCCCGGCAGGAGCATCTTGCCAACATTTATCCAGCACTTGCAGTGGCCACTGACCAGGCCTGGAGCTGTCAGGAGAAAGGACTCCCTGGAGCTCACTCACCTCTAAACTCAGCCCAACCTGCCGCTGGCTCGGCAGCCGGCACTGCGAGCAGCGCAGAGATGGAGCGGGTGGCAAAGAGCTTTGCGAGGCAGAGCCCTCTGGGGCACAGCGCTGAGGCGGACCCACTTCCCCTCTGCGTGACCGAGTGTCAGCCAAGAAAGTAGCAAGCTAAATTTCACAGGAACAGAAAATTAACATGTGAACGCTCATTTGTTCCAAGGTCGTACCTGTGGGATCGCCCCGAGGCTCACGGACAAACTCAAGTCAAGAAGTCAAGTAGCCGCTGACTACAGGGACGGCTGGAAACAAGTAGAAAGGAAAAGAGTTGTCATTTCACGTTGTGATCTACCTTGTCCTCAGTGACCTGCAGTGCCTGGACAGGGGTCAGGCAACAACACGGGACCCAGACGCATGCTGAAATTTCCAGAGCTGCAGAGGGGCTGCAGACCCCTTGGCTGGGACCTGGCAGCTTCCAAACCACTGTGTCCAGGCCACATGCAACACCCCTCAAGGACCAGATGGACAAACATGAGGCCTCTCAGGGCCTTCTGACCAGGACACCTCTCACACACACACAAGAAAACCCACACTAAGGTGGGAGCATGGAGCACCAGGGCAAAAAATGATCATCCATGTTTCCTCTAGCAAAGAGCCTGCTGGCTACTGCAAGGCGCAACTATTGCAGGAAAATGTTAACAAATAATAAACCAAATATTAACAAATGCAAAAGGCCAGTGACCAATGAAGACTGAACACTTACCCCTGGGATTGCCCCAGGCTCAGGAACAGGATTACACCAAGAGGCTTGATCACCATGGACTGCAGGAACCAAACAGAGAGTCAATCACGGGTGAGGAGCTTCCATGGCATGTTGTGATCTCCTTCTTCCTCAGTCACCTGCAGTGATGGGAGGGGGTGAGGTAATGACACAGGACACATACAAAGGTGTACGTTTCCACAGCTAGAAATGGAACATGGGTGACTTTTTGCTGAGACCTAGCAGGTTTTCTTGTCTGTGTAACACCACCAAGGCACAAAAAGCTTTTGGAAAGCCTCTGAGATGATCTTGGGTACAATCACACATGAATAACCTATTAAAACGCAAGTGTTTATTCCTTCAAGCAAACAGACAGTGACAACTCACCCCTGGGACAGCCCAAGGCTCATAACCAGGATCCAGCTGAGGAGCTCGATCAGCTCTGCCAATGCCATGGCCTGGAGTCATCACAGATCAGAGAGGTTTCCAGGCTCACAGAGCAATGCTCCTGCATTTTGGGTAAAAGAGGACATAAAGAAGAGAGAAAAACAAAACAAAACACAGCACAACATATTTAGGACAACAATGCCCATATATTGCAGAGAAATAGCCCTATTTAGGGAGAAAACTGGAAAAATGACTAAATATTCCAAATATTTGGGGGCTAAATTGGCCAATAAAGGAAAAAGATTCTGAGTATTTGGGCAAAAAGTGGCCAAAAGAGGCAAAAACGTTCACATTTGGGAGCAAAACTGTTGGCAAAGGTGAAGATATCCCATAGTTGGGAACACAGCGCCTCCATTAGGGGAAAAAATGGGCAAAAGCATCTGAGTATATCGGGTAAAAAGAGCCAGAAAAACCAAAGCACCACTAGATTTTGATTAAAACTGGCCAAAAAGGGGTATAACATCCCCAGATTTGGGGTGAAATTGGACCAAAAAGTCAAACTATGCCCAGATTTGGGTAAAAAGTGGCCAAAAGTGGCCCAAACACCCCCAGATTTGGGCAGAAACTTGACTGCAAAGCCAAAGAACTCCCAGATCTAGGCAGAAACGACCCCAAAGGGCACCAATGTGCCCAGATTGAGCTCAAAACTGGCCCAAAGGGCCAAAGCAATCCCAGCTTTGATTTGAAACGGGCCCAAAGGCTCAAAGCGTGCCCTGGGATGGGGCCGTGTGGCACGAGGCTGGGGGGCAGGGAGGGCCCCACAGGGACTCAATGCTGGTTTCTGCCCCTGTGCCACCACTCCCAGCCCCCGCTTGCCCACAACTTGCCCCTGGAGCAGCCGTAGCCCCTCTCCCCTCCCTGCGGGGCGTCTGCCCCCTGCCCACACCCTGGTGCTGCCTGGCTCGCCCTGCCCGGCCCAGCCCGGCTGCTCTCCCGGCCCCAGCCCCAGCCCTGGCCCCACTGCTGCCCTGCTGAGCTGCTCGGGGCTGGGTGCTGCCCCTGCCCGCCCACCTGCTCCCTGCGCTCGGCTGGAGCAGCCTGGGCCTCCCGGGCTGGCAGGGACACCAGCAGGAGGAGGAGGGTGAGGACCATGGCCCCCACGCTCGCACCATGCTGCTGCTGCTGCTGCTGCTGCTGCCGAGACACAGCACAGCACGTCACCGTGGGGCTGTGACCTCATAGTCACATTGGAATCACCACATCTACACCCGACTGCATGGCCTTGTTCTACACGAGCATGGAAGGAACAGAAGTGGAGAAGGGTGAACCTATTTTGGGAGGCAGCGCTGCCTATGGGAGTGCACAGGCTCTCACTTCTTGCTTCCCAGAAGTCAATCAATCAATCAATCAATACCAAAAGCTCCATATTAAGAGTAAATTAAAAAAAAAAAAAAGAAAGCCAGCTTCAAGGGTCTTTACTTGTAACTATTTGTGTCAGGCAGCTCTCTAGGAAGAAACGAGCTTTACCTGCTAGTTTTACCACAGCTTCAATGCCTTTAAAGCCACCACTTCTTACCTCTGCTGCTCCCACACAGCCTCACAGCCCAGCAAAATCATAGTGCAGGCAGAAACCTTCACCATACAAAGAGGGAGAGTCAGGAATACGTTACTCTCAAAAAACAGACACTGTCAACCACTCTTGCTCTCGCTTACCAAATTCAGACAGTGTTAGAAAACAACAAGGAAGCGAGATTCTTATTTTATGGACCCCATTATATGGACCATTCAACATCAAGTCCAACCAGAGTCTGAACCTCTGAATAAGAAACATCATCTTAAAATTTCTAGGAAAATGAAGGGCTTTCAAGTGGCAAGACCCTAAAATGTTCATAAAAGCACTGCCATGCAAGTCCACACCCCTGATCACAGACCACCTGCCCTGGTACCTAAGGCAGTGATGTTCTCAGCTGATTCAGTCACTGACATCTGGAAAACAGCTCAAAGTCTCATGTTTTTTAGTGCCAAACATGTAGTTTAGAACTGAAACAGGCAAGAAAACCATCTACAGTCAGTCAGGTTTCATTCAAGGCCATCAGGACAAGTTGAGTTCACAATCACCAGGAGTCACAGCAGGTCCCACCCGTCCCTGCAGACCCCAACACCGCTCCTGCGCAGGGTCCCGAGGAGCAGGAAGCACAGAACAAGAAACCTCCCTTCCAAAGAAGGCCCACAGCCGCTCTTCCAACAAGCTGCATAAGCAGCAGCTGAGAACAACCTCTGCTGTAGGTGCACCCGGCTCTGCCGTCTGCACAAAGAGACCAGCTCCTAAATGATCCCCAGCCCTACAGACACAGATCTTCCCCAGGGCAGGGATGAGGAAACACCAGAGTACACGGACACCTGGTCATTCAGTTGAAGCTGCTGGGGAGAAGGACAGAGGACTAGAGAGAGACAAATGAGACAAGAGAGAAGACAGCGGAGCTGAGAGAGAAAGAAACACACAGGGAAAAGGATAGAGAGATGGAGAGACCAAGGCAGAAAGGGACAAGGAGCCAAGAAGAAACAGGGAGGAAGAAACAGCAGGGCTGATGAGCAGGACAGAGGGATGGAGAGGGAGGAGGAGGGGGAGCAGGAAGGGGGTAGAGAAAGACAGGGAGGGGGATGTACAGATGGAGAGACAAAAAGAAAGTCTGAGAAATAAAGCAAAGTTCAGATCCAAATGAAGAGACTGGAAAGGGAAAACACGTAGCAATGAGCTGGAGGAAGAGGAAAAGAGGGCTGAGGAGCAGGAAAGAGGAAGAGAAGAAAAATAAAAGGCAGAGCCAGCTGGACAGGGGAGATACAGTGAGAAAGGATGGGACTGGGAACAGGCAAGGAAGACAGAAAGAAAACCAGGACAGAAAGACATCAAGAAGGAAAAGGGGCAGTAATCTGGACAGAGATGGAGAAAGAAGAACAGGGAAAGGGAAGACAGGCAGAAAGACAGAAAGGGAGCAGGAGAAACAAACAACAATAAGAGTTGGGGGCAGGATAGAGATTGGAGAAAAAATCCTGGGGTGGGCAGCAAGACGGAGAGGGAGTAAAAAAGAAGAGGGGCAGGAATAGGTGCAGGGAGCAGGACAGAGAGATACCGTGAGAAATGATGGGCAGGGAGCGGGACAGAGCAACAGACCAGAGTGACAACAAAGAGAAACCAGAGATGGTGAGAACCACAGAGGGGTGGAGACGGAGAGGGAGATACGAGAAACCCTGCACAGAGATGGAGAAGGGTGGGGAAACGGTGAGGAAGCAGCAGAGAGGGACAGAGAGAGAAGAGATGAAGAGGAAGAAGGGCACAGCAGGAAAGAGGAGGGAGCAGGGAGGAACTGGGACACAAAACAGGATGAAATGACCCCAAGGGCACAGGACTTACCGCAGTTCCTGCTCTCTGCACTGCCAGGCAAGCTGTGGAGTTCAGGCACTTCTGTCTGTCTGTCTTTTCCTCCCCTCCTATTCTGTAGCTCCAGTCGCTCGCCCATCGTGCACCCAAGAGAACACATCGGTGTTTGACAGCTCTTGCAGCACGTGGCTTCCCGGATACACACCACACACACACACTATACGGCCGTACAGTCATTCTCCTCACTGACACAGACCCTGCGGCGCAGGTGTGTGATCTGCTCTGCTGAGGCTGCTCACAGGGACTCTTCCTCACCCAGAGGGGCAGCTGTCTCTGTGCAGCTGCAGCAGCAGCTGTGGGGATCCCCTGCACTTCACCCTCCAGCTGCTTCCCCTTCTCCTGCTCTCTCCAGCTCCAGCCCCAGCAGCTCCTCTCCAGCAAGTGCCCCCTGCCCCCTCCCCCGCCCAGGAGAACAAGGCCAGAGCAGCCCACGCACACCTGAGCCAGAGGCAGCAACAACATCCCCAGGGCCCCAGGGCTGGGCCGGGGGCTGCTCAGCCTTGGGGCAGCTCCACAGGCCCATGGCAAAACTCACCCTGGCCGCCTGCAGAGCAACCGCCTGCGCTGTGCCACCATTGGTCGGGAGGGCTGTCAGTCTCCTCCGCTGAGCTGATCCTGCAGCTGATTGGCTGCCTGGGCTGTGACTCTGCCCTGGTTTGGGGCTCACCCTGCCCTGAGGCAATCCTCTCTCTGATTGGCTGCCTTAGGGGTCACTCCCTCCACAGTGTCCGCCTTCCCTGAGGCACTGTTTCCTCTGATTGGCTGTCTGGGATTCCCGCTTGCTGTCCCCACCAAATGATTGGTCAGACCGTTTGTCAATCATCCATGTGCCACACTCCCACCAAGTGTGATTGGTTCAGCCAGCACAGCCCGCCCCTGATCGCTGCCCAGTTTGTTCCACTGTCGCCAACTGTCCTGCAGATCTCAAAGCTTGATTGGCTGCTTACATTTCAATCACATGACTTGCCCCGCCTCCTCCAATGTGATTGGCTGCATTTCATCCCCTGACTGGCCCCAGACTTCTGGGCGGTTGTTGCCGGGCAGCGAGCTGCACCTGAAAATGAAGCTGCGGGCCCTGAGCAAAGGCCACGGGTGATGAAAGACACGTTGGGACCCTAAACATGAGGATTTGGCCCCAAGAAGGAGGCTCTGGGCACTCACAGGACGGGCAGATGCTACGGATGGCGCTTTGGGCCTGAACACGAGGGGACCCTCTTGGTTCCACCCGAGCTGGGTTTGGTGCCGTGACCCCACGTCCCAGCTGTCTGCTGCGCTTTCTGACCGCATGGGCCCTCTGGTCCTGCCAAACTGCTGCTGCAGATCCTGCTGTAGGAAACAATCACCTCGCCAATGGAACAGGCCCGGGCAGCATCTCTCAGCAAAGCGTATTTTATAAACGGTTTTGCAAGACCAGGTGTTCTACCCCAAGACAGGCACCGGGAATGGGACAAAAAGCCCCCGCTCACAGATCCGCCGATCCCAGCTGCACATCCCTCCCCTGCTCCCATCGGCTGGTGCTGCAGGGTTTACAGACTACCCACTGCCTGCCTCAGTTTACCTGTCTCATTCATCTAATTCTAACAACCCTCTAACCTTATTGATTTATTCAAAATATGGATTCCTGGCTCTTTGGTTACCCTTCCCCCTAGATTAACTTTTTAAATACAGTAATCAGTTTGGATTCTGGGATTATTTCCAATGGACTTTGTTTTACGTTAAGGATTCGTAGGCTGGTGTCTCGGAGTCCTTCCCCTGCTGGGGTCAGGTGCCAGAGCAGTTCCAAAACCAACATTCCCCCTTCCAGTGGCTCCTTACAACTCCACATTGAAACAGAAGGGACGGCAAGATGGGCACACACAACACACAGCTCCCAAAACCCACCACAGACACTTCTCAGAATGGGGATTTCTCCAATTGCCTCAAAACCCACAGAGAAGCAAACACCCCATGAATGACACACACGAGGCCAACAGGAGTTTGTTTTTAATCGTGGCTTTGGCTTTTCTGCCCGCTGGTGCGCAGTGAGTGTTTCTGAGCAGCGATCCCAGCCGTGGCACGCAGGTCGCAGCTCTTCCTCCAGGGGCCTGTGGGCAGGCGGGCCGGCCGGCAGAGCTGCCCGTGGCTCTGGAAGGGCTCTCTGAGCTCTTCCTGCCAGAGGCAGCACTGGCTGCTGGTGCCCTTGGGGCAGCTTGGTCCTGCTGGGGCAGCTTTGCTGCTTCCTGGACTCTTCCTCCTCCTCTTCCTCCTCTCCAGCATCACAGGCGTCAGATGCTGTGTCCTCCCTCATCCAGGCTGCAATCTGCCCCCGTCACCACCGACCGTTTTCCTCATCTGCCTCTGCAGGGCACTGAAGCCTTCCTGCTCGTCCTCCTCCTCTGTGCTGAGGGGTCACAGTCCGTGATCTCCACAAACTGCCTGTGGAGATCATAGCGGCGCCGCGGGGATCTGCTCCGCTCCCTCTGCCTCAGCTGGGTCTGCCCCCGAGCAGCTTTGCGTGAGGAACGACACCGGGAGCTGCCGCTGGAGGGCCCTGGAGCCACATCACCCCTTAGGGCTCGGTCAGACCGTGGAGGACTTGTTCTCCAGCTCCTCGTCCTCCTTGCTGAGTGATGCTGGTCTGTGATCTCCAGAAACTGGCTATGGAGATCATAGTCCCGCCGTGGGGATCTGCTCCGATCTCTCCACCTTGGCCGGGTTTGCCCCTGAGCAGCTCTGGGGGCAGGAGCAGACTGGGAGCTGCTGCTGGAGGGCACTGGAGGTGCTGGTGCAGGCTGGGAGCTGCCATTGGAGGGTCTTGGAGCTGCCTCGCCCCTGTGAGTGGGGTCACAGCTCAGGGGCCTGGTTCTCCCCCTCCTCCCATCTGAGTGTTCATAGTCCGCGGTCTCCACAACCCAGCTGCGGAGATCGTTGCCCCAGTGCGGGGATCTGCTCCTGGGCCTCTCCCTGGCGTCGTTCTTCTGGCGGGGGGCAGAAGGGCTGAATCCCCGCTCCTTTTTGCTGCTGTCCTCTCGTGCAGAGTGGAGCACATGGTCACGGGGGTGACAGCGCAGCGGGCACGCAGCTTTCCTTCTGGACACCAGCCTGAGAAAGCCGTGGAAGAAGCGACGCAAGCAGGAGCCCACGGAGGAGCTGCTGTTGATCCTGCCTGGCCAGATGGGGCACGGCCAGCCCGCAGCTGCCTCCTGGGCTCCTGCCCGGCTTTGCTGGCTGGTGATGGCTGGTGCGGGGGAGCTGCTGTCCTCTGGAGAGTCCTCCATGCCCCCCGCCATGTCCTGCAAAGAGAGCTGTGAGAAGCTCCTGCCCTTTCCTCCTGACAGGACCCACCAGTGGGGAACCCCCAGAAGCTGTGAGGGAACAGCTAATGGCCTCCCAAAGGCTCCTGGAGGCTGCAGAGGGGCCAAGGAGGACAAATGGGATGGATCCAGGTGGATGCTGGGAGTGGGAGCCGTGCTGCAACTGTGCAGAAAGCTGCCGTGTGGGAGGGAAAAGGGAGCGCTGCCAAGATCCCCAAAAGAAACCCGCTGTCCATCTGCTGCCCTGACCACCTCCCCACAGCCACCTTAGTCCTACGGGGCAGATGCTGCTGTCCCATAGAACCCACCTGCTTGCTGCCGGCCGCCCACTGACTGAGGAGGGAACGGGCTTCTGATGGTGCTGGTGAGGGAGAAGCCCTTTGTCCAACTTCCAAATCAGAGCACCTGGGGAAAAAAAAGAGGGATCTCTGTTGAGGGCTGTTCCTGCAGCCTCCTCCGGGTTCCAGCATTTTCTTGGAACAGTTTATATGACAGGGAGAAGATGCAACTAGGACCACAAATGGGAAATGTGGTTGGGCTGAAGGATGCAGGTGGTAATTTTCTGCTATGTCAGAAACACTCAACAGGATAAGAAGAAAAATAGCAAAGCCAAGAAAAGGAAACGTGTTCTGAACACAGTTTAAAACTTGTGATTACCTGATGTAAAACAGTAAATAGGCTTGCTGCGTGAGGACTGTGTCACTGTCACAAAGATCCACAGTCTCATCGTTCATGTGGTACCACAGTCCATCACTGGCCTGCAAAGAAAAGCGTCGATATCTGGAGATGAATGGCACGGCTTCTCCACAAAACACAGCCAAAAACTGCTGAACCAGCAGTGTTCAAAACATATGCATTCCAGCCCCTGAGGAAACCTTCTCCCCTCAAATCCTTGGCTGCCAGTAACACGGCCAGGAAAGTCAGTTTTCCCCAGGATACATTTTTCCTTTGTTCAGAAGGAAGTCACTTTTCACCTTAATGTAGCAGAAGTAGTGTCCTGCACGGCAGCTGCCACCTCCATGCACCAGGATGGCGTATAAGGAGTAGAGGAGCGGTTCTCCGGCTGCCTGAGACATGTACGGGCGAAGATCCAGGTACTGGGGATACTCCACAACCTACGGAGAGACCAGGAGGGCTCAGCAATGACCCCGGAACACTTCAGGACACAGCAATATGTCCCGAGTTGGGTGGCAGGAAGCCCATGTGGACCAAAGCAGCTCTGTGGGAGCAGAGGACACACTTGTCTTCCCACGGGAACTGTCCCCAGAAGGGAACGTGAAAACCTCAACATGAGCAGCTTGCGACAGAGCGTCCGGCTTTGGGAAACCCGCTCCAGGAAGAGAATGTTGCACTCCAGTTGTGCACACACCTTGCTGATCTTCTCGCCGGTGAAAGCTTCAAACCTCTTCAGACACACCGTGAGAACCTTGGGTGCGCGATGGACTGTGAACCTCTTGGAGACGGCAGTCATCTTGTCACACCTTGAAAGCCAGGACAGAGCCAAGGGCTGAAACACACCATTTTTTCCCCCAAAGGCCAGACAGCCTTTCCTGTCTCACACATCCTTGTGCTCTTTTAAGGCTATTCAGTACCATAACGCCCTGTTAAAAAACCTGCGTCTCATTACTGTGCCTTAATCCAATGTGAAAAGCTGACTTCTGCTCAATGACACCTTAGCACAGGATCCAGTATGAATACATCATCAATAATAGCCTTACTTGCTACATTTAAAGCAGTTTTCACCATCCAGATGCTCAGGTTTCACAAAGTCTTCCAGAGCTGCGGTGACAGATGCGGCTGCCTGGAGGAGTGAGAAGGGAGAACCCTGAGCTCCGGGAAATTCCCGCACCCAAACACTTACGAGGAGTTTACGCAAAAAAACAGCTCGATGACGCTGAGGAGACCCACTGTGAACCCGCAAGCAGTGCCCAGGAGGCAGAAAGAGGGTGTGATGCTGAACATCTCCCTCATTTCCCAGGGATTCCCAGGGTGCTCCAGAGCCACCTCTTTGTGGCACCGCACAGTTCAGCTACGATGGTATGGGTGTCACCAGTGATGGAAGCAACACCCCCACGAGCCTGGGAGCCAGACGGGTGTTGAGGGAGGGCAAGGGAAGAAGGAGGTGGGTACGTCACAGTGCAGAGAGGGGCACGTGTGCCTGGCCAGCTGAAACCAGCACCGACAGGGAGACCACTGCCATGGCCTCTGCAGAACACAGGCCATTCCACCTCCCACCCACCACCAACCTCTCTTGTCAGATACATTTTTAAGCCAACTGTTTGGGATCTGGAATGCTACAGGGGCCTTGGGACATCTTGAAGCACAATTACAAACTCTCTTACTTTGATACCCAGAGGAACATCCAGGAAGGCCTCGTAGGAATCAGAAACCGCTTGGCAGCTCCAGCATGTGACTGGAAGGCAAATGGAAATGCTCAGTGACGGGGGAAGTCGACTGACTGTGCCGGGTTACGCTCTTCACACCCACTGCGCCAGTCACACCATCGGCTGTTATCGCAGGCATGCGAGAACAGGAGGGCACAGACGATTCCAAGGAGAGCAATAGCAGTGGAAAAGTACCTCTGGATCTCAGAAAGCCCCCAAAGATCTGGTAGACGATGGTAGTTGCTTGAGAGGACATGTCCAAGCTGCAAACCAATGGGAAGGTGGAGTTATCTCCTCCAAGAGTCTGGCTTTGTCTGAAAGCCCTGGGCATAGTTCTCCTTGAGGGGAGGACATCAAGGACCCCAAGGGGTTTGGGAACGCTGGAAACACAATTTGCTTGCGCTTACTCGCTGTTTCCGCTCAGACAAGCTCTCTGCATGGCGTCCACGGTGCAGCGTAAGAACTCATGGGCATCCTCCTGCCTGCCATGCTGGAAATTTTCTCCTATTTCTAAGAAAGAAGAAATTACCAGTTCTCTCCTACAAGAACGGCATCAATCATGTCACAGCACCTGCACTGACTCACCTGTGAGAAAATCGATGACAGCCCAAGGCTCGATGGCACTGGCTGAGGAATGCAGGACCTGTTGAACATGCACTTCCATCCTGCACATCACGCAGAAGCCTTTCTGGCGACCTGGAGAGGGAGGGAGGAACGGGAGAGGGAAGCTCCTGAGGTTTGCAAAATATCCACAGCGATGGGAAACCTAAGGGGGGTCTTGCAGTTCTAAGAATTCTCCATTCCTCCCAAGGTGCCCAAGTCCCAACAAGCCCAGGACATTTTAATGCACAGAAAGCTTTCTTCAGAGGGATGCTGAACTGACGGAAGCTTTCTGTGCAGTAAGCAAAGGAGTTTAACTTGCAGGAACAGGGACCAAGAGCCTGGGATAGAAAGAGGTGCCTTTCTGAAGATGGACACATCCAGATACAACAAGCTGCTTCTAGGCTTGAGTGTTCAGAGAACACCAACTCAGGGACCTGACAAAGAAGGGCCACTTTTCTCCTAGATCAGCTTCCAGATTCTGGGAGCCCTTGGGCCCTGCTCAACAGATGTACAAGGAATGTTCCCAAAAGTACTGACAGGCCCGGCTGTGCTCCCCAGAGAGCAGGTGGTTGGCCAGAGGGGGGGTGTAGGTCAGGCACTGCAGGACGGAGTTGAGCCAGCACGTGTTGCCCAGGTTGTGCAGTCCCGCTCCAGCTCTCTGGCTGTGCTGCCAGGCCATGCAAATCTTCTCTGGGGGAAAGAGGATCCTCTGCGGCGGAGCCATTCCCTCAGCAACGACTGCCAAGAAACCACATTGGAAGAGAGATGAGTCCATGTTCTTGCACAAAAGCAGATCGAAAAGTTGAGTTCTGGACAGAGCACCCAGGAAAACAAGCTCTAACCTCCCACGCAGAAACACTGGGGGAAGCCTAACACTGCTCTTGAAAGTTCCTGGTCAAGGAACAGTTTTGGAAAATAGCGTGTCCCTCTGCTCACTTTGCCAAAAGTGCAACAAATCCGCACTCTGACTTCTGTGCCCTGAGCAACCTTCCTTTCCCTCTGGAGTCTTGACCTGGATCAACCCCCGGCACAGTCTCCCCGTGCGTGTCAGGGCTGGAGGGTGCCCGGCAGACGGGCTGCGGTGCTGGAGCCAGGCAGGACGGGGAAAGCGCCCAGTGCAGCGGGTGAGGAACTCGCTTGAGACGGGCAGGAAAGGTCCCCGTCCCACAGCACGGCTGCCTCCTGCCCGCCCAGCTGCCTCTCGCTGCCCGTGCCCTGCAGCAGGAGCTGGGTCCCCTCTGCCCGCAGAGGCTGTGCTGGGGCCAGCTCCCAGATCGGAGCAGCCCTGGACTTGAGGCAGCATCATGGCCAACACCTGTGGAACCCCCCTGCCAGCGTGCAGGGAAACGTGATCCTGGTGTTGGGCAGGGAGCGCTCGCTGGCCCCCGCCCTGCCCAGACAATCAGGGCCCCTCACTCACCCATCTCCAGGTGCTGGGCCATGCACAGCTCCTGGGGCTCTGCTGGAGAGCTGCTCTCCTGGGGAGCCCTGTCCTCCTCCAGGGCCACCATGTGGCAGGTGGGGTGTTTGTCTGCCATCTCGTGGGTTTGGGGAAGGAGGTATAGGTGAGGAATTGGGAAGACTTGGTGGAACACCACGAGTCTGCCAAGGGCAGCCGGCAAAGACGTGGGCTGCACTTGGGGAGTGCTCGGCACAAGTCTGCCGGGGGCAGAGGGGAGTCTGCCAGGGGCAGCTAAAGTGAGGCTGTGGTTGGACTCGATGATCTTAAAGGTTCGCTTCCAACCAAAAAGATTCTCTAAATCGCAAACTCAATCAAAGACGTGGGCTACGCTCGGGGGCTCTCGCCAGCTCCGTGCTCACACCCTGTCTCGTCACCGTCCTGCCGGACAGTGTGGGCTGGGGCTGCAGCTGCGCTGAGCACATGCAGGGCAGTGGGTGTCACAGTGTGAGGTCACAAAGGGCCTCACTGTGACCCTGCGCCTGGGGAGCGAGGGGCAGCATGTCCCATTGGGAGGCACAGGCCAGTTCAGCCCTGGGCACCTGGGTGCTCTCAGGTGTCTCCAGATCCCCCTTTGCCCTCATGTCCCCTCGGGACTGCCCTGTTGCCCTGTGGTATGTTCCAGAGCCCCATGTTCACCTGCTGGTTGATCTGAACAGCAGTGAAGCTGCTCCTTGAGTGGGTTTGTAGAGATTTCTAGGGAATTCCAAGGGTGGGCAGCAGAGGGGATGGGCGTTGTGTGCTGTCTCACCGCTTACAGAAGCTCTCAGTGGCTTGAGGATAAACTGGCCATATAACCAAGAGACAAACTGTTGGAGCGGGCAGAGCACAAAAGGAGGAATCCAGGTGGTGGGGGGTGAAAAAGGTGGAAAGGCTGAGGTACTAAATGCCTTCTTCGCCTCAGTCTTTAACAGTCAGAACAGTTGTGCTCCAGGTACCCAGCCCCTTGAAGCAGAAGACAGACATGGGGAGCAGAGTGAAGCCCCAGTGATCCAACGGGAAATGGTTGGCAACCTGCTACACCACAAGTCTGTGGGGCCAGATGGGATACACCCAAGTGTTCTGAGGGAACTGGCGGAGGGGATCACTGAGCCACTTTCCATTATTTACCTGCAGGAGGACAAGAGACACAGAGAATATTGCTGCTTTCCCTTATTAAATTCATCAGTGGCCACACAGTGTCTTTCTTTCTCATTTAACTGTTCCTGCAGTAGTAACAGCTCATTATGGGGCCCCTGAATTGCCTTACAGGTCTGGGCTGAGTTTTGATCTGGACTGTTGCTGTGCCTGGCAGCTGCTGTCCTTGCAGACCAGATGAACTCACTTCTGCCACCCTGCCTGGCAGTTCATTCCATCCGTGTCACAGCTCTGTCTGCAGCACTGACAGCTCCAGCTCCCCCAGTCAGGTCTCTGGCTGAGGACATGGCCTCACATCTGGGCTGAACCACCCCAGCTGTGGCATCAGCCCAGCTCTGACCTGCCACAAGAAACCTGGTACCAAGTGTCCAAGAGCCCATGTGTGCAAAGGCTTTGAATCAGAGCACAGACATGACATGGCTAAATATTGCTCAATGTCTCTCTGGACCTGGGAGTATAATCCAGAATAAAATTACTAAATCCATTCAACTGAAGATATTCCTCCTTCAGCTTGGAAAAACTAGATCCTTTGCTGTAACCTTCCTGGCGTCCTGTCTAATGATGGGACAGGAAGTTTATTTTCTAAGAGGAAGAATATAATGCTGGCAAGAAGTGTCTGTGCAGAGGAGAGAGAATCAACATCACTGATTACTTGAAGTTGTTCGAAAGGATGTGTCCCTGGAGCCCCAGGGACACCTGGAGGAGCCCAGAGGGGACAGAGAAAGGGACATCATGGGCTGCTCCTGTGCTGCTGAGCTGGGCTGGGCTCCTGGGACACAGGGAGCTCATGGCAGCGGCAGCGCTGCAGAGACACAGCTCTGCCCAGGAGCAGCTCCTCTGCACACGCAGCAGGGCTGAGGGCTCTGCCTGCAGCACCGAGGGCACAGGAGACAGGCACAGAGAGGCAGTGGCGTGTGCCTGTTGTCCCAGCTGTCCATGGGAGGCAGAGTCTGTCGGATCGCTTGAGCCCAGGGTTCAAGTCCCGCAGAGCGGCGCTGAGGCTGCCGGAGCTGTGTTCGGTGTTGAAACCCCGGAGGGGTGGGGCCAGGGGCACCAATGTAGTGATTGAGGATAGGTGGGAGGATGAGAGCAGTCTAGGCTCAGGGCTCAACCTGAACAAAAACATAAAACATGATAATTTGTGATGTCTTGTCTAAGTACTTCTCCAAGCTTCATTTGTTTTGATGCTGTTTTAAGGATAAAACCTTTCTGAAGCATCTTTCCAGACGCTACTTTTTTTGTTAAGTTTTATTTCAAGGGCTACAGCACTCACAGTATCCAGTTATTTACTGGCTGAACTTACAAGGAGTCCCCTGTAAACCTTAATTATTTGTTACAGGTCGAGTCATGTTTTGTCTTTAACCCAACACCTGCCAGTGAACCCAGTCAGACAAAATAGTGGGTTCTGCTTTGAGTCTCCCCAGGTTGCACGACTCTTTCACTGCTGATGCACATTCTGGGCACAGATCCCAAAAACGGAGCCCTCTTTCTTAAACATGAGGGCTTGTGACACTACAAATAACAGGAACTTTTTTACCTTCAGCGAACATTTGGATGAAGTCTCTTGTGTCCTTCTTCCTCTATTATTTCAATAGTGCTGAATTTAGCCCTGAACCTTAGAACAACATACTTGAAACACCAGACTTTTACAGGCAGGAATAGCTAAGAAAATAGCTAAGAAAAGCCAGAAAAAAGCCTTCGGGGATTGTAATTGAACTGTCAGACGTGCTAAGAGGAAGAGGTTTACGTGACGAATGGAAGTGGAATTCCCATCCCCTAATGCTTGAGCTTTATATTCTGCACAGACTTGGAAGTGTCTCCAAGCCTGGTCCTCCCTCTCCAGCTTCTGCTTCCTATTATCCTGATTTTTCCACCTCTCTTCTCCTCAGTTCACTGGCAGATCACCTAGGGTTTCAAAGCTTTTGCAAACCACAGTTGCCAGATCTCAGCGCAGAATGGTGCTTGGACATCTGGACATGAGGCCAAATGCTGTGTGAACCGCTCAGGTGAACCAGTGGGGAAGAAAATAAAGAAACTGCATTTTTCACTGGCCAATTTCTCTCCTTTCACTGTTTTGCCCTTCTCAGTAGGTTAAATTAGCCCATGCTGAGCTCTTTGTTACTGTAAGAGAAATGATACAGTCTCCCGCAGCATCCTCACAGCTAACCTAAGGGAGTGTGGTCTGGATGAGTGGGTAGTGAGGTGGACTGTGAACTAGATGAAGGGAAGAAGCCAGAGAGTCGTGGTCAGTGGGGCAGAGTCCAGCTGAGGCCTGTACCTAGTGCAGTCCCTCAGGGGTCAGCGCTGGGGCCTATATTATTCAATATATTCATCAATGACTTGGATGAGGGAACAGAGTGATTGTCAGCAAGTTTGCTGATGACACCAAGCTGGGAGGAGTGGCTGACACTGGAAGCTGTGCTGCCATTGAGAGACCTGGACAGGCTGGAGAGTTGGGCAGGGAGAAATTTAATGAAATAGAACAAGGGAAAGTGTAGAGTCTTGAATCTGGGCAGGAACAACCCCAGGTTCCAGTGTAAGTTGGGGAATGACCTATTAGAGAGCAGCGTAGGGGAAAGGGACCTGGGGGTCCTGGGGACAGCAGGATGACCATGAGCCAGCACTGGGCCCTTGTGGCCAGGAAGCCAATGGGACCTGGGGTGGGTTAGAAGGGGGTGGTCAGTAGGTCAGAGAGGTTCTCCTGCCCCTCTGCTCTGCCCTGGGGAGACCACGCCTGGAATATTGTGTCCAGCTGTGGCGCCTCAGCTCCAGCAGGACAGGGAACTGCTGGAGAGAGTCCAGCGCAGCCACCAAGATGCTGCAGGGAGTGGAGCATCTCCCGTGTGAGGAAAGGCTGAGGGAGCTGGGGCTCTGGAGCTGGACAAGAGGACACTGAGGGGGGACTCATTAATGTTTATAAATATATAAAGGGTGAGTGTCAGGAGGATGGAGCCAGGCTCTTCTGGGTGACAACCAATGATAGGACAAGGGGTAATGGGTTCAAACTGGAACACAAAAGGTTCCACTTAAATATGAGAAGAAACTTGTTCCCAGTGAGGGTGGCAGAGCCTGGCCCAGGCTGCCCAGGGGGGTTGTGGAGTCTCCTTGTCTGCAGACATTCCAACCCGCCTGGACACCTTCCTGTGTAACCTCATCTGGGTGTTCCTGCTCCATGGGGGGATTGCACTGGATGAGCTCTCCAGGGCCCTTCCAGCCCCTCACATTCTGGGATTCTGGGATTCTGTGGTTTTCTTGAATGTAAGAAAGATTGAATAGTAAAAAAACCCCAAAATACTCCATAATAATAGATGATTTTTTCAAAGCCATTTATGATGACTGATACGCATGAGGAAGAAATCTTAGATATAAATAGGAACAAAATAATTAACTTAAATCAGGCAGATAATTTCTTATATATTTTTAAAATTACAATGTTAGCAAGAACCATACTCCAGGAGATTTCAAGCTGGTTTCTAACAGCTTGTTTTGCTGGTCAAATGCTGAGGACTACAAGTTTCTGGGACTTCTAGGACAATATACCTGGGACTCCAGAGCTTCCAGTGCCTTGGAAGCCTAAACGGTATTAATGGTCTTTAGTCTTTGCTTTCACAGGAGGGATAAAAAAAGCAATAAAGAAAAATAAGTAGGTATAAAATTATACAGAGAAATTTCCATAAGATAATATAGTGAGAAGACTGAAACATAGTGGCCCATGTTGTTCTAAAAAAACAGCAAATCAGTTCTCTTTTTAGGAAAGCATTGCTTAAGCATTTTATTTTTTCCCCTTTTCCCAACTGTTTAGCTCTACAATAATAGCAGCAGTAGAGAAAAACAAGGAAATTAGCTTTTTTGCTTTATTATGCAATAGAACTGGTTTATTGACAAGACTGTTGTTGCAGTCACTGACTCAAACTGAATCTTGTGAAGATCCTGTTCTTTGCTGTTTCAAAACAGAATCTTGGCACTTCTTCATTTTTTGTTCATGGTCAACTGCATTTCTATTGTTGGTGGTTACTCTGTGAGCACCTCTATTAATATATATGGTACTACTTGTAATTAATACTGACATATAGTAAAGGTGATAGGGTCAAATTTCTAGCAGCACTTCGCACTGATGTGGAGTTGTCTTTCAAAAGATTGTTGGGACAATCTGTCCAAACGTAAACATCTGAGATCTATCCTGAAAATATAGCATGGTATTCAGTGGGAACATGTGGAAAGAATTGTATCTTGCCAAGAATAATTGGCTATGCAAAAATAGGATGGCAAATAACCAGCTGTTTACCAGTTCTTCACAAAAATTTCTGCATATTGTGGATGATAAACTGAGCTTGAGATAACAACTTTGTGCTATGACACAATAGGCAGATGTAGTATTGGCCTATATATGGAGAAACTTAGTCTTAAGGACACATAAAATCCTGCTGTAGTCCTGTACTGAGATGAAATGCTATCAAAGGTACTTGACCCCATAAGTTAAGAAATACATCAACAAAATGGTGGTGGTCTTAAATATAAAATGTGCTCAGACAGACTGAAAGATCTAGGGCTCTTTAGTTAATAAAAGACCAGAAGGGAAAGTTGCAGCAATTTACAAGTAGGTAAAGAAATGTTGCAGCAAACAAGGGAAAAATCTGTTTCCCACATCCATATGGGCTATGCCAAGATGTAATGTGTGTAAACCGAACCACAGAAGATTAAGTGTAACAGTAAGGAATGGTTGCATGTTCTTTATCAGGCTGGACAGAGATCAGGCAGTAATGATGCAGCGTGTGGTAGGGATAAAATCTTTTTTTTTATGAAGAGAAAAGCTTTTTAGTTCTCTGCCACAGTGCAGTTTCCTTTAGTAAAAGGTTCACATGGACAGTGAGTCATTTCTGGTGGTACTTCAAAAATACTTTCAAATTTTCACTCACGTTAAACCATCGCGTAGCTGCATCCATGACACCATCACAGCCCAACACTTGCTGCGGTTTTAGGTAGCAAGGTGGCATCTGTTACACACACAGTTGTTTTTTGGCTGAGATGCAAACCCTATCTGTGCAGTAAAGCTTAAAAATACTCCAGACAGGTGCTACACCACCCTCCATTGCCATAAAGCACATCAGATTGGGCCACTCTCTTTAAACGCTTTTTCCACTGAATTTTAATATGTGTTGAGTCCGTGTTTTCATTATGTTGTGTGATGTGCTGTTAACGTATCTAGAAAACTGCATGAAGTGGAGTGAAGGCTATGGGATTAACCCATGTCCCTTTGGCACCATGCATTTTTTGTATAATCTTGTAGAAATCTCTAAAAAATCTGCTCTAGAAACAGAAATTTATCTGGTATGAACATGGCTTGAATTTCCTCAGGAACCAGTGACTATCATCTCAAACATTACCCATTTTAAGATGAGCATACCATTTCCTACTGGTTTTCTTCAAAGCAGTTCATAACAACGTAAACAATGTTTTCAAAAACAGCACATACAAACAAAACAGTTGACATTTTTTTTTTCCCTGTGAGGGGAGAAGAAAACAAAACATGGTATAAACATTAATCTTGGTGCTCAGTGCATTTCTGGAAAATGGCTGCTGTTGGCAATGTAAAACAAAAAAAGAATGGAACTATGTAATGTGTTCAGGGTGAGAATTTGACAGGTTCAGGAGGCTTTGACACTGCAAAAGCTGACAGGGTCATCTGCTCTGAGGGAATGCCTACCACTGGTTCAGTCTCAAACAGTTGATAAAAACAGCATTTTCCTGCATGCAGTTTTAAAGTAAATGAACGTTATTTTTGTTTTGCTTTAAAAACCTCTGCTTTAAAGCTCGGCTGCTCGTCCTCCCCCTCTACTCAGCCCCAGCGAGACCACACCTGGAATATTGTGTCCAGTTGTGGCCCCTCAGTTCCAGCAGGACAGGGAACTGCTGGAGGGAGTCCAGCGCAGCCACCAAGATGCTGAAGGGAGTGGAGCATCTCCCGTGTGAGGAAAGGCTGAGGGAGCTGGGGCTCTGGAGCTGGACAAGAGGACACTGAGGGGGGACTCATTCCTGGGGATCAATATGGAAAGGGGCAGTGTCAGGAGGATGGAGCCAGGCTCTGCTGGTGACAACCAGTGACAGGACAAGGGGCAGTGGGTGCAAACTGGAACACAGGAGGTTCCACTGAAAAAGGAGAAGAAACTTGTTGGGGGTGAGGGTGGCAGAGCCATTTATTAGTTGTACCTCCTTTTCTGTCATGTATATGTTCTTCCTAGTCCTCCGGATTTATCCTGGGTATATACTCTTGAGTAGAGTCAGATCTGGTCTGGTCATTTGCAGGTTTTCAGGAAAACATCATGGTCCCAGGACCGCTAGCCCTGCAAAACTCTGCTTTTAGTAATAGTTGTCAATTCTCTTGGCAGTAGTCTGCAATCTTCCCAGAGAGCTTGTCATACTCTTTTCTTATTCCTGGGATGTTACTATAGAAGAATAGGATTAAAACAAAGTTGTAGTGGAGAATAAACACAAATAAATAGAATTTGCCAAATCCAAATTTAAGCAATATGCACACTTCTCATCACCCTGTCTGGGACACCAAATAAATGAGGTTTCCCTTTCATGTTCATTTTTACTGCTCCAGAATTGCTCTGTTACTAGTTATGTTGTTCTACGTGGTGACTAATGTAGCTTGCTTAGGTCAGAGAATTTTCCTCAAGCAGAAGGCTAGAAGAAAGGGCAATGGGACAATCAATAATTAATTATCTCTTAGATCAGGCAGCTCTTCCTCCTCAAAAGTGAGTGCTGGAAAATAGTGTGAATACTGTTTTATGAAGTATGTCAACTCTGCCTCTAGCTAAACCCTTCCAAAGCTGTACATCGAGTTTGCCGGACAAGAGACTTCAGTTTGAACTGGTTCAGTTTGCCAGCCATTCAGCAAACATGTTCTGTTGACTGATTATTCTGCTATATATATAGAAGCCAACTTCTCAAAAATTAGCCTTGACAGAAGCCAAGTCTGAAGCGTGCATTGGGTGAACAAATATTTAAGTTTGCAACAGGAAAGACTGCTTATGAAAGAAGTCTGGTGGTAGAAAAGCAGGATGGTTGGACTTGGCTGAAGTAACTGGAGGGTGAAATACACATACATAAGAGATTGTTGCTTTCTCTTGACAGTCCTAATATGTGAATACAGAAATTGGAGGTGAGAAAGACAGCAATCCAGTACACATTATTTTATTTTCCAACTGTTTGCTAACCTTTCATAGTTTCACAAAAAGAATTGGAAAATATAACAGAAAAATTTGAATTGAAAGATCACCTGCATTACTTTTCTGATAATACCTTTGTGAATGGATGACTTCAATTTATTGAACAAAATGTGGTGGCATAATTTTTGTGCCCTACACATAAACATGCAGTAGAACTTACCTGGTTCAGATATCATCATTGTGAATGTGCCAGAAATAATTTAAAGATTCAAACTTTATGTTGCCAAAATAAAACTTCATAAAGAATGCCTTAGATATTTAGCCATAAAAAATTAACTATCATTTTGCATGTTTCTTCATATGTATTTCTTTGATGTATTTACTGTCACACAATTCCAGATCATGACAGAACATATTTGATGGTCCAGCGATAAATTCTACCATCTGATCTTCTCAAGAAACAAACTGTACAAAACTCAAGTGCAGGACATTCCAACCATGCTTCTGTGCTCAGGAAATGATGCTGAGGACAGGGCTTTCAATTCCGAGTGAGAATGTATATCTAAACGTGTAGTTACATGTCTTCCTTTTCCTGTGATCTATGTGCTAAAGTCTTTATCTTGCATCATAAGATACATATCACATGTGTGAGAAAACTGAAGGAACAGTGAGTTGCAAGGGTGCGTTTATCTTGAGATGACAACATGCATCTAGAAATCAGGCCCCAGATGTTGGCTGCTGCTGAACTAAGAGTTATGTAAAGTACTCACAGTATTAATCACGGTCATGTATTGGATATAATATTTTAGTCTTTGTAGTGCTCCAGGGTCTTTTTAATATTTTTTGTAATTAGGAGAAAAATAAATCTTTAGCTCTGTGATTTTTACATACACAGTTAAGACAAAATGCACAAGGATAATTACAAGCTGAAATAAAGAACAAAGATCTGAGGAGGATAATAACGTAATGCATCATCTGCACTCATGCAATTTACATTGTTTGCACTGTTTCACATGCCCAAATTAGCTTTTTCCTTTAAAGAAATCTGCAGAAGCAAGTTAATTTGCATGAGTTATGTCTGTACAGTTGTGAATTTAGCACTCATTCAATATTTTGCATAATACTTCTGAATAGTTTTATTATATGGAGATAAGCAAATTCAAACCTTTTTTTAATTTTTTTTTCTGTAATTCTGGGATTTCCCTATATAACAGTAATAGCATGAGCTAAAATAAGATGGCTGGTCTTTCATTTGATTATACCATAAGGTGTCTTAAAGATGTATGACAAAGTTTGCCAAAAAACTGAGATTTAGTGGAAAGGTTAGAGAGGTCAGTCTTCTATGTATATATTCTTTATGCTTAATGGGAGGTGTGCTTCTTTTTTGGGAGGTATTCTTTAGTTTCAAACTCTTCCTTGTCACAAGGAGCAGCAGATCAAAAAATAAAAAGGAAGCAAAACCAATATTTTAACAGCTTTGCTGCTTCTTGTCTTTAAAAATTATGAATAGTTTTGTCCAGTTGGATTTCATGGACATGTGCCTACCAGATTCCTGATCTTCGGTATCAGCTACTGTTAAATTCTGCACATATTTAACATTCCCAATCTGGAATGAGAGGATTTGTCATGAGTCACTGATTACACGTTGGTGGTGGTGGTGGTATTTTTTCCTTTGAACTCTGAGGAAATCTGTTAGCTACATTGTTTTGGCAACAAAGTCATGTTATCAAACTCCCTTTCTACAACAGTTGTCAAAGGCAATTGAAAATGGAGGCAGCAGGATTTGGAATATGGTTATTCAAGTTTATCAGGGAAAAAAAAAAAAGGTCTTGTGGTATTTTCATAGTTATGTTGCTAAGTTTAACCCATCATTTCTTAAGCAACAGCCTGTAAATGTTTTACTAATTTAAGTCTCCCACAAACTGGTGAAATTCTGTGAAGGAATACATTCTCCCCAATCACCTAGAAAAAAATGTTTGTTAAGATCTTTCAGTTTTTGCAGCAGATCTTCGTGCCTAGCCAAGAATAATTAAAAGCAATTAAAGTGTATTATCAGTTTAACAACCTAAGGGAAAGGCACATAGTAAATATTTATAGGTAAACTCAGAGATCTTTGAATCCATATTATTCAATTGCTTCTCTTATTGACTTTCCTATTTTTAGAAAAAAAAAAAAATAAA
Source organism: Nesoenas mayeri (assembly GCF_963082525.1). NCBI lineage: Eukaryota > Metazoa > Chordata > Aves > Columbiformes > Columbidae > Nesoenas > Nesoenas mayeri. Next base: position 259,253 of record NW_027660043.1, read on the forward strand.
CACTTCAGGCAATAAAAAAAAGACGTAATATGGTCCAACACAGTGGTGAGAATACAAGCATTTGGACAAATTATTAAAGCATAGTGCATTATTTTCCATAGTTAAATTGTCTAGGTGTTTACCGCGAAGGCACACTTAGCATTACACTTCAGAGTTTTAATAGTATTTAATAATTTCCAGTTTTATTAATTTCTGTTTGATCTAATGTTTTTCATTGCTCAGAGTCGTTGTCATTGTCCTGGAGAATTTTATCTATGATATCAGATATGGAAGACTGAAGAAAACCTTCAGGTAGTCTGCTTGACAGTTTTGTAATGAAACAGTCTGAATACATAAAGTTAAGGAATAGTTCTAACCCTACTGACAAAAAATGGAAAATTTTCAATTCCAGAATATGGAGTTTATTTTCTTTTGAATTACATTTCTATTCTAGGAGGAAGGTAATATATTACACTCCAAAGTAAATAATCTAATTTGAACTGAAAAGTTATGCTTTTGTCTGGCTAGCAGTAGCAAAAACATCATCAAAACCCACCTGCTTGACTGAACGCGGTGTTCTGAAGGGACTAATCCTGATGTCCTAAAGAGAGCTCCAGTGCTGGCAATCTATAAAAGCAGTGTGTTGTTTTGAGTTCATTTCAGTTATTTTTCCTAGTGGTGCTACGGATTTTCTCAGAGCAATGAGCTGATGTCATTTCATAGGTCTTATGAGTTATTTCTGTTTTGGTGCCTTTGTTCAAGTGAGTTGTTGGTTCATTCACAGAGTAGGTTTTCTCTCTGCCCAAGTGCTCATCCATTGTTTTTCCCTAACTGTAAAGTAGAAAATATATAGCAAGAAAGCATTTTTAAAGAATATTTTACTATGAACCACAGGCTGTTGTTGACTGAAATCGTGCAGGAGGATTTTCATTGCTGCTTCCTTCCCTGGTAAAAGATGTTGTGGCAGGCACCATCAGATTATTCTTTCATAATTGACAGGCACTACACAGGGATAAGAGGTCAGCAATGTGAACTGTCCCATCGTTAGCTGAAATTACCATGACATATATATAATTCCACCTCAATCTTCAACTTACCATTAGGTGAACCATCAAAGGCGTGATAGTGGATCAGCATGGAGAACACTGCAAGGCTCCTCGTTGCCTTCTTGTTCCTCTTTGCAGCTTCTTCCATTTATTTCTTCTTCATTCCTCCTCACCATCCCATCCTTGGACTACCAAGAGGCCACAGAGTTGTTAGTGCTGTCAGGTGCAGGGGCAGAGTTTGGCAGGTACCTCCTTCCCATGCACCAAAATTGGTGTATCCTGCATATGAAGTGAGTTAGTGTTCAGGGTACTTTTGACACTAGAAAATTATTTTTCCTTGACTCTTCTTTCTCTGCAGTGTCTAAACCAACACTACTCACTGGCAGAATCCATTCCAGGCCCCAGCTATGAATAAATTTTAAGCATTCTCATCCAGTGTTATAAAAGTTAGTTCTCACTATTTTTCCGGTCCTTTTGGGCACATAGATGTGACAACTGTTGAAGAGGGTGGCTGGACCACAGTCCTGTGGTGGTAAACTTCTCTGTGGACCTCGATGAGCTGCTGCAACCTGCAGGTTGTAGTAGATGAAGGTGTAGACAGGAGCCCCACTATTAGATTATTTCTCTTCATAGGTCAGTACACGGTAGCTCAACAGAAGATGAACTTAAAACTCTTCACCGTAGTTTTCCATTGTAAGGTTTATTTCAAAAACATAATTCTGTGTGTTTATTTTGTTACAGATTTAAAGGTGAAAGTATAGCTGTTTGGAAATGTTCTAGGTCTTCTTGTTTCCTTCCGTTTCTTGTTCTTGCTTCTGCTATAAAGAAACCAAACAATAAACACAAGGCAAGCAGCCCAGCACTCTGGCATTTTATTACCTGAATCTTACACTGCTTCTTTGGAGTTCCTTGCCACGAGATACTCTGAATTATCCAAGTTCACCATAATTAGTGCAAGATGAGTTTGTGAAAGAGAAGTCCCCTGAAGATTACTGAATAGAAACTATGTCTGGTTCAGGAAGCTCCCGAATTGTAAATGGGGAAAATGCTGGGAGAAATATCACATCTGGGCAGCTTTTTTGGTCCTCGTTGGAGGCAAGGCCAGATAAACTTTTGTTCATATCCAGTACAGCTCCTATTAAGTTCCCATTGAGGCAAGCCAGTTTTTCCAGCACTTTAATACTTTCCCTGGTTCATGAATTTTGTAATCTAATCCAAACCCATCATGAAAATATTGCAGCCTATTTTTCACATTCTCACCAGCATTATTTTTATGTAAATTGCTGAACAAAATCTTGAGTTTATTCTAAGGACTCCCCTTCTGTAGTAAAACCACAGTTTTACCACCCATAAAAACCAATTCCAGTGTACTGCAGCCCTCAGAACAGTAAGCATTGCAGAAAAATAAATTTTACACATAAGTTAATAAGGAAAATATTATTTTCTCAGCAATGGGTAAGAAACAAGAAACAGTGGACACATTTAGTTGTTTGGTAAATTGAATGTATGTAATTTCACCTCATCAAATAACGAGCTGGACTATGGTAAGTTTTCGAGCTCTAAAAACCTGCAACTAGTTCTGCATAAGCTGCATTTATCTGTATTGAGTTGTCAACTCAGACAATTTTTCTCAAGCTTGTAGTTAAGCAAAAGGGGAGATATTTCAGCGAGAGACATGAACAGTCAGGATGGTGATGTATGCATGCATACATATATATATATTATATATATTTAAGGAGTGGGTGGACTGACTGTTGCTTAAATATAACCTTTCTTCATTCCTAGTACTAAAAAAAGATGTGATAATGGTGTCAAAAAAAAAGTGTGGATCAGCATGATTTGAATATATAATGCCCAACAGAGCTGCTTGATGATGTTTCCCCTACATCACACTGATGCTGAGTTGGCTGCTCCACAGCGGTCTTTTATGTTCCAAGGTTTGCTCAAATAGTCTTAGGGTGACTCCTTGCACTTGGGTTTAGAGCAAAATTCTTGTCAGTGAAGGTTCACCTGCTCAAAAATACCCTTTGAGTTTGTTTGGGAGGGAGCCGTTGGTTTTCTTTCCATTGAAGGAAACCACCTATAGCTAGACTGCCTATTTTGGTTCATTTCAAGCCTATTTATTGGCATCCTTCTACTTTATGCAGGCCTGGTTTTACAAATGGAAGAGACATTGTTGCTGATTTTCTGATATATGTTTTATTAATTGTGCTTTTTTTTTTTTTATTAACTACAACAAATTGTCTGATCAAAATGGGTTAAGAGAACTCAAATAGTTGAGACTTTAAGTGCTGACAGAGTTTCAACTCTGTATTAACCCTTTACAATACTGATAATGAAATGATTGTTACTGACAGAGTAAAAGCTGAATTGTAAATTATATATACATTCAGCATCTGGCAAAAAGCAGGTATCTTCAGGCCATCTTTAATGTTATAATGCATACATAAATTGACTTCTTTGTACTGAGTAGTATTAATTACATAAACTCTTACCTGAATTACTGAAGGTACTCCCCATGGAGTTCTTGTTAGCTTCAGTGAGCTTGATTCTGTATCACATGTGCTAACTTTATTCCAATGAAATGGCTCTGAATTTATCAATTTTCCTCCTCACCTACACTTGAAGATAGCAAAGCCAGAGCATTGTACATCAAAATTATATGATCTAGATATATTGCTCCATTTCCTTTAGCTTTGTGTACACAGCTATTTCAGTGAGCTCTGGTTTCAACAATCTGGAGGTGCTGGGTTCTGATTAGTATTGTGTTATTTTTCCTCAGGTAATATTTACATCAGCAGAAATCATGGTGTTAATTTTTGGCATGTTCTACTGCTTGCAATTTGTCCTACACAATTTGCTTTCTTCCCTCTCCTGCCACCCACCTGAGCTGAACCACATTGCAAAGTAATGCAAAAGCCAAATCATTATTCAACATCCTGAGATAATTCTTTTAATTCTTAGCTTTGGTTTATGTACAGTATTAGAATTGTGCGCATTGCCAATAGTTAATTGCCTGTCCATTCCTTCAGTTGAACTTCACAAGCAGCTAAATTTTATTGCATTAATTTGCAATCTAAGCAATAAGATTGTGTCATTCCATTAATATATGTGAACAAATAATTAGTTACTCCACAGGTAATAGTTGAATTTACCTTTAGAATTACATTTACAAAGAGCAACATTTCTTGATGTATGTTTTCTTTTTTTTTTTATTTTGGTAATTTTTTTATTATTATAACCTCAGTACTTTGAGATTACAAGTTCTTTGCTGATTTTTGTCAACATTTTTAAGTACATATCTAGAAAGTATCTGGATTCATTAGTGTACATACTGTGGTTTTAAAAGAAATATTTGATGCTCTGCACCTTACTGGACCACCTGGTACTTTAGAACACTTTGCACTTTTAATTATTGTAAAAGCATTTTTATGTTGGTCATGTATGTTAGTAGCTGTTAGAGAAAAGCTTGTTTCAACATCTGTCAAGGCCACAAGGAGTTTTTTGATAGTGCCCAAGGGACTTTGGGACAGATGCTTTGCATGTAAGGAATACTAGTGACCCTGGAGTGAGGTTTGAGAAATACGTTGCATTTCCATTCTACTCATCCAGTGAAATCAAGTTCCTCCCCGACAAATAACAGAGGTGCAGAGCCTTAATCTGATGGTGCTTTGAAAAACCCAAATATATTATTAGTGTTATGTTCTGGATCAGGGATTCTCGGGAAGTCTCAGACCATTAATGGTTTTTGGCCAGACCGCACCTCCCCGTGGGAGAAGTGATTCAGCTGCTTAATGAGCATCAGCTGTCATTTGAGAAAACCACGGTTATCCGTTCTGGCCTCCATCTATCTCTTCATAAGCAGTAGATCTTCCACAGGTCCTGTGTTGTATGTAATGATCACGTACAGATACTTTAGATCTCCCGTGACATGAAATACGTGACTCTAATGCCATTCCAATGCACCGATACACACCACAATGCCTCCTCATGTCCTACTGGAGGTTCCCAGCTGCTCACAGTGCTGCATCCTCCATCCATGGAGACCACAGAAACAGCACCATTTACAAATGACCAAACCACAAAGGATTTACATCGTGTCCTCAGACATCAATGGGAAAACAGGAGTACCTTAGCAATGATTAAAACTGAGCTTTCAAACACATTTCCTTAGGGAATCTGATTTTCTTAATGCTGTTATGTCCTTTTTATTCCAGTAAAACCGAGTAAGTTGATGGGGTTTTTTGTTTGCCTTTGTTTATTTGTTTGGTTTTTTCTCCATAGAAGAATCATGACTTTGTTAACTGCTCCAAAGAGCTAAGCTTATTTTAATATTTTGGTTTTATTTCCTCTAGTCCTAGGCTACCACTACGCTAATATTAATTTATATGCGTAACGCAGTATCTCACTATAATTCATTAAGGAAATACATGTCTTTCTTAAACATTATGTCATACTATCAAGCAGCGGTTGCAAAACAGCCCAGGCTGAGGTTTGCACCCCAGGTTTTACTGAGCGATACTGGGCTGTAATAAACTTTAGGAACACGGTATCTTCTCGCATTGTGCTTCGCTTCAAGTCATTTCCTTGTTTATAAAAATATACACACACATTTCTGCCAAATAAATAGTTACAGCCCTGAAGCATCTACTGCCTGACTTTGGCTTTTTCCTGCATTCAGGATGTACTCGGCATTTGTACAGTATTAAACAAATGCCCAAAGTGCCCCCAAACTGCTGTTTCGGGAATGCCGTCTGCCAAAAGTGCGTCCCCACTCTTTGCTGATGCCACGTAATTAATCAAAAGAGGGGCAGTGCGAGGCCGAGCTCCTCAAACACGGACTTTGGAGCATCCCCACGAATACGGTCAACACGGTGGGGTCAGCAACAGGAGCGCGTGGGGGCGAAAGGTAATTTCTGCTGCCCTTTCTGCAAACTTTGTCCATGCGGACGTGGCTTCCTGCCAGCATTCCTTTCATGTTGTAAATACAGTGGGGAATACAAAATGCCGTTGTATTTATGTGCGCTTAAGGATGGATCCTGCACCTATTTTTGAAGGCGAGTGGAGTTAACTGGTGCAAAGTCTGTCGTTGTGGGGCTACTTGGCTGAGTGGAGGTTGTCACTTTAAAGTTTTGTAGGGCCAGATGCCTTCTCATGTTCAACTTGCACTAAAATTAACAAAAAAGTCAGAGAATAAGCTATTCTTGTAATTTCCATGTAATTCTGTAAATTGCCAGAGCCATGGCAGTTTTTGTATTGATAATGGTTTGGAGGTTTTTTTTCCTTTCCCTTTTCCTCTCAATTCTTGAAAAAGTGTTTCGTCCCGACATTTCCAGCACTTGCCAGGAGTCCTCCCGTGCTCCCCCCGAGGTCAGCGTGTTTTCTGACCCCACGTGTGCTCGTCCCACCTGCAAACCACACACGCCTAGTTTGCCGAGCTGGGCTGTGCCCCCCTGGCCCCTCCATCTCCATGTCCTATATCTGGCCATGCCCTTCTGGTGGTCTCCTGGTCCTCTTTGGGTTCCCTAAAGCCCTGGGAACCCCAACTGCTGGGGCAGGTGAAGGGCTGCCCATTGCTGCAGAACAAACTCCAAGGTTGGCCAGAAACAGCGGAACTGGGTCCTGCAATGGTGATGCTTAAAAATAAGTAGTGTTTTTTCCCCAGGGCTCAGACAGCTGAAATTCTGTGTTTGTGGTTTTCAGAGATCCCCTTGGTCTTGTACCTCTTTGCCCTGATTTCTGTCACCTGGCTGTGGTGAGGACTGCACCTGGCTTACCGGCACCTCTGGATGTTGGTCTTCTTCATCATCTTCAACAGCCTGCAGGTAAGAGATGGCACCTTTTCCTTCGGTGCTTTCGCAGAGCTGGGGATTGTCTCCCCCACTCATATACTGGGCATCTCAGCTTCAGCAGAAGCATTAATTTTGTGTTCTGTTTATTTCTGAAATAAATGCAAATTAAACCAAGGGATGCATTGTTTTGAAACAATAGCAGTACAATTGCATAGACTTAATTTCATAGCTAATACACTGGGAAAGTCGCTTGCTTTTGTATGTGATATATTACTGGGATAGTTATAGCAGTAAAACTGAAATATCTGCAGCCTTTGCAAAAATATTGTGTATTTCAATTTTCTGTATCTGTTAACTCTACTTAAAAGAAAAAAAAACATATATATAACCATAATATTGATTTGTTGTTGTTGTTGTTGTTATTAGAGGTGGCCCTCAAAGCTTAGGTTTTCTCTTGCAGTATACGTATTGATAAAGCAAAGCTCATTTCGTCTGAAAAAAAATCAAATACAGACTAGATGTTGATTATGAGTTTTAAAAAAAAGCAAATAGCCTTTTGCAGAATTTTAAACGTGCAAGTGCTTCAGCTGGACTCAGTGCTGCACGACACTGAATTCAATGCTATACTGCACATTATGGAACTGTTTATAGAACAGAGGATAGTATATCACAGATGACAAAATTATGTCTGGAAACAGGGAAATGATGAGGAAATAAAAATAGATGTATCCAAATTCATGGTGTGCAAGTTCTTCTGCCGTTTTTACAAGAGAAATGGGTGTGTTACCATGTTTGATTTACCTGTATTAAAAATTCTTACACCTCATCAAATAAAAATGAATTAAAAAGATATAGTTTCACATAACAGATTTATTTTAGATTTGAATTCAAAAGATGGGAGTTTCCTTAAGGAGAAATCTAAACATTTCCAAAATGTACGTCAGAAGTATTTTTTTAAATGGAGAAAAAAAAAAAAAGTAGCTTATTCTCCTTGCAATACATTTAATTATTCATTACATATTGCCATATAACTATTCTGTGTATATTAATGTTGCCAGTTTCAAGACGCCAATTCACGCAATAGGGTCAAGAAGTAAAACAGGATGTTGAAAGCAAGTCGTGTAACATATGAGACCCACAAGGTCTGCGGGGATTTATTGTGTCAGTGGTTCAATAGGATAGCAGGTGGTATGAAAAACACAGATATAAAAGTGTGCCTAGAATTTTGTTTAAGTCATGACTGCTGCTTGTGATGCACCACTCCAAAGTTAGGATTTTGTTTAGATACAGTTAAAAGTGAGATGAAATATTTTCTCAATTTATGTGAGGTTTTTCAGTTACTTAAATTTACTGCTCTTTATATAGTTTTATTTCCATTCATACACTCAAAAATCATCAAGTTTTAGGAAGTTCGTTTTCTTTCTTTTTCTTTCTCTCTGTCTCTCTCTCTCTCTTTTTTTTCTTTTTCTCTTTCTTTCTTTTTCCTTCTTTCTTTCTTTCTTTGTCTCTTTCTTTCTTTCTTTCTCTCTCTCTTTATTGCTTCCTCTCTCTCCTTCTTCCTTCCTCCCTTTCTCCCTTTCTCCCTCCATTTCCTTCCTTCCTTCCTTCCTTCCTCCTTTCCTTTCCTTTCCTTTCCTTTCCTTTCCTTTCCTTTCCTTTCCTTTCCTTTCCTTTCCTTTCCTTTCCTTTGCTTTCCTTTCCTTTCCTTTCCTTTCCTTCCCTTCCCTTCCCTTCCCTTCCCTTCCCTTCCCTTCCCTTCCCTTCCCTTCCCTTCCCTTCCCTTCCCTTCCCTTTCCCTTTCCCTTTCCCTTTCCCTTTCCCTTTCCCTTTCCCTTTCCCTTTCCCTTTCCCTTTCCCTTTCTCTTTCCCTTTCCTTCTTTCCTCCTCTTTGATAGCTGTCTGGTCTCTTATCAGCATTGCTTGTCCCTACAAAAGGTATATAACAATAAGACATGTATGTAGTACATAACTCCTGTGTGCTTCTGATGGAACTTTTCAGTGGGTATTGTAATGTCAGAAATATTTCTACCGCAGTTCCATGCAACCCATGAATTCATGTTTCTGTGGGTATTTTGGTACTCAAGGACCCAACATAAATAACTATCAAGAGCTCTGTTTGTCCATGGGCTCTATGCTGCAGCAGCATGGGGTCATGCACAAAGATCAAATAACCTCTGTGGGCAGGTGCATTTCTAATTTTTCAGAGGCATGTCCCCAAATACGTCTCCACTCTCAACTGGACAGCTGGGAAATGTATATTCAGAAACTTCGTTAGGAATCCTTGTGTTCCGTCGTTATCGCCGCTGTGCAACCGCATGCATGGAGCAGAGCCCTAATTTCAAACCCATGGTGATGCTACATTGTCCTGCCCATAATTCTTCTTTTAACTCTCTGCCAGCCTGAGCAACAGCTTCACCAATGGTTATCATCCCTATTCTATCCTAATTACATCAATATTGGTCTTCCACATCAAAAGGAGAAAGGTGTTATCTTTTGCTATTCCTAGCCCTAGAGAATCTGTAAAACCTCGAATATAAAATAAATGTTCCTTTTTTTGAAAGGAGATGTGATAATTCCATAATAATGTATACTCTCTTCCTGCTTAATATTTTAAATTAAAAACATGGAGGTCTGTAGCGCCAACTCAAACAGCTATGGAGAAATCAAGTTCAATTTTTAAAAACTTTTATTACCCTTTGCCTGAATTTTCAGACTTAATGGCACATTATTCACTAGCTTTTATTACTAGATGTTGGAAATTACTTTTTAAAGCCTAAAGTTACCAAATATTTAAAAGGAAAAGATACCTTGTTAGGGTTCCCACCTCGCTGGCTGAAAAGATCCCAGTGGACTCTTTTGCATGTGAGCTTTCCTTCAAACAGATGTAGGTGTGGGTTTTCTGGGCATTTTCTTTCTTAACGTAACAGTGCAAAAGAGCAGATGTACAGAGCAGCTTGCTGAGGTGAAGTAACAAAAGCTTAAATTGTCTTCCATCAGCACATATCAGTAAAATAACCAACAGCCTTTAACAACAATATCTTACAGATGTTTTTCAAGAGGCCACCGCATCTGAGAAGAACTTTATGTTGCCTGTCTGTGCTCCCACCTTTGGGACAGCCTAATTGTCTGCTTGAAGCAGTTCTCACCTTCTTCCAAGGGAAGTGCGTTACTAACGATTTTTCCTCTTATCTTTTACTGTGATGTTGTATTAAATGTACTATCATAACATAACTGTAAATGACATGGGGTTAAATATTTTGTGAGCGGCCCTGTGGGCTCAGTGCAGAGAAATTGTGTAGTATTATAATTAAATCCTCCAGAGCCTTAGTTCTTTAGCTTAGTCATTCAGTCTGCTTCCACAGAGCCCAGGTCAAGCTCTCAGGTCAGTCATTTCACTCTGAGACCCAATAGTTTATTTTGGCCTTTCCGTGCATGCTTGTGGGCTGAAGAGAATGGCTCTGGGTTTATATGCAACAGCAGAGGCTGTTAGTACTAGGCTGAGGTTTTGTGGGTATTTTAATGAAATCTTCTTAAGAATACAACATTAATATTTACCACATTTTTAACAGAGGTGTCATTGCCTGTATTACTAACTTCAATACCCAGACCTGCCTTCTTTCGATCCCTTTGGAGTGTGTATGTTTCTTCTCTTAACATCCCGCAGGTCTGGCAGACCTGTCAACAGAACGTGACATTTCTCTGCATTTCATACTTGCTGCAACTGGCGAGGACGATGTCTGCGTGTCTCTGGAAAAATAAAGTGGTGCCAACTTGGCCAAAGTTGTTTATATGATAAACACAGAGAAATATTACAATACCAACAGTCTTGTTTTCATAGTGCTTTAAGACTATTTTTACAGTGTTAAAGGTCGAAATGAAAAAGAACACAACTGTCAAAAGTGTGATGAAGGACAATTCAATTCTCAAACTAGTGCTTTTGAAAAAAAAAAAACCCGCTGAGACTGTGAAAGCTGTGGTTGCAGTGACACAACCCGAGTGTCTGCATCCTGCCCATGCTCTTTGAGAATAAACAGCCCGGTAGCTGCTGGTGATAAAATAAGAATGGATCAATATGACTTGATCCATGGCATCTTCATGTGTATGATTGTTGGTAACTCAGTATTGTTTGGGCAGGACCATTTGCCTTGTTTTGATTTCCCAACATTCAGTTGCACTGGTTTCTAATAGAGATGCAGGGTGGTGAGAATAAAACCACAAACCCCTTTAGATACTTCAAACAAAACCGCAGTGGTGGCACGTAGGAAGTCAGCTCTACAGAGTGTGTCTTCTTGAGACTCTAGATTTGGATGGGAATGAGTCAAAGAAGGTTCCATCTTTTTTCCAGCTAACCTCCTTGGCAGCATTGGGTTTTGTTAGGTATAAGCTTCTGTTTGTAAGACATTGCTGTAATATTTTCAAAGAGTGCTGCCCAGGACAAGGGTCTTAGTCTCTGCATGACAGCGAGGGGCAGAAGTGGTGGCAGCAGGGGGAGTGGGAGCAAGGATGTTTTGCATATCAAAATGCATTTCTGTTGTTCTGGTAGGTTCCTCAGAAATAGCAATGTCTGAAGCACACAGAGAGTTAAATCAGGAGTCCAGGCTGAGTTAGGGAGATGCTGCTGAAGGAGATACCTGCTCTGGTGAGACCCCCTGCAGTGCTGATCCAGCTCTGGGTCCTCAGCACAGGACACACATGGACCTTCTGGAGAGGGGCCAGAGAAGCCACAGGAATGATCTGAGGCCTGAACAGCTCTGCTGGGGGACAGGCTGAGACAGTTGGGGTGTTCGGCTGGAGAAGAGAAGCTCCAGGGAGACCTTATTGTGGCCTTTTCTTACTTAAAACGGGCCCATGAGAAAGATGAGGACAGACTTTTGAGCAGAGCCTGTTGTGACAGGACAAGGGGTGATGGTTTAAACTAAAGGAGGGAGATTCAGACTGGACACGAGGGAGAAATTGTTGTCCCTGAGGGTGGTAAGAGCCTATGCCAGGTTGGCCAGAGAGGTGGTGGATGAACCATCCCTGGAGACATCCCAGGCCAGGCTGGACGGGGCTCTGAGCAACCTGAGCTGGTGAAGATGTCCCTGCTCATGGCAGGGGTGGCACTGGGGAGCTGGGACGGTCCCTTCCAACCCAAAATATTCTATTAATTACAGCATTTTATTTCATGTTTATTTGTTTTAAAAGAGTGAGTGTCCACACTCGGAGCTGCTCAGGAGCGTGACACAGCGTGGGCCTTGCACGCCAGTGCCTCATGTCCCTGTGGTTCTGAAAGACAGGGCTGTGCAGCATTTTCAGCTAATGGCTTTTCTTGAAAAGTACAAAATCGCTTGAAATGTGTGTGCAACTTTTGTGGCTAGGTCCTCAGGGACCAAAACGCCAGAGGCTGCTCTGAATTCAGTGTCATCACTGTTATCTGTTCTTCTTGGGGGTTTTATCCTTTCACATCCATTAAACATCTTAAATTAAAAGAAATACATTTGCTGAACCCATTATGCTTGACCTACATCAGAGTCACTGGATTTGTTTATAGAATGAAAGGAAATCTTTGTTCCTTTTTAGTGTCTTTTAAGTGCAACATGTGTTTGCATCAGATTTTTCGAATGTATTCACTTACATGTATCAAAAATAAATTTCAGTTAACTGCTGTGGGTACTTGTGAAAAAAACCACAATAATCTAGAAAAATGGAAAAATGTTTTCTCAAAATAGTTGTTTTTAACACTTTTTTGTTGGTCCACTGTTAAAAAAAAAGGTGCACATGGATCTCTATGTCTTAATAGCAACTGTATGAGGATATTTCCAGTGTTTGACCATCTGAGACTGAAATCCCATTGAATCCCATTAACTTCTGTTATATGTCACTTTGGATCACAATGCTTTGTCATATAGTTTTGGAATCAGAAATTATAAATCTGTGGATCATGAAGTGCTGCTGCCTGTCCTAGAGGGATGGAAATAAGCATACCTCTTGGGTATTTGTACTCCCTGTGTATCTTCAAAATTCCTTTCATTAGGAGTTCTCAAATACAATTAGATGAAACTCCTTACTGTTTATAATCCCATTTATTGCTTTCATGCCAATGAGTACCTTTCCAATAAATTGTTCTGTTTAGGGCAGTTGGTTTCAGGGTTCTAGAAGACAACGCGAAGTACAAAAAAAACCCAATTCAAATGTAATTGTATTGCAGCAATTGGGAAGAATTCAGAAGTCTTCTTTCTGTACTCTTTTGGTTAACCCCTTCTTTAGTAATTAGTGAACTGGTTGATTATCAATTGAAATGGATTCTTTTCACTCGGTATTAGTGCAACTTAAAAATTCGAGAAAGTCAGATGTCATAATCAGAAGTTCAATTACTGTATTTCTTTGCAAAAAAAAGAAAAAAGTAAAAGCCATGGTTATAATTTGTTTCTTGGCTAAGTCTAAAGGTCAGAATTAGCAAGTTTTAAAGAAGAACTGCAGAGGGATACAGCAGGGGCTTTGTAGTAATCACAAATGAAAGACAGTGCTGAATTTGTGGATATCGTAGAGAACCTAATTTATAGTCACAACTTGGTAGCTGTGACGGCAGCTGTGCAGTTTGCACAAGATGGAAATTGGGGCAAGAATTCAAAGAGCCAGCAGGTCAGTAAGGAAATAAAGAATTGTGGCTAGGGGCCAGCAGCCAAATCCTATTGTGAGGGTGGCGCTTAACCACATTTTCACTATTATGACAACTGTGAAACTAAAGTTGGTTTTATTATTGTTGAGATCTTGGCTTTGCTTTGCAACCGTGTGGGTTCAACCAAATAATCATTTTCAATAACTCTTTTGCATTGGGTTTTGTGTGTTTGTGTGTTTAGCTGTGGGCCTCAGGATATGAACTTTCTTATAACTTCCAGGTCTCTGACAGTCAGTGGCATCATCTCTTGTTTTCCATAGAAACGCGCTGCAGCCCTTTGAGGCATGAACTGCTGGCGAAGGGAAGGCATCACGTAGGACTTCGCCATGACCACCTTCGAACTCTGATCTACACTTTTCCTTTGTTTCAGGGTCTTTATGTCTTTGTGGTGTATTTCATCCTGCACAACCAACTTTGCTGCCCTGTCAAAGCAAGTTATACTGTAGACGTGAACGGGCACGCAGCTCCGGGATCGCCTTTCTTCACACATGGCAGTGGTCTGCCGGCAGCGGGTGGAGAGATCAGCAAGTCCACTCAGAACCTCATCAGCGCTACGGAAGAGGTACCAGTGACTCTATGGTCGTTACCTTGTGTGTTGGAAGTGTACCTGGAGATTTAACTGCAGCACTATATGTAATACACAGGAATAAGAATAATGATAATGATAATTATAATGATGATGATGATAATAATAATAATAATTTATTACTATTATTTACTATTATATAATATTAATTATTATAATATTATTATATATTATAATTTATGTTATGTTATGTAATGTTATGTTATATATACTATATGTTGTATTATATTATATTATATTATATTAAATACACTAATAATTATTAATAATTATATATTATAATATATTTATATAAAAGTATAAAAATATATACTAATATCTTATTAGTATATATAATGATATTTAAATATATAATATAAAATATAAAATATATAACATATATAAATATATAAAAATAAATAATATGTAATATATATAAAAATATAGAAAGCTTCCATAAATATAATATAAAATATATACATATAATAATAACTATTATTATTATCATCATCATCATCTGGCTTTGGAGAGGGGAAGATTTTTTTTCCATAAAAATTTTTATCTTTAGCCATTCTGTGAATTTACAATTCCTTGGCAACATCGCCGGTACAGAATTTCCTCCTTTCTACTTGAGTCTTCAGTTTGTTATAGAGGCTGGTTAAAGTGTTGCCAAAACTAGGTAATGCGAAATCAAAACAGCAAGTTAATTCAGCTTACTATAGGTGTTAGATGAGTTTTAAGTCTTCAGCTTTCCAAAGTCACGCTGTGCAAAATTTCTGGAAGTTTTGATAGAATAGAATAAAATTAGAATAAAGTTGGAATGAAAAAATGATAAAAGGAAGAAGAAGAGGAGGGGAGGGGAGGTGATACTTTGAGGGAGATTGTTTTAAGTCTCTTTGTTGCCGGAGCTGGAATGCTGCTAGTATCACTTTTCACTGTCTGTAGTAAACCAAGGTGATTTTGCTGCTAGGTACAAGTTGATAGAGCTAGTTGAAAATTTTCCAGTTAAACAGGTTTGTTTTTTTTTTTTCCAGGAAAAACACTGATTTAATGGAATTGAGATATTTCAAGGGAACCTGCCAGTTCTAGTAGTAACTTTTGTGGAAACCAAGCTGCTCACCTGGCAGGTTTGTCTGTATTTTAAAGCTCCTCAGCTTCCTCCTGGCAGATCACTAGATTTATTCAACTTCTTAGCACCTCATTTAAGGTTGTGCCTGACCCCTCAGTTTAGTGGACAGCACAGCATCTCAGCATTACATGGGAAGTTTTCATGTTCCTGAGCTCCTAAATGGTAGATGAGCAATAAAACAAGAAAATATGTTTTGACTATTCAAAAATATATATATTTTTTTAGAGTTCACTATTTTGTCTTTTCATCACATTTAAGGGGGAGGTAGATTTTCAATACTACCTCTTTTCCTATGAAATGGAATTCCAGTTTTTGGTGCCGCTCAAAAAATAAACAGGAGCGGCACAAAAAATAAACTATCACAAAGTTGATATCGAAACTATAGGGCTGTATGCCACCACCAGAACGTTCAAAGACTGGCAAATTGCTTTAAAATATTCTATTGGTAAACACAGGAAGCAGCATGTTGCCAACTGTAGATCATACAATGCAAAATAATTATTAGTGGCTATAGAAAGGAGAAGCGGGGTCCAGCAGAGGAAGAGGCATTGGTAAGAGAGGAGTGAACTGGAACCTTTCAGTCCCTTAATTTAAAATTATCCATAACAGGAGGCAGTGTTCAGAAATAGCAATATTTTTTCAACTTCTTGAAATGGCTGGGAGAAGCATCAAGACCACAAGATTAAATTACTTGTAACCAAGTTTTATATATTTATTTATATATATATATGTATATATGGTTTTTTTATTATTTTTATTTTTTAAAGGGCTACCTACTTCACTATTGAAGTGACAGAATAGCTGGATGCCAAATCCTTTGGTCCTGAGTTGGACTCTGGTCATGGTTTCTAGTTTCTGTACTGTAGTTTTCACTTAACCTTTGCAGGTGCCTGCAGACTGGGAGCGGGCATCCCTGCAGCCTGCCAGTCAAGCTAGTGCTGCCTTTAAGCAGAGCCCACAGAACGGCAACGTTTTCCACCCTTCTAGAGGATTTAGTACCGGCTCGTTGGTTGCTGATGAGGAATCACAAGAGTTTGATGATCTAATATTTGCTTTAAAGACTGGTGAGTGACTCTTTGCCTTGCTCCTCAAAGGTTATGTTGCTATTCGCCCTAACGATGTCACCATTCCATGAGATCCAATTAACAAGATCTGTTCATATAATCTGATTGCCAGTTAAAATTACGAAGTAAATTTTTTTTGCCCTTGACTGCTGTTCTATAAAAATCACTGTGCAGGCTCTCTAAAGTAACAGAAGGAGTCTGAAAAAATATGTTTTGAGTCATGATGATAAGCAGACCTACAGAAAATAGCAACAGATTGAAGGCTCTGACATTTTTTCACAAGTGCTTATGTGGCTCACTTGCTGCCTCTAAACACGGGCTGTTTTGTCTTCTTTTCAAATTGATATCTAGAGTGTATACAATGACTATCTTTATTGTATATACATATCTCTCTGAGAAACAGCATAACTTCATAAATATTGATTCTCCCACTAAGTGTAAGACAAAATATTTATATAAGATACGTTTGGACCTGAAAAATACTGTATTCTGGAAAGATAACCTAGATAGACTTCTGCCCAAACACAAGAGCCAGCTGTGAGGAGATCACTGTGCTGCTGGAGGACAGAAGCAGGCGAAGCCACTCTAGGTGTCCACACTCAAACTAAATCATAGAATCATTTCAGTTGGGAGAGACCGTCAAGATCAAGCCCAACCATAACCTAACTCTATCACTAAATCATGTCCCTGAGAACCTCATCTGTGGCATCTTCTAAACCCCTCCAGGGATGGTGACTCCACCACTGCCCTGGGCAGCCTGTTCCAATGCCCGACAGCCCTTTCCAGGAAGAAATTTCTCCTAATATCCAATCTTAAACCTTTCCTGGTGCAACTTGAGGCCATTTCCTCTTATCCTATCACATGCTACTTGAGAGGAGAGGTGAACATCCTCTATGCTCCAACCTCCTTTCAGGCAGTTGCAAACAGCTCAGCCTCCTGTTCTCCAGGCTGAGCTACACCTGCAAAACAAAACACTTGTTATCAGACTCTTCTTTATAGCCTTAGAGTTCAAGTCTTCCAAATCCCAGGCTTTGCCCTCAGTTATGTGTCGCTTTTCTGCCTTCTCACCCACTCCACCAAAGAAACTTCATGTTGTTCAAATGATGATGTAGATAGTCAGAGGTGGCCACAGGTGGCAGAAATTATGTGAAACCTGATTCAAAGATAGGTCAGCATGGAAATGTCTGAGAAGGTGACCACAAAGGCAAAGGAGCACCAGCTGGTAAGACCTGGCAGATGCTAAGCCAAGCCCATCTCCTGTAGGCACCAGATGAAATGTAAATGGAGCAGCTTGGTAGTAGGTCACCTGAATGAACTCTGGAGATATTATGAAGCTTTGCCAGAGACAGACGAGAGGTACTGGTGACATTAGTGGGTTAAGTGCTCTGGAACCTGTCATTTCAGGAGTTTGTTCCCTTTGGTGACACCAAGGAAAACAGTCAAACTGGTTGTAAGACTGGGGATGCCACTGGTGAAGGGGTAGTTTTAATCAGTATATTCATACTACTTTATCTCCTGAGCCAATTTCTATTGCAGAAATCTCCTCTAGTTATGAAGATAAATGGATGATTAATAACTTGCCTAGTGCTAAGAAATACTAATTTTTATGAAGACCACCACGAAATCTGTGCTATTAATTTTCCTGGACATTTTGCAGACTGCTTCTACTTTATTATGCAGTTAAAGATTTTAGCCAAGACTATCAAATGTAGATGCATAAGTTAATAGTTGCAAACCTTTTTTTTTTAAGTACCTAAGAATGTAGCTTTTACTTTTTTACTGTGTTCTGAACATTTTGAAGGAAAATAGATAATTCATAGATTGCTAATAAGATGTGAAGCCATTCACATCTAACACTCCCACCTTCGCTTACAGCTTTACTGCTTTAGCAGCACAGATGACATCAGTTGGCCTATTTTCTGCAGCAAACTCTACACACTGTGGAAGTCTGAGCCTTAAATCATGAAGAACTATCTAGGCAACAGCAGTAGTCAAAACTCATGGTTAATATAATTTGCCATAACTTCAGCATTTAATGATTTTTTTAACAAATCTTCAAGCCCCATCCATATTTAATATGTTTTCAGTCCTTCCAAAGGAAGCAGGTCTAGAACACGCTTTTTATTATGCCACCTAAATTTTGTCATTGCTTTCTTTAATATTTTATTATCATTTGTTCTTATGAGCCTTTGTATTTATGTGATTTGAAGCTGAGACCTCAGGCCATAGTCAGAGAAAGATATTTTTGCTTTCACCACTGATTCAAGTAGTACCTCACCTTTTCACCCCAGTGCTTATTGATGTGTCAAAACTGTGTCCCCAGCAACATTGCAGAGGCAAAAAAAAAGAAGATTGTTTCTAAGCCAAACCAGTTGTGCCATCTGGTTTCAGCTCCACGTGTATTTGAATAAACCAAACTGATGAGGCGGTGTTGAGTTTAGAGTAGCTTTCACCACAAAAGGCTACTGCCTTGGATACAAGCTGTAGCTCTACACATCCTTTTGAACAAAACCCATGAGATTTTCTGTAAATACAAGGCATATCTGTTTTATTATTCTCATCCAGACTTGCTCTCCAGTCCAGCTTAGTGGACAAGGAGTCGAGGTGCTCCCAATGGCACAAGGGAGGAACTGTGAAGCAATAAAAAGGGAGATGAAGCAGTGGAAAGTGGGATTTCTTTTCTGTTTGGCAGGACAGGTTTATGCTGCTAAAGTGCTCACTGAGCTGTGGTCTGACAGCAATTTTGAATCATAGAATCATTTTGGCTGGAAGAGACCCTCAAGATGATTGAGTCCAACCATAACTCTGGTGTTAACCCATGTCCCCAAGAACCTCATCTAAAAGCCTTTTAAACACCTCCAGGGATGGTGATTCCACCACTTCCCTGGGCAGCTTGTTCTACTGCTTCTCAACCCTCTCCATGAAGAGTTTTTTCCTAGTGTTTTGTGGCACTGAAAGGAGCTGGTCTCCTGCTCCCTCCTGGCAGCACATTCCTTCTTCCTCCATTACATCGTTGCTTGTACTCACATGAAACCACAACCACTCAAGTGAGAAACTCCTCTCCACACCAGTCTGATGCCCTTTGGGCACTGGTCCTGGCTCTGAGGAAGCCATTGGACAACAGCAACTAGAAGACCAGCACCTCTTCTCTAAACAGGCTAAAATGCACAGGCAGCTGAGATGCCTTTTTTCTACCTTGCTCTTGTCTGTCACTTGCTGTAAGCACTGCTTCTCAAAGCTTTTTAGACCAGGTTTTATCTCAGTAGGCTGAGAATTCCTCATCTGGAGCCTCTAGGAGAGCAGGGGAAAGGTGCTTTGCACCACATTGGCTGTTTTTATCACTCCCAAAATGAGAAGTGTGGTTTTTAGGTATAGATAAACTGAAACAGAAACGCCCATTATCTGTTCCCTAAAGCTGTCAATCTGTAACCAAACTCAGCCTCAGCTGTGCTAAAATATCTCCCACTCTGAAGGCTGGCTGAGGATCAGCACTGATTAGCGGAGGAATATGCAAAAAAAACCCCTTTATGCCTCTTTGCACTTCATCCGTCCAATCTGCTTATGTAGTTTGGAGCTGTCTGGAGGTTGCTTTAATTTATGCCCACTGTCTGTAGCTGCAAGGTTTAATCTGGCAGCCAGGATCAGTGAGAATGAGGGTATAATTGCAGCAAAGCTACAATCTCATTCCTGTCCTCCTGCCCCACTCTCACACTGCAGCTGTAGAAATGAAAAACAACTGATGGAGGTTAAGAAAAACATCATAAAAAATGAAACAAATCCCTACAGAACAACTTACACTTGCGGTGGTTTAGTAATTCGCAGCTTGCAGTGCAGCTCCACAAATAGATGCGTTGGCACACTTGGCCTTGTCGCCAAAAAAATGTGTTTTAGAACTATGCACTTAGCCCTTGGTTCCATAATCATTAATACTGGGCCTAATTACAGATTAACCTGAAGTATGGACTGGGTCAGATGAAGGCATACAACTGCATTTCTAGCAACTCAGGTGGACAACAGTGCACTGTTTCTTAGCCAGCTTTCATGCTA
This sequence comes from Nesoenas mayeri, assembly GCF_963082525.1. Classification (NCBI taxonomy): domain Eukaryota; kingdom Metazoa; phylum Chordata; class Aves; order Columbiformes; family Columbidae; genus Nesoenas; species Nesoenas mayeri. The sequence goes on from NW_027660043.1 coordinate 279,533, forward strand.
GCTTTATGCAAGCTTTGCATCATGTGTAGAATTTTTTGTTCGATGCAAGAAATACGAAAGCCGGACTTCTTACATTGTAAAACCATGGCCTCTGAATGCCTTATCAATAAATTACTCCTTTCCATTAAATGCGTTCATGTCCGTACAGGAATATATAGTTAGGATTCACTATGCTCACTATATCACCTCGTTTCTTATACTATAGGTATCTTTTGGAAGGCCAGGCAGCTCTGAGGAAGTTTATGTGAAAGAAATAATAGAAGAAAAAAGATAATGTAAGTGCATGTCCTGCCTATTGATATGTGCTAAAACCTTTTTTTAAAAATTATTTTTATTGTTTATGAATTTGGCTTAAAGCATGTATTTTATTATATTTAATTAATGACCTTTATAATGAATCAAAGTGTAAGCTACTGATCTCTGAACTTCCATCCATATTCCCATCTCCTGCATATGCTCTTGTCCTGCCCCTTCCGTGATGCAGAAAACCAAACCCATTCATTGGTTTGGGTGAGAAGTGAATTTAAAACACAACAAAGCCTTTGAAAGAGGCCCAAACCCCTCCAGTGATTGTTGATGACCCACCCCTGTAGGATTTGTTTGCAAAGACATTTATGGGTTAGAGCAGAGAATACCAGTCTAGCACACGGTACTTTCCAAATATATATTGGTTGCTATCAATGGAGGATATTGCTACATCCACATCTCAGTGTACTTTTGGTGCTTGATAGAGCCAAATATGATAAATCCTAAATAAATATTCTACATGGATAATACCTGGGGGAAAAAAAAAAAATCTACCGTATAAGTTAAAAACCCCACACAAATGCAGCTATTACAGTAACGATGCTATACAAACCAACTCCTAATTTTCAATCTAATGCAGCTAGGGTTCTGAAGTCAGCACTGGTTAAACCTTGGTGTTGCTGCTGTAGGTGCCTGGCTTAAGAATTAAGCATCTCATGTTGGGCATCCTGAACTAGAGGAAAAACTTGAAATCTCGGATTCTGAAAGGTACCCAGTGCCACATCCTGGAGATGTTACAGGGCAGATAAATTGCACATGGTAGCAAAGTGCCAGATTCGTGCCCTGCCTTATCAACCTACATCATTTCTGCTTTAAAGGGCTCACTTCACAGGCAGAAAGGAAAGAAGGGTAGATAGATTGCGTGTTCATTCTACTTCTCATTTGTGATTGCTCACAAATATGCAACCTGTTGTCTGTTGAACGTAACTGCATAATATCCAGGCAGCATTTTCAGTCCAGTCTGAACTTTGTAGAAGTCCAGTTGCCTGTTGGTGTCATTTCCATAAAGTTAAAACCCTAAAATAAGAATTAAAGTTGGTTCGTGCAGCTTATTCATATCTATCTAATACATCCTACGCATACGATATAAATAATGAATGATTCAGAAGGCAACATGGAAGCGCTTACAATGTAAAAATTCACGCCAGAGGTATGAGTACAGCAATTAGAAAACAAACTCAGTTGTTCTAGTGAAAGTTTGAGACATATCTGAACAGGTAGGTGGTGAGTGCTCAAGAGCACGTAGGAACAGCGAGACAAAACCCGTCACCAGTAGATGTCACTGGAGGGATCTCGCTGGGCTTGCAGAGCCAGCTATGAATTCTCAGTTTCTATCTTAGTCCTCGGATGCAAAAAGAAAGGAAGAAAGGCCTCATTTTCCTGCATCTTTTCCTTAAAATAGTTGTTTCACAAGTTGGGGAAAGTCATACTCCCGGCTACATACCACCATCCAACTCTAGCATCTCTAGTGGGGGGTGCATGCTTTTTTGGATCTAATTTTGTTTAAACTCTGCTCTAATCTGAGAACAAGCTGGACCTATGAACTCTGTGAAACTTTGTCGTGTAAACAGACGTACCCTCCCCAGTCTGCCGAGTGTTTGGTAAGCTGGTGTCCTGGTTACATTTCAGCTCTCGTTCCTAAAAAGGATCCGCTCTCACATAGTTTGTCTTTGCATCAGCAGCGGAACAAGGCTGTTGTAAACCCCAAGTAGCCTACTTCAGTCTCTGGTTTAACAAGTTCCTGATAAGAATCTCCATAACAACAACAACAAAAATCTTCTCTTGCTTTGCACAAAGCATACACATATATGACACTTAAAAATATACACATAGTGTAATACCATATTAGACCAGTATCTGATCTTTATATAGTGACCAACATGAGATTCTTTAAGAAACCTCATTCTGAATAATTGCAGTGTAGCCACCAGGAAGATAAGTATTTTTCTAACCCTCACAGTAAGTGTTCACCTTAAAATCCGAACCCAGGTTGATCACATTTATATATTATTTGAAACATTTTCAATGGTGTATTTTTCCCTTTTTGAAATTTGTACCCTCTTAAGACTAAATAAGTGTTTTGAGTAAATTCCAGTGTTGATGGTACATAAGTACTGTTGTTTTGTTTCACAATTCAAAATGTTTTATTTACCTCAAGGTTATTACCTTGTTCTTCTGTCCCCAAATGGTAAATACAGGAGTTTAATTTATCTTCTCTATTACACTCGTGTTTCCTTTCTAAAACAAACAGTTTTAGAGAAGATAAGGGAAAAAACAAACAAACAAACAAACAAAAAAACAGAACAAAACCAAGTAATTTGCTTATGCGATTGCTGTTTTTCCCAGGACTTTCAAGCAGTTTTTAGTTATTAGAACCATGATTAAATAAAAAGGTTAAACATGCATGTAAATTTAAATCAGTAAGTACAACTTGATCACCCACAGTACCCTTATAAACAAGGATTTTAATGATTCTGAGCCTGATCTTCTTGTCCATATTATTGTGTCTCTGTACATTGATAGATTTTTACTCTTGCCATACTCGGACAGCAATTCCTGGTCTCTCAAGAGCTTGGGTCAGAATCCCAGAATGTCAGGGGTTGAAGGGCCCTGGAAAGCTCATCCAGTGCAATCCCCCCATGGAGCAGGAACACCCAGATGAGGTTACACAGGAAGGTGTCCAGGCGGGTTGGAATGTCTGCACAGAAGGAGACTCCACAACCTCCCTGGGCAGCCTGGGCCAGGCTCTGACACCCTCACCGGGAACAAGTGTCTTCTCAAATTTAAGTGGAACCTCCTGTGTTCCAGTTTGTACCCATTGCCCCTTGTCCTATCACTGGTTGTCACCAGAAGAGCCTGGCTCCGTCCTCCTGACACTCCCCCTTTCCATACTGATCCCCAGGAATGAGTCCCCCCTCAGTGTCCTCTTGTCCAGCTCCAGAGCCCCAGCTCCCTCAGCCTTTCCTCACACGGGAGATGCTCCACTCCCTCCAGCATCTTGGTGGCTGCGCTGGACTCCCTCCAGCAGTTCCCTGTCCTGCTGGAACTGAGGGGCCACAACTGGACTCGTGCAGTAGATCACAGTATCACAGTATGTTTGGGATTGGAAGGGACCTCAAAAGATCATCTAGTCCAATCACCCTGCTGGAGCAGGAACACCCAGATGAGGTCGCACAGGAACATGTCCAGGCGGGTTTTGAATGCCTCCAGAGTAGGAGACTCCACAACCCCCCTGGGCAGCCTGGGCCAGCGCTCTGTCACCCTTACTGAGAAGAAGTTTTTTCTCAAATTTAAGTGGAACCTCTTGTGTTCCAGCTTGATCCCATTACCCCTTGTCCTATCATTGTTTGCCACCGAGAAGAGCCTGGCTCCATCCTCGTGGCACTCACCCTTTATGTATTTATAAACATTAATAAGGTCACCCCACAGTCTCCTCTTCTCCAAACTAAAGAGACCCAGCTCTCTCAGCCTTTCTTCATAAGGGAGATGCTCCACTCCCTTAATCATCTTGGTTGCCCTACGCTGGACCCTCTCCAGCAGTTCCCTGTCCTGCTGGAACCGAGGGGCCCAGAACTGGACACAATATTCCAGATGTGGTCTCACCAGGGCAGAGTAGAGGGGAAGGAGGACCTCTCTCGATCTACTAACCACCCCCCCTTCTAATGCACCCCAGGATGCCATTGGCCTTCCTGGCCACAAGGGCCCAGTGCTGGCTTATTGTCATCCTATTGTCCCCAGGACCCCCAGGTCCCTTTCCCCTACACTGCCCTCTAATATGTAGTTTCCCAACCTATACTGGAACCTGGATGCCAAAGAACACACGTTCACTCCACAACCCAGACACCAAAACCAGCTGTAAGGAGGATCGCAGTGCAGAAATACCCATTTCTCACCTGGATGCAGTAGGGCTGGGTTCACACGGTGCTGCACCCAAGTTTGGCCCCTACCAGCACTTCTTCCAGACCTCCACAGGGAAGTCTACCCAGACCTGCAGGTTCTTCTGCCCAGGTTCTCTGACCAAAGCTCCATGTTCAGAATTGCAGCCTGAATTCCCATAGAAAAGGAGCATCTCACCGCTGCCCCATTTTCCATACTTCTTTTCTGCTTGATTTCATAAAAGTGGAACAATATGGGGCATAGAAAATTAAGTAAAATCAAGTAAGCTACCCTTATATTGTCTTTTGCTGAACAAGCCAAAGCCTGGAATGTCAGCAGAGGAAGAAATAAGGGAGGCACTGTACAATTAATAGAAACTCCTGAAAATATTTTTTTAGTATGAAAATGCAGATTCACGCTTCTCCCAGCATACCCTTTTTGGGGCTTTTTTGAGCCAAATGTAATTCTTTTGCAATTCTCTTGAACCATGACTACTTACAGACCTGCTTCTGCGCAAAATGAACAACTTCCCTAGGTATTTCTGAGATCGCTATAAGACCATGCCTTAAATTAGTCTGTCTTGAAATTACCATGTCTAATCACACTGACGTGCGGTTGTCCACAAATATAAAGCTCTGCGGCCGCCGGCGGCTCCGGGCCGGGAGGGGGGGCGGGGCCCGGTGGCGGGCGCGGACGGGATTGGCTCCTGCACCGGATGGGCGGGGCCACGCTGCAGAAGCGCGCGGGCCGAGGAGCGCGTGCAAGCGGTGCGGCGGCGGGGCCGGCGGTGAGCGAGGGGCGGGCGGACACCGGGGAGACCGGACGGGGCCGCCCCGGTCCCGGCTGAGGGGGGAGGCTGGAGGGGGAGGGACGGGCTGGTTTGGGCAGGAGGAAGGCGAGGGGCAGGCAGCCGCAACAGTGCGGCCCCGGGCCGGGCCGAGCAAGGGGCGAGGGGGAAACACGCGGGCGGCTGTGAGGGAAGGGAGCCCCGGGCTGAGCGCTGCGCGGGGCTCGGGCGGGGCCGTGGGGCGGAGGGGGGAGCCCGTGGTGCCACAGGGCAGAGGGAGGAAGGCGAGCGGGAGGGGGCGGCGCCAGGGGGCGCGAGGGGCGGGGGCGGCGCTGCCACCGGGAGGGGCCGGGAACGGGGGGAGCGGCGGAGGAGCCTGAGGGCGGGACGGCGCGGAAGGAGCTTGGGCGGGAAAGGCTGAGGGACCTCAGGGAGGGGGTGACATCGGGGAGGCTTTGGCGGGAAAGGCTGAGGGACCTCGGGGAGGGGGTGACATCGGGGGGGCTTTGGCGGGAAAGGCTGAGGGACCTCAGGGAGGGGGTGACATCGGGGGGGCTTTGGCGGGAAAGGCTGAGGGACCTCAGGGAGGGGGTGACATCGGGGGGGCTTTGGCGGGAAAGGCTGAGGGACCTCAGGGAGGGGGTGACATCGGGGAGGCTTTGGCGGGAAAGGCTGAGGGACCTCAGGGAGGGGGTGACATCGGGGAGGCTTTGGCGGGAAAGGCTGAGGGACCTCAGGGAGGAGATGGCGTCGGGGAGGCTGCAGGGGGCAATGCTGAGGGAGCTCAGGACGGGATGGCACTAAGGTCTGGTTTCAAAGGGAAATGCTGAGGTACCTTGAGGAATGGACGATGGGCTGGGAACTGTGAACACATCAGACTGGTTAAGAGAGTGTTCATGACAGAAATTTTTGCAGTGAAGTATTCCAGCAAAGAGCAGGAGAAGAGCCAAACTTAGATCAGGCCTCCTAGGACGCCTGCAGGTTTGGGGACAGGGATGACGAGGTTGTTAATCCGGTCCTAACTGTTTCTTTCTCTGTCCCTCTCTTGCAGCACCTGACTGAATGGAGGAGCAAGTGGACGGGAAGTTCCTGCGCCACACACAGATCACATTTATCGCTCTCGCCCTCAGAGACCCGGAGATCCAAACCGTTCACATCGTGCCTTGAAGCAGCCTGTGCTCATGCGCTTCTCCCAGGGAGAAGGCGGAATGGCAGTGACTGGCCACGTTAAGCCACAGGGTGCACACTGTGCAGCTGTCAAGCCCAGCTCTGCGTTAGCTCACACCTGCGGTTTTGCGCCGCACACGCACATTTGAGTTGTCGCTGGTTGTTGCAGCGTTTGGCTTTGGTGAGGACAGCGTGTGTTTGTCAGCAGTTGGCGTAGGTGAAATCTTGAGGAGAAAGCGATATTTCCGTGCCAGAACTGGTTGGTGTTTGCATGGTATTGTGGCGGTTGTTCCTGCAGGTGATGAGTGCTGGACCATTATTGCAGGATGAGGGGATTTTGGAGGCTTGTCTGTGAGATGCACTAGAGGCAGCAGCTGAAAGCGAAAGGCTGAGATTTGGAGGGTTTGTCGGTGGGTTTGGGGCGGTTGTCAGCTGAAGAGTTGGCTGTTTGCAGGTGAGGTGTAGGGCAGAGGGTGAAGCTGACTTTGCCTGGGTGGTGCAACTGGCTGGGTGTGCAGAGCTGAGGAGAGCGGGCTGCTGCGGGTGACCCTAAAGCTGGAGAACCAGCTGGCAGCTCCAGACGCTCCTGCTGCCGGGCAGGGCCGTGCAGGCCAGTGCCCTGGGGCACAGCGACGTGACCCTCCGCAAGTACCAAAGAGCAGGTGAGGACCATGGGCATTTGTACTGAGCTGTGACATCTCTAACCCGTGACACTGGGGTCCAACCTGAGCAGGGCATGTGCGGAAGCTGTGCTGCAGGGAGGGCAGAGCTGAGGGGCTCTTGGGCTGGTGTAGCTGGTGTAGCTCAGTCCTCCGTGTGTTTCTCTTCAGGGGGAGCAGCGTGCAAAGGAAAAGCAAGGAAGGAGGTGAACCTGTGAGGAACAGTGATGGATAAAGAGGGTTGGAGCGCACCTGCCAGTCAGGAGGGATCCAGAAAGAAGACACCAGTGGTGGAACCGCAGGTCAGGAGAGCTCAAGGAGGGAGAAAGATGACTGTGGCCGTATGGGTTTTTCTAGCTCACACACCAATGAAAAGAGTTTGGATAATAAAAGAAATGTATGCAAAACCAATAATTAAAGGCACAGAATGTTTATATGCTATGTATGGGGTAGACCTGAAGGTATATTTCTTCCTACAAGGAAGGAGAATTCACAGTGGTAATTAACTGAAGATGTGAATTTCCAGATTGCATTGTCAACATACGCAGAGAACATATCAGTTTATTACCCTTAACATAAACTGTGTGCTGAAATTGGTAATTTACCGTTGTACAGCAAATGCTGCTGTCAGCAACAACCAGTAAGCGACAAGACTGTATTTACTGATGCCTCTGGTCACTCACGTAAAGTTGTAATTACATGGCTAAACTCAGATACCCAGTGCTGCAAACACAATGTAGAAAAAGAGACCAAGGGTCAAACAAGTTCTTGAGCTGACAGCTGTTAGGATCGCTTTGAGGTGTTCTGTAACGAGCCTTTGAATGTTGTAACTGGCTCATATTATGCAGCTGGCATACTTAACCGCCTGGAAGCTTCTTTCCTTAAGGAAGAGGATAATGCTCTTTCGATGGCTGAATTGAGAATGCTATGATTTCTAATAAATTGTTGACATCATGGTTATTATGCAATGCACACCCATTCTCGCACGGCCCTTCCAGGACCTCGTGCAGAAGGCAGTAGGAGGGCCGATGCACAAGCTGTGACGCTCACTGTGCCTAAAGCCTTGGAGCAAGCTAAATGATCACATAAATTCTTTCACCCGAGTGCAAAGGCGTTAAAATGACAATTTCAAATGACAGTGGATCAGGCCAGGAGCGTTCTTATGTCCTGCCCTGGTTTCCAACAGTTGGTGCCGGTGCCATCCACAGAGGATGTTAATCCAGGAGGGGTTACTGCCAATAAAGTACGGCCAGCGGATGTAACACATTGTTCTGAATTGGGTAAATACGTACGTGTTTCCGTAGACGCTCATTCCAGATTTCTCGTTGCTGCTGCACGCGCTGGTGAAAGAGCACGAGATGTCTGTAACATGGGTTGGCATGTTTTGCTGTTTGAGGAGTTCCACGATATGTAAAACCAGAGGAAAGCGGAACGCACGCTCGATTAGAGGAGCGATCCCCCAGCGCGCTGTAATAAAAGTGCCTGCTTTTTTAACACTTTCAAAACAGTGTTAAAGAGTTTGTTTGCCGACTTTTCGGTATCATTTCTGGTGACGAGGATGGGATAATCTGTCTGATCTCCCGTGGATCCCAGGATCTCTGGGACCTTGTGCCGGCACCGGGGAATCCCTGGAAGGGACCACAGCTCCTCGGACCAGCTCGGGACGTGGGTAAAACCCCATCAATGAGATAAGGCACTTTGATTGTTTGTTTTGGTTTGCATACTGCCTACAGAAGATGTGTGGTGAAACCAGGGCCTTGAGTCTTCATTTGCATCTTTGCAGATGTGTAGTATAGGTATGCATTACATGCAATGTATAATAAGATATATATTTTAAATCATATGTTGCCTATTCCATAAGGCATATTACACAATACATAATGTTACATATGCATTGTATTTATCCCCTTCAGATCCATTTGTTTTGAAAAAGGTTAATCAGGGAAAGAAATGGAAACCAGTAAAAGGCTTGTTGAAGAACAGCTATTGGTGTAGAATACACAGAGAACATGAGATCAAAATTGTCCCTCAGTCAGTCCAGGGTGGACGATTTAGACTGTATTTACCGTTGTAAAAACAAAGCTTTCCCCCCTTAATTTTTGTCATGTATTGTATTGTATTGTATTAATTCTAATGAATTAATAGAGATATTGGAGCCTGTCCTAGCTAAACTGGAAAAAAGACAGCAGCCATGTGTATTTTTAAATAAAGATTAAATCAAATCTGCTAGCTCATTATCTTTTAGCGTTTTACTGTGATCACCTCCCTCCCAAGGTTTTGTGTCTGTTGTATCAAGGCCTGACACCCACGGCCACAGTGGATGAATCACCATGGGCACAACACCAGGAACCCACCTGTTTGTGTCCAGGATATCCACTCCAGCAGACACTTTTTAGTAAAAGAGCACATCATGGAACTGAAAAACCATCTAATTGTGTCATTATACACATTCACTGCTCTTTTTTCTGCTTTATACCCATTGTAGCTCTTAAAAATTCAATAGTTTGAAAAGGATTTCTATTTTGGCTCTGCACACGGAGCCTGATTTTCCTTCTCTAGAGCCTTTCACCTGGTTCACCGCACTCGTGTGATCATTGCGCTGCACGTGGGCAAAATCAGCCGTGCCCTGTGTTTCTCCTGTAAAATAGTAAGAACGCTGATATAATCGTGCCAGGAACTGCCTTCACAGTGAATATTTGAAGGAACCCACTGCTAATGTATTTTCAATTGGTACTTGCATTATGGATTAGATGCAACAAAAATCCATGCTTTCTTTTATCCTTTGTATACAGGAGGTGGTTGAACTTTTCTATAGCAGATTCAATCACTTGTTGTAAAGCAATGAAATAAATAACTTAGGCTTTTTCTATGGATAAACAACATTTAATCCAATTCCTTAATTGTATTCCTTAAACACGTGTTCATTAGAGCATAAGCAAAACAGCGCTGGGTGTGCGGGGGATTCGCTCCGCCCAACATGCACACCTTTAAACAACAAGAGGTGTGCTTGAATACAGTAAGGTGTTACATATTCATAATGACCCCAGGAACGCCTGTACATATTCATAACCTTTCCCGCTTCTCATTCAAATGAGTCTCAGAGAACCATTTCCATAGTCTCCTCCTTGACCCGCCCCTGTTGCGCCTGCGCAGTGTCACTTGGTGGCTTTGAGGAGGGATCTCTGTGGTCTCTATGGTCTCTGTGATCTCTATGGGACTCTATGGTCTCTGTGGGTCTCTATGGGTCTCTGTAGTGTCTGTGGATCTCTATGGTCTCTGTGGGTCTCTATGGGTCACTATGGGCTCTATGGTCTCTATGGGTCTCCAAGCTGCCAAGTCGACCGATACCAGACTGGCCCCCCTTTTGCTGTAACTCTTGGCTGTCTTGTCTCCTCAAGGTTACAGCTGGTGCTGTAAAACTTCTGATCTCAGCACTCGATGAGGTTCTGTTTTTTCTTAACACAACTGGTTACATACAGCTCTAAACTAGATATTCATGATGTGGCTTCAAGTGTTAGTTCGTTAGTAGGCCCTTTTTATGCGGTTGGTTAACCCTGAAAATGTTAGCTCCCTCTATCAATATAATCTCATAAACAAGTTTCAGAACTTTTTACATAGAACTTACCCACCTTTTCCTTTTTGCAGGTTCAGAGCCCGTATCAGAGTTGTATCTGTAAACATGAAACATCTCAGCACGAATCACAACCGCATTTCTCACAGACAGAAGTGCCTGAACTCCACAGCTTGCCTGGCAGTGCAGAGAGCAGGAAGTGCGGTGAGTCCTGGGCCCTTGGGGACATTTCACCCTGTTTTGTGTCCCAGCCCCTCCCTGCTCGCTCCTCTTTCCTGCTGTGCCCTTCTTCCTCTTCATCTCTTCTCCCTCTGGCCCTCTGCTGCTCTACCTTTTCCTCCACCCTTCTGAATCTCTGTGCAGGGTTTCTCGTATCTCCCTCTCCGTCTCCACCCCTCTGTGTGGAGGTGGTCTGTGATCAGGGCTGTGGACTTGCAGGCAGTGCTTTTATGAACGTTTCCTGGTCTTGCCATTTCAAGCCCTTCCTACTCCTGGAAATTTAAGACGGCATTTCTTACTCCGAGGCTCAGACGGGAGTTGGACTTACTGTTGAACGGCTGATATAATGTGCTCCCTGAGGAGCACATCTTGCTGTTTTGTTGTTGTTTTCCAACACCGTCTGAACTTTGGTCAGCAAGAGGAAGAGTGGTGACAGAGTCAGTTATCTGAGAGCGTGTTCCTGTACATTTCCCGTCTTTCTGTGGTGAAGGATTCCTTCCCTTGCAGAGAGGACTGCGAGACCTGCGCCTGTCAAGTGGGACTTTCCCTCCAAACATGGCGCAGCCTCTTCCATTGTGACATCAGCCACTGCTGTTGTGTCACAAAGCAGCATCAGCGCTGAGTTCGGCATAGCAGGGTATAAGACCAGGGGTCTCCCTGCGCCTCGGTCACTCTGGATCTTGAGGGAACTGAGATCGCAGAGTTTCTGGCTCATTGCTGAGCGAGCAAGATGCTTGTTACCTGCATCTCAGCAGGTACCAAGAGACAGATGGAGATGGCTGAACGTCTGAATGGGTATGTTTGAAAAATCCTCCTTCCCTTTCCCCAGGTGTTTTTTTTTCCACCTCATGAGCTGGGGTGGGTGGCGGGTGGGCAGGAGAGGAACACGAGGGCAGCCTGAGAGCTGGGTCTGGAGCTGCTGGAAGGCAGCAGCCGCCTTTCAGTCTCTTCATGAACACAAGGGCTGGGCTCAGAAAGCCCTTGATCTCTGCAGAATGAGGGACAGCTCCATTTTGGATGGGACAGAGAGAGTCCCAGGGGTGACCCAGACACAGCCTGCCGCAGTAATTGTGAGAGCTCAGCTCCGTCCTGTATTGTGCTCTGTTGGCTGTGGGTCTGACTCATGTTCCTGACAGAGGAGGTTTCCTTAGGAAACCTGCTCAGCTCATCACCAGGGCTCTGCCTCAGGAAAGGGGCTCAAGATCCTCAGGGGGGTGCAAGGAGTTCTCTAGGAGAACAAAAGGGGTTGTTTATTCCTGATGAGTGTCGCTGTGAGCCTGTTGAGAGCCTCCTGGAACAGGCAGGAGGAATTTCCCCCTTGCAGAGCGGTGTGTGCTGTGTCTTGGCAGATCAGGCTCAGGGCAGCAGGGCCCAGACACCAGAGGGTTTCTTTGGCGCTTCCTTGGTTGCCCGTTGCTTGCCAGCACGCATTGACATTCAGCCGCCCTCCCTCTTTCCAGTCTGCGTTTGTCTGCAGTTCTGCCAAGAGAAGGGCCAGAGATAACCCGGCTGCTAAAGAAACGCTGCGAGAGGGGAGACACACACCCCCCTGGCAGCTGTTGGACTGTAGGGGCACAGGCTGAACCTTCTCTTGAGAGGGTGGACAACAGGAGCAGCACAAGTGTCCATGGGATGCTGGGCAGGAGAAACAGGCGTTCGTTATGTCCTTCTATTTCCAGAGAATCCCTCTCCAGCCCCACAGACGTGAAGTGTGGACACAAGTCCTGTTGCAACTCCTGCTCTTAGTCCAGAGTCAATCTTGAGCCCTTTGTCCCTAACGGAACAATCTTTGCCGTGACAAATCCCCCACTGGTGCAGCTGGTGACACCTCCAGCAGTGACTGGAGCTGGTGCAGGACCAAGCCAATGCACACGGCAGGAACGCCAGGCTCCAGGGCTGCAGTCCCTGCTGCTGCTCTCCAGTCTGCTGCTGATCTGCACGGGAACCGCCAGCTTCACCAGCCTTTTCTTTATCTGCTCTGCAGGATGATGAAGGCACTGAAGGCATCGATCCTGGTGCTGCTTCTCGGTCTATTCTCTTTCGGTGAGTCTCTGCAGAGCTCCAACCTGAGGACGGTGCTTTAGGAGGTACTTGGGGCTCCATCCTGCCCTGTTCCGCTTCCCCCGCTGTGAGCAGAGGAGCTCAGCCAAAAGCAGAAAGTCCCCACAGAGCTGTGCCAGTCCCTGCTCCAGCGGGACGGGTGTGGGTGAGGAAGGGCTGAGTTACCTTCCCCAGGAGGGCTGAGCCAGTTCTCTTCAGCCCAGGGAGAGGCCGTGGCTCAGCTCTCCTGCCCCAGGGGCTGAGGATCTTCTGCAGGACAAGGAGCACAGTCCAGGGCAGGGAACGTCCGTCTATTGCGGAGCCCATACGCCATGACGGCCACTGTCAAAGACAACAAGAGGAGAGACAACTATGGCACTTGGGAGAGACACAGAAAGAGGAGCGGGCAGCCCGAGGCATAGCCCAGCCTTAGACCAGGTTCTAAGCTCTGGTTTGTGTCTGACAGGTGTTTACCATGTGGGACAACTCGGCACCTTAACCCTCTGGAGCACTGCACCAGAGATAGGAGACCTCAGTGCAACCCTGTCCCTGCCCGTCCAGCTCCATAAGTTCCAGGAACAGCTTTATCATCTGCGCTGGAGCACTAAGGATGTCACTGAGCGGGCTCTGCAGGAAGGACTGAAGCAGGCAAAGCTCCCAGGCGTTACCGGATGGGTAAGGGCACAAGGCAGATGGATCTGCTCAGGGGTTTTATCCTCTGTCCACACGTATCCTACTCCATTCCCTGTCACAGCCAACAGGCTGTGGTGCTGGAACAAGTGCTGCCATGGCCACGCTTCCTTTTCCTGTTGCTCCACACTTCCTTATGGGGAAGAGAGAGCGTGACAGGAATGACAGCTGTCTGAGTAGGACCTTCCTCTGCACCCAGATCTCGGGTCCTCCTCAAGGGAGGGCTGGAAAGAAGGAATGGTCTCAGAGGTCCAGAGTTAAGCCAGGCCTATCTCATGCCCAGAAGGCTTGTCTGTCCGTGCCGCCTGGCTTGGGGCCTCTGCACAGGAACAGCCCCTTCCCACAGCTCCAGCATTCAGAGCACTGGAGTGAGCAGCCCCCGCTTTCTGATCCCGACAATCAGAGCAGAGCAAACCTGGGAGGCTTCCAGGCAATGTGGGCGTTCCCTCCATCTGAAACGGGCCTTGTCCCTGTTCACCTTGGCTGGCCTTGCAGGGGAGCTGCTTGCCCCGGTCCTTCTCCTTCCAACAGGCGCTCTCCTTTGTGTTCCTTCCCAGGCTGTTCACGAGATCATCAGTCAAGCCCTGGAGAAGCTGGAAGAAATGCAGGTCCCGATGCCAGATTACGCCCTGAAATCAGCAGGTACTGTGACATTGTACAAACAAACCAGTTCCAAAGCGCTTCCTGTCCAGATTCACAAGATGGGCATTGGAACATGCCCAGGGGTAGGAGAGAAGGGGCGAGAAGTCACGGGTCACCTCATGCCCTAAAAGTGCCCCCACTGACAGAGCCTGTAACGGGCCAGACCCCATGGGAAGAACAGAAAGGCTGGTTCATAGTCTTGCTTATTTCCACGGCCAAATACGACAGTTTGATGGCTCCCTGCCGTGTGTTCCAGAGGGGCCGTGCCATCAAGACAAAGGGGAACTCGCTGCAGGACATGGATGGCAACTGAGAAGCCTTTTTCAAATCAACAGTGCAATATTCTCCCTGACACTGCCTGATGATCATGCTCATGTTTTAATTTCCAGGGGCAGCCGTTATTCATTCCAGGACTTCTCCATCACTTCGGGATGCCAAAGCAAAAGTCTTCCTGTATTCCCTGCCATTGATGGATTACATGAGGTCCCCTGAGCTGATTCTGGAGGTAGGAGCACCAAGAAGCAGTAGAACCAAGGTCGGGAGCATGAAGCGCACACACTGCTCAGAGTTGCCTTTCCCCTATCTTTGCTCCTCGAAGCTTCTTCTCCTGCCTCCTTCTCGCATGGACCTGCTCTCCTCCTGTGTCTCCCTGCTGAGTGTTTCCTCTCCCAGAGTGCCCCAGGTTCTCCACGGGAGCTTCTGCCAGGCCAGGCTGCTCCTGCAGTCTGTGTCTGCCAAACTGCTGTGCAAACTGTCAGCATGGCACGGCAGAAGAATGGCAGAGGAGCCTGCAGAGCTCTGGGATGTGCTCTCAGTGAGCATCAGCAGGTGCTGAGAGCCTGCACTGCTGGAGAGCCCCACGTTGGGCTCTGAAGCCGTCCTGGCCCTGCTGCTGAGCTGCCTGCGCAGTCTGAAGAGCCGGCTGGTGCCAGTGGAAGGAGCTGGGGGTGGATGAGAGGGAACGAGTGCTTCCCCTGGCAGGAACAGGTCATCCAGGGGGCCGGAGCTGCCCCCTGCTCTGGGCAGGGCCCTTTCAGCCACACCGACCCTGGCTTGTTCTTGGTGAGGGCTCTGGATGGGGAGAGGCCACTGAGCTTCTACAAGTAGCGCACCCAGCTTCCAGCCATTGAAGGGCTTCTCTGCCGAAAGGGTCTTGTGATACGTGATTTCCCACACCTGCTGCTCTGTTCAGTACCCGCAGGGTCCCACCAAAGGCCCTGGCTGCAGTTCAGAGCAAAGCTGATTGGCCAAATAAGTTCTTAATCCTCTGATGCTTATAGCAGGAGTGAGAGCCAGGGCAATGTTCTCCATATGAATGTAGTTTCTTCTTGTCCTTTCAGCCGGAGAATCATCCTGGCAACTGCTGGCCCTTTCCAGGGAGTCAGGGACACGTGTTCATCAAGCTGTCCATGCCGGTTGTTCCCAGAGCCGTCACCATGGACCATGTCTCAGGGACAGCGTTCCATGGAGAAAGCATCTCCGGAGCTCCCAAGGACTTTGCTGTCTACGTAAGTGATTTCTCTGGAGTTGGGGGCAGGTGGTTGCACAGCATTGCTAAGCAGGGGGTGAAGATGGGTGAAGGATTCTGGTGGCCCGAAGCTTAGTCCTGTCTCTCAGAACAAACAGGATCCTTGGTGTTGCTTCCTTTCCATTGTGTTCCTCTTTTATTCAATGTACCACTCGAAGCTTCTGGGGCAAGATGCTACTCCAGGAGCCACACAGAGAAAAGGAGCTGGACAGTACTTGGTCCTAGACCTTCTTGTCTTCCAGCCCCAGTGCAGTTGTGATCCTCAAGTCACCCCCCTCTCACTGGGAGCGTCTGCTCCTTTTCTGACAGGCAGCCTGGACTCGTTGAGTGGGCAAGTGTGACGTGCTGCCCACACGCAGCTTCTCATCTTGTCCTTGTGCTCATGGTCCTTGGACTCCGTAGCTGAAATAACCCCATACTTCACCAGCTGAAGTTCAGTCTCCCATGGTGCACCAGACGCTCTGTTTTCTCCACTCCATCTTTCTGTAGGGCTTCAAGGAAGAACACGAGGAGCAGGGAACGTTCCTGGGACAGTTCACTTTCCTGGCAGCGCTGAATCCCAGTCAGACCTTCCAGCTGAAGGTATGGGGACACAGAGGGAGGAGAACTGCAGGAGAGGAGGAGAAATGCGGCTGGATGGGGAGAGGCTTCCCTGCCAAAGGGTACAGGCAGCCCTGTCCTTGAGGGAGTGCCACGCTGCCTTTCTTCTGCTTTAACTTCCTGGTGGCGGATGGCTGCACTGCCATCTTCTCTTTCATTTTGGAGTTAAACTTCAGTGCTTAGAAGCACC
The DNA here is from genome assembly GCF_963082525.1 of Nesoenas mayeri. Taxonomy (NCBI): domain Eukaryota; kingdom Metazoa; phylum Chordata; class Aves; order Columbiformes; family Columbidae; genus Nesoenas; species Nesoenas mayeri. The sequence goes on from NW_027660043.1 coordinate 295,808, forward strand.
ACAGTTGAAGCTGGAATCAGCTTGACTGTCTGGACCCCAAGTGCACACAAGCGGCCACATCCCGTAGGATGCGGGACTGCTGGTCTGCCAGTTAGAGACCAGAAATACTGGGCTTCCTGAGGGTTCTGTTGGTGCTGGCAGTGAGCAGTGACAGGGAGGCCATTCTGTTTCTGTGGCTTTCTAGAGAAGGCAATGAGACATGTTGGGGCTGCCAGTTGAGATAAAAGCCATTTTTGGAGCTCCCCATTGGGATTAAAGGCAGTTTTAAGGTTCCCCGTTGATCCCCATTGACTCCCATTGACTCCCATTGACCCCTATTGACCCCCATTGATCCCTATTGACCCCCATTGACTCCCATTGACCACCATTGATCCCCATTGACTCCCATTGACTCCCATTTGTCCCCATTGACTCCCATTGACTCCCATTGACCCCATTGAGAAATTTGTTGGTTTCAAGCCTCCCCAGAGCAAAATTTGTCAAATTCGAGGTGAAATTTGTCAGTTTTGAGGTGAAATTGTACGCCAGCACTGGGTCCTCTGACTGTGGAAGCCTGTGCCCCAAAGCAGGCGAGAACTTTCCAGTGTATTTGCTGAGGCGTCTGGTCGCTGCTTCTTCCTTTGCTGTTTTCATGGCCCAATGAGAGAACATCTGCACCACGACAGGTCAAAGCCCCCGCGGGGCAGCAGGAAGGAAGCTGCTGATCGAGGCCGTCGCTGCGGCACTTCTGTCAGTGCTCACGGGCCAGAGAGGAAAAGGCGACTCATTTCTTCTTGTCCTTGCAGAACGAGCTCCCTGGGGTCGTGAATTACATCAGGCTGCAAGTGCTGAGCAACTGGGGCCACCCGGACTACACCTGCCTGTATCGGTTCAGGGTGCACGGTGATCCGCCCAAAGACGGGGGAGACACAGCAGTTGCATCTGTCAATAAATTCCATTAATGTTCACCCAGCTGAGTTCCCGTCTGCTTTGCCTGTGATGCTGCCTGGTCCTCCCTGAGCTCACTGGAGCTCCCCGGCCTTCTCTACACCCACCAGCTTATGGGAGACTTCAGGACTCCACAGCGAGATTGTCCTTGTTAGGGAAAACAGGAAAACTCAGTCACAAATCTGCAGAAAGCCTGACATGCACACACTTGCTGTGACACAGGAACATCAAGAAGGCCCTGACTGTACACCAAAGATTAAATTAATGGACAAGTTTCCTGTGCAGGAAGCAACTAAGGATCCACTGAATGGAACCATCTGTTGTTACCTGCTTTCACAAGAGGCACGTGCTGCTTCAGCTGCCATCTTTCAGTCTGTTGCCGATGAGAAAATGGAAGTGTGTGTTTTTGTAAGAAGGAAGCCTTAATTGGAAAGTTGGTTCATGGACTTATTTGCCTCTCTGGGCACATCTCGAGTTAATAGCCCAGGAACTGTTACAGAGTGATTAGTAAAGCAATCCCAGGACACTTAAGAGATCCCATACCCACATGAGTCTGTCCTTCCTTTTCACCTGAGTTCCCCAAGCCCCAAGGCCACAGAGACCCATAGAGACCCATAGGGACCCATAGAGACCCATAGGGACCCACAGAGACCCATGCAGACCCATGGAGACCATAGAGACCCATAGAGACCCATAGGGACCATAGAGACCTGTAGAGACCATAGAGACCCATAGACACCCATAGACACCCATAGAGGCCACAGGCAGGACCAGAGGGTCCGTGAGGTCAGAAACCACATCAGAGCGCTGGTACAGTCATGGTGACAGCAGAGGGAGAACAGAAAGAGATGCAGTGACCTGGCTGGGACAATGCTGCTGATGTGCCACCTGCCACACAAACACAGACACAGATGCATCAGCACATGATGCAGAAGGCAGAAGTTAGAACACATGAAGCACCGTGGCTCAGCTAGGGACCTTCCAAACTACATGTGGGAAGGATGATCTACCTGGAGACAAGAACATCACCTGCCAAAGGACGCAACAGGAGAGCACTGGAAAACGAAAGATTAGATAATGTGGAGCAGCAGGTGATCGAACAATATCAAACTAAGTACAAATTCTGGGTGGTTCCCTATGGACATAACAAGACATGCGTAGAAAGAACTGAACAGGGAGAATAAATCAATTGGTATAGTATGTGTGAAATGGCAACAGCGCACAGAACATGCCCTCCTGGTAGAAACTAAAGCTGCACTATTTTAAGGAACATTTAATGAAGAATTGTTGTTTTTACATCACTGAGGATCTGGCACCTGAGCCCAACGTGGGGGAAGGACTGAGAGACATCGGACTATGAATCCTTAATGTAAAACACAGTCCTTTCCCAGAATATATACTGACACCTGTATATATACTGATACCTGTATCGACAAGTTAATTTAGGGGGAAGGACCAAGAGACATCAGACTATGAAGTCTTAATGTAAAACACAATCTCTTCCCGGAATATATACTGATACCTGTATATATACTGACACCTGTATATATACTGATACTTGTATTGACAAGTTAATTTAGGGGAAGTGCAGCCAAAGTACCAGGAATCCATATTGATAAGGGGAAGGGTTATTGTATGCGCCGAGGGAGTCTGTAAACCCTGCAGTACCAACCAGTGGGGAACAGGGAGGGAAATTGCGGCCGGGATTTTGGGGAGATATAAGCAGGGGCTTTTAGTCTCTATAGGGACAGACAGAGGCCTCGGTGGGTCCTGGAGGAGGTGGGAAAGGTGCCTGGGAGGGAGGAGAGCACAGGGAGATGGGCACAGAGGTGCAGACAGAGCAAAGAGCCGGTGCTGGCACTGAGGACACTGCTGCTGTGCAGGTGCTGCTGGGGTCACAGCCCCAGAGCGGTGACAGACATGAACGGGCCACAGGCTTGTGCTGGTCCCTGGTGGAGCAGAAATGCCCCTGCAGCCTCTGGAGCTCCACGCAGGAGCAGTGTCGCCACCATGACGGTCCTTTCTGCACCCCTTGTTCCACCCCATGGACGTCGGGCTCAGGTCCCACACGACCCAACACGTCCTCACCAACCACCACTGCCCTTCCCGCCCTTTGATGTCACACACAGACAGTTGCCCGCAGTCCATGGGCCGCCCCTGTGAAACGTCCATGAAATGTCACAACAGCCATTGAGCTCATGGAGTCTGTGGCTTTGGGCTCCATCTGTTCCGTGGCCACTCTGGACAGCACAGGTGTCTGTTCACGGGCACCAAACCCAGCTCGGGTGGGAACCAAGAGGATCCCCTTGTGTTCAGGCCCAAAGTGCCATCCGTAGCATCTGCCCGTCCTGTGAGTGCCCAGAGCCTCCTTCGTGGGGCCAAATCCTCATGTTCAGGGTCCCATCATGTCTTTTATCACCCACGGCGTTTGTTCAGGGCCCACAGTTTCATTTTCAGGTGGAGCTTGTTGCCTGGCAACAACCAACCAGAAATCTATGGGAGTCAGAGGACCCAGGACAGCCAATCACATTTGAGGAGGTGGGGTGAGTCATGTGACTGATAGGTAACCAGCCAATCAAGCTTTGAGGCCTCCAGGAAAGGTGGTGAAAGTTCAACAGCTTGTCAGCGTTGAGGGGCGGGCTGTGCTGGCTGCACCAATCAAGCCTGACGGGAGTGCAGCACATGGATGACTGACAAGCAGTCTGACCAATCATTTGATGTGAGGAGCCAGGGAGAAATCCCAGACCCAGCACCGCCATCCTGACAGGGGCTGAAGAGGCCCCAGCGTCTGAGAACCTCCATCGCTGCTCTCTCACGGATGGTGGGAAATGCCCCGTGGTGCTGGTTCCAGCAATGGAAGCGGAGCCGCTGGCCGTGCAGAGCCCAACGCATCTGGGCTGCTGAATTGCGGAGACATTGCTGCCCGGCTGGAGAACCTGCCTGTGAGAGTTTGCCACGGAGAAGCCATGTGCCCGAGAGTCGGTCCAGTGAAGAACCTGATCGAACTACCAGCGGGGAAATCGAGCTGCCCAGGTTAAAGTGGCTGAGATAGATTTGCACTGGCAAGATGAAGGTGAATTATTGGTGGCCCATTGGGCCCACGATGCCCCAGGTCATCGAGGAAGAGATGCAACACATAGATGGGCTCATGGTTGAGGGGTGGACTTGACCATGGACATAACAGGTTATCCACCATTGTGAAACATGCACTATGATCAAGCAAGCCCAGCGGTTAAAGCCTATGTGGTATGGGGGATGATGACTGAAGTGTCTATATCACAGAGCCACAATCTCACCACGGCGAGAGCTCTGTGCTTACAATGGTGGAAACCACCACCAATGGCTGGAAACATGCACCATGCCCCACGGCACTGCCCGCAACACGGTCCTTGGCCTTGAAAAGCAAGTTCTGTGGCAACATGGGGCACCATGGGGAGTAACTGAGGGTTCTGCTCACTGCAGAACAGCGTTTAGATTTCTTAAAGACAAGTGCAACTTCAAGAATTCAGTGGCAGGTTCACTCTATTATTTACTGCATGGGGAAATATGCCAAGCCAAATGCTGCTGACCGTCTCTCCAGGTGCCTGTACCCGTTCACGAAGCAAACTGTCCGGATTCTTGCCTCCCTGATAACCGTTCATGCTGGAGTCTGTGTCCTGGAGCTCCGAGGACAAACTCTCAGGTGAGGCCGTACCCGTCATGGTGCACATGGTCAGGATTCTTCTCCCCCTGATAACCGTTCGCTCTGGAGTCCATGTTTAAAGCTCCAGAGGCAAACTTCTCTGATTCCACGTGGGCTTTGTTGTGTTCAGCTGTAGACATTGTTTGTTGTCCATAACCTTGCCGGTGCTGTTTTGTCTGGACGCAAATTCCTTTCTTCTCAGCGAAGTGCAATATAGGCCTTATCTTGTAAGTGATCAGTGTAGTTTGTAGTTGCTTTTGGTAGATATGAGCAGAACTTCACAGCTTAAAATTTTAGCAAATCCAGCTTACAAGTAACATGAAGCAAAGAGTATATTAAAAATCATACCACCTTAAGTACCTAAAGAATTTATTATATTTAGTGTGCATCTACTTAAGGTAAATGATTAATACTAAACTTAAATTGGTCTCATCCACTGACCTGTGAGTAGTAAAACCATTGCCACACAGCTCACTTATTTAGCAGGGAGAGCTCCCAGTGGCTCATCCATGCTGTCGTATTTATGGAATGAAGTGATAGACTCTTAGTCACATTGCACACAGTAAGAAAAGTGTCTGAGACTTGTACGCCCACAAGTTCCTGGCATTCATCTGCTCTTCTGCTTCGCTGTGGGTCTCCTGGCAGGAGTTCTTGGCCTGGGTACGGCTCAGGCCCTTCCCTCCTCTGGAGCCTGGACCCAAGTGCTGCGGGTTTGGCTGGGGGTGACTGGAGGATTGAGTGCATCTGCCACCCCTGGCAGCCCAGAGAGAACTGAGCCAGACAACGGGACTCCTTTCCGCAACATCCTCAGAGACGCCTGGAGCAAGGAGCGTGGCATTGAGTAGGTCTGTGACATCCCCACCATGCACCAGCTGCTGGGAAAATGGAGCGGTGCAGCAGGCTGTTCAAGACTGTGCTCAGAGCAATGGGTGGTGAACTTTTAGAAACTGGGATTGAAATTTAGCAGCCAGGTGCCCAGAGCTGAGCTGGCCTGAGCCTCCCAAGGGGACCTCCTGACCCTCCCTGCCCAGGCACAGGGTCACAGTGGGGCCTTTGTGACCTCACTTGGTGACACCCACTGCCCCGCATGTGATCAGTGCAGCTGCGGCCCCAGCCCACACTGTCTGACAGGACGGTGACGGGACAGGGTGCGAGCACGGAGCTGGCGAGAGCCCCCGAGCGTAGCCCACGTCTGTCAGAGAACCAGAGAATCTTTTTGGTTGGAAGCGACCCTTAAGATCATCGAGTCCAACCACAGCCCAGCTCTAGCTGCCCCCGGCAGACTCTCTGCTGCCCCTGGCAGACTAGGAGCTAGGAGCTCCTGAGCTCACGTCTTTCCCCGACGAGGAGCACACGGGTGCATCCCACACCTTTCACCGCTGCCTCTGGCAGAGCTGCAGCACCGAGGCATTTTGACAAAGCGTCCAACTTCCCCATTTTCAGTCCTTCCCTTTGTCTGAAAAATGGCAGGAAGACCCCCCACCCAACGCAGGCTGGCCTGGCAGGAGAGACCCCCCAGCCGCCCCAGGGTGGCCTGGCAGGAGGAGGTTGGGACTCCCCAGGAGGTCACATCTCCACCGCAGCCCAACCAGGTGGATGTGGCCCAGCCACCGCAGATCGGTGAGTGAGGGGCCCTGATTGTCTGGGCAGGGTGGGGCCCAGTGATCGCTCCCCGCTCGACACCAGGGTCACGGTTCCCCACATGCTGGCAGGGTGTTCCATGGGTGGTGATTATGTTGCCTGAAGCCCAGGGCTGCTCCGATCTGGGAGCCGGCCCCAGCACAGCCTCTGCGGGCAGAGGGAACCCAGCTCCTGCTGCAGGGCACGGGCAGCGAGAGGCAGCTGGGCGGGCAGGAGGCAGCTGTGCTGTGGGACGGGGACCTTTCCTGCCCGTCTGAAGAGAGTTCCTCACCCGCTGCACTGGGCGCTTTCCCCATCCTGCCTGGCTCCAGCATCGCAGCCCGTCTGCCGGGCTCCCTCCAGCCCTGACACACATGGGGGGACTGTGCCGGGGCAGCGGGCACTGGGATGGACGTGGGGCAGAGCTTCTTCCTCTGCTCTGTCCTGCCTGCAAACCCTCTCTGCAGCCCCCCCTGCTCTCCCCCTTTATTAGATGCTGACTGGTTACCCGTGTATGAGGTGGAACCGGAACACATGGACTCCATCATGTCCTTTGTCAGCAGCCCAGAAAAGGTAACCGTGACCATTTGGAAGGTGGCTGAGCCAGTGTGTGCTGACAGGGGCTCTGCTGCGGGGTGCTGGAGGGTGCTGGCTGGGCAGAGCTGCTGCTCCCAGGTCTCTAATGGGCACTGCACCCGCATGCTATGGTGCCGCTGGCCACATGTCCCCATCTCACGCTCCCTGCTTGTCTCTCCCCTGACTGCCAGGACGAGGAACAGAAGATGGAGTTTCTTAAATGCATTGCCATGATCTTCACAGCCACAACATACAACGACTTGTCCCAGGGCCTAGATCTCTTCTGGCAGGGTTACGAGCTGGCAGAGGATAACGAAGTGAGTGGAAACCCGTCAGCACTGGGGAAGTGGGCAATGCCCCCGGCACCAGCACCCTGTGAGGACAGCGTTGGGCAGGGCTGGAGGCTGGTGGCGCTGGGTGCTGGCAGCTGCCAGGTCCCATCCCGGCTGTGCTCTGCAGGTGCTGCTGGAAGAGGAGCCCAGGGACCAACTGCCCGCAGTGGTGCAGCGGATTGCCACATTTGCCATGTCTGAGATGAGGTACCTGTCCATCCTTCCTGGGGACTCCTGCCCCAGAGCCCCCTGTCCACCTGTACGAGACCCCCAGGCACTGCTCCCAGCACCAGTGTCCTACTGACCCCTCTCTCTTTGTAGCTTCGTGGAGGAGGTGCTGGAAGGCAAAGACATGAGCCACATCCAGGCCTGCTTCTCCAGCGCCTTCATGCTTCCTTCAAAAGAGGAAATGAGAGGCCTGGAACCTTACCTCTACTTCATGGTAAGTGCTGGGGGAGCTACAGGAGACCCGGTCCCTCCGGGCTGCTCTCTGGTCACCCCGTGCTGTGCTATAACCAGACATCCCAGACAGGCTTTACTTTCTCACTGTTGACCCTTCCCCTGTTCCTGTGGGCCTGGCCACGTCCAGTGCCATGGGCTGCTCTGCCGGCAGCAGATTATTTGCCCCTGGGTCTCTCCCAGGCGCAGCGAAGCAGCAGACGAGTCCTCTCTTGCTGCTGGGAGTTCAGATCAGAATCTTGGTGTGAGAGGGACGGCAGGAAACATGGCCACGACTCATTGTCTTCCTTGCAGACCATGAAGGCTGTGGACAGCATGCTTGTGGCATTGGTGCTCAACTCTCCTGCCTCCGAAGTCAACGAGAAGATGCAGGATATCTTCCAGGTCTGGGGTGTGTGAAGAGTGGGCTTCACAAGGGCTGTTCCTCACCCTTGGGGATGGGGTGTCCACTCTGGAGGGACAGTCCCACCCTGTGCCGTGCAGAGAGCGCTGTCGGGAGGGTGCCCACCTCCCCGGGGAACCAGGGGCTGCCCTCCAGGCTCTTCCACAGCACAGTGGCCACAGAGGATGGCATCTGCCTTCCTGCCTGGCCACAGGGCTGGCCCGGGGCATTTGTCCCAAGCCTGCCAGAGGCCTGAGAGCAGGAATCCCATTACAGGCTTTGTTCCAGATCATAGGAAGCCTTAGTGGACTGGGCCAGTGCAACCTTGGATTTGAGCAGTGCTGCTTGTGCTGGAGCGGTGGCTGCTCCCAGGGCTCACCAGCAGCTTCTCTCTTCCCAGATGCTCTTGACCTTCACCACCTCTGAGAGGGCATCTGTGCGGGAGAGGGCTGTGGGCAGGATGAGGGTGCTGAGCTTCTTGCTGGCCAACTACTCCTCACTGAAGGTAAGGACCAGGCACTCCCTGCTCTGCCAGGACCCAGATCTGCCCCAGTCCTGTGTTGGCCGGGACTGCCCAAGGAGCACCGACGGAGCCCAGGTCTGGCAGCTCTGCCCGCATGGGGCTGTTCTGGGAGACGGGGTCTGCAGGGCCCTGCAAAGCTCTGACCACCCTTGATGCAGCCCTGGGCACACTCTTGGGTTCAGGGCTTTGGCCCCACATACCGTCAGCCCTTCTGTACTTCCTTTGCCCTTGTCCAGGCTGATCCAAATGAGGACAGAAGTGATTCCTGTGCTGAGATCGAGATGCCAATCCTTGGACTACTGCTAGGACATCTCCTCCTATTCCTGTCATTCAAGGAAGAAGAGACCAGCTGTTTGGCTTTGGACACGCTTTGTTTCCTCTTCCAATTCAAGCGTCAGCAACATTGTAAGAGAAGCTGTGGTGGGATATATCCCTCTGCACAGCCACATCAGCCAGTACCTCTGCTTGTCTTCCTGGGTGTTGTGATGGACTCTTCTCCTGCTTGCTAGAGACAACACCATGGCACCAGCACTGTCCCTCCTCTGCTCCTGACCCGCAGCACTGCAGCCATGCGAGACGTCTCCCTCATCACTGTTATTCCAGCCATGGGGGACTGAACTGTGGGACTTCATGCAGAGCTCTAGGGCCTTGGAGTTTCCAGGGCCAGGAGCATTTGCACACGTACACTGGAGGCGGGTCAGCCTTTCCGTGGCCCCGCTCTCCACCACCTCCTCCCCTGACTGTTGGTCATAACCTCCCTCCTCGGCCACTCCAAGTTCAAAGCTCTTTCCGGTACTGGGGAAGCTGCTGTGTCTTACCAACTGTTCTGTATTTCCCTGCTTTTTAGGTGCGACACTATCAGAAGAGAATGCACAGCTCCAGGAGGACTGGGAAGCCAGTATCACCTCCTTGACCTCTTCGCCCAGTGTTACTCTCATTACCAAGGTAATGAGCTCCAACCTTGCTGGGACTCTTGGCTGTGGCATCAGCAGGGGACTTTTGAGAGCAAAGGCCTCCACAATCAGGGGGCTGGCATGGCCTCCCTGTCCCTGCTGAGAGGGTTCCTGCTGTCCCCGAGCAGGGACGATGCGAGGGCTGCTCTCCAGTGTCCCAGCAGCAGCCCCAGTCCTGCCAGCCACCAGCAAGCCCTGGTTCACGGCAGGGCCAGCACCCTGTGCCCAGGACCCCAACCCTCCTTCCTCACCCCGGGGCCTCTCTTCTCATCTTCCCGTGCAGTCACTGTCGCCCCTGCTGCCAGCTTTGCTGGGGCACTGCCGCAGCACCGCCGGGCGTCTCTGCAGAGCTGCTGGCACTGCCCGGCTACGCAGCAGCACCGGGGCACTCGGTGTGACTTGGCTTCGCTGCCTCCCTTCCTCCCTTAGCTCTTTGCAGAATACCTCCAGCCTTCTGAGAGGACAGACATGGTCCTGGTGTTCATTGAGGCAACGACCAACTCCAGTACCTTTGACATGAAGGCGGCCAGAAACATGCTGGACATGGTCAAGAGAAACTGTGATTTCTGGCTGGTGGATGTAAGTGGCCTTTGGCTGGATTGTCCTGCCCTTTGGCCCTGTCAGGCCTTGTTCCTCCCTCCATCCATCTCTTCCTCTCAAATCCCGGTGCCTCGGAAAAGTGAAGCCACCTGAAGGTGGCAGAGAGGGATGGGAAGGACATCTGAGGAAATGGCACCACTCCAGTGGCAGCACCATCCTCACCTGTGTCTCCTCCAGGTGCCAAAGATCACAAGCTGCATCCACAAAGCCCTGGGGTGCATAAACACGGCACCAGCCCGGCGGAGTGTGGTGTCCCTAATTGTCTGGATGGCTGACAAGTGCCCTGGGGAGGTGGTGTCGACGCTGCTGACAATTGCACCACCAGGAGACAGGTACTGGCCCCAAAAGCCATGAGGCCTTGTTCCCTGTGGGGAGAGGGGCCCAGAGATGCTCTGGCTGCCAGCGCCAAGGAATCCTGCAGGACACCCCTGAGGAGCAAGACCCTCCATCCCACCACGCTTTCCAGTGCTGGGGGTCAGCCCGGCCCGCAGCAGCCACAGCTGAGCAAGCCAGCCCAGAGCCCCGCACTGCACTCCTGCCAGCCCCATGGGAGCACCAGCTCCACCTCTGCTGCTGCCCAGGGCATCCCAGGCGTCCTGCAGTGCTGAGCCCGGACACGCTGCTGTGGCCCAGGCTGCCCTGCTGACAGAGCGCTCTCTTGCAGCACTGCCCTGGCACTGTGGGAGGTGATGTTCTCCGTGCCACAGACCCTGCAGAACGTTTTGAAGGAGCTGCATATCCAACTCCAGGACCGGCGCTATAGGGTCTTACGTACACACTGGGAGGACACCGCCATCCTCCGCTTGGCTGTGAGTTACTGGAAGAAGTTCCTGGTGCCCCAGGAGCTGCACGGTGCCAGGAGCCCCACCAGCTCTGCTGGTTGCTCACTGCTGGCTTGCTTTCAGATACTGGCCAGCAGTGACCTGCAAGCTGAGGAGTTTGCTCCAATGTACCTAATCATGAGGTTTCTGAGGCAACGAAGACCTACAGTGCTCTCCCTGTTGCTCAGGGGCATGATGACGCTGTCACAGAGAGAAGAGATGGTGAGTGAGGTGTCGCCAAGAGGAGCCATGTTGGCAGCCAAGGGCTGGGGCAGTGGGTTCGGGCTTGGCCTTGGCTGGCAGTCAGGCGCTGGGGTGCCTGCTCCAAAGGCCCTCCCTGCCATGGTGGGGCCTGGGGGCTGCCTGGGGAGCTCTCCAGACATGGACCTGGTCCCAAGAGGGAAACTCTGTTTTTCATACAGGCCAGAAAAATGGAGGTCATGCTGCCAGACCTGATGTGGGTCCTGCAGTATGGCAATAAGGCTATCAAGATCAAGGCTCTGGTGGTCTTCAGAAACGTGATGGCTCAGCTGGAGAGGGAGAAGGCCAGCCCCATCGCTGTGCTGCTGGCAGAATTTCTCCTGCCCTTCTTTGATGATGTAAGGCTGATGTGTAAGCCTGAGCCTTGTGGATGGGCACTGGACAATGACAGCTGCCCTTCAGCCCAGCCACTCAAAGCAGGGACTTCTCCTCTGTGTTCTCCTCCGAGCTCTTGTGGGATGGTTTCTGTGTTCTGCAGCCCACCCCAGCTTCTCCCTGCCAGCTGCTCCTACAGCTCCTTCCCGCCATGGCTGCTGAAGCTGCTGGGGGATGCTAGGACAGCACTTTGAGGCACAGGCACTGTCTGAGCAAGTCTCACAAGTGGCCTTTCATGGAGCCAGGGCCGCAGATCTGGCCCACAACTCCAGTGTGCAGAATGCCACCCTGGAGCACCTCCCCTCCCATCAGCCATGCAGGAGCTTCTGCTCACTGTGCACAGAGAGCTGCTGGTGCTCAGATCCTACTGTGCTTCTCCCTCCCAGGAGCTGAGCCAACTGAGAAAGATCTCCATCAGCCTCTTCAGAGACCTGATGAAGATGGTGGTGGGGAACAACAAGAGAGAGATGAAGAACACAGTGCGACTTGGCCTGCTCCCGCTCTTCTTCCGCATGAGTGACCAAGTGCAGAGCGTGGCCAAGGTACAGATTTCAAAGCCGAGCAGTGATGCAGGGAAGAGACCCCTGGGCGTTTGGGCCAGGGCATGTCCCCGCTCCCTAAGGGCAGAGTCACCCCAGGAACAAAGCCCAGAGCAGGGGGACGCCAGGTCTCCTTCTCCAACCGTGGTGCCATCTCCCAGCTTCTGCTGTTCCGTAGGTCGCCAGGGAAGCCCTCCTCGGTGCAGCAGAGCTTCTCAAGTGGAAACAGCTCGAACATCTGGTGCAGACACAGCACAAATGGAGGATTGGAGAGACCTTGGTGAGGACAACCCCCAAGGCCCAGGGCCCAGGCTGGATGGGGGCTGCCCCACATGTCTGTGCTGTGGGCTCTGCAGATGTGCCTCCCCTGCTCTGCTGCAGCCCCGATCTGCATCCTTGTTCCCTGTACTCAAGAACAGAGCCCCTAGGGACTCTCCTCTCTGTCCCACTGCCCTCCCCACACCCAGCAGGAGGGAGGGCGCTCAGCACCCCTGGGACTCCTCAGCCTGTGTCGCTCTCTCAGCCTCAGCCCCACAGGGCTCCTGGCTGGAACACGGGAATGGCCGGAGGGGAAGGGGAACGTGGATTCCTGGGAGGAGAAACTGATCCAGCCAAGTGGGGAGGGACAGTGACATGCTCACACCCTTGTGCTCTCTCCAGCTGGAGCAGGACAGGAGCAGGGCCGAAGAATACTTGAGTCAGAGCCTGCTGTACCTGAGGGATGCTCAGGCCAGCTTGCGAGAGGCTGCCTTGAGGTTCATTGGTGAGTCAGAGCCCCCGGGTCCTTCTTTCGGCAGCCCGGCCCCAGTCCCCGCTGCTGCCCTGGCACAAGGAGCAGCCCTGTGGCTGCCAGAGCCCCGGCTGCCCCGTGCAGGGCCTTGGCCTCCCCTCCCAGCCCTGCCCACGCAGGTGGCCTTGGTGGCCACCTTGCTCGGTCCCACCAACTCGGCTCCTGCTCCCCCTGGGGTCAGCCCTGATGAGGGGAGGGAGCAGGGGCTGACGGAACTCTGTGCCCAGGGCTGGCTGTGCGGCACCTGAGGGACCCAAGCAAGGAGAGTCTGTCTGAGATCTGCAGAGGTGAGTAGGGAGCGTGGTCGGGAGGGGATGCCTGGGGGTCTCTGCAGACATGGGAGCTCATCTGGGCTCTGCTTCTTTCTGTTGCAGCCATTCAACCCTTGGAGGCGGACAGTGAACCCTCCATCTGCTCCCTGGCAGTTCAGACCATTGTCATTGTCTGCTCTTCATGGAAGCGGCCAAGATCACGATGGACCCTGAGAGCCCTGTGCTGCTGGCGCTAAACCAGGTGGAGGAGCAGCTCTTCTTGAGGAAAACAGCTGGATTTTAATAAAGAGCCCTTCTTGAAGTTGGGTTGTTTGTCTGCCTTTTCCAAGGATCCCAGAAACTCTCTGAGTGCTCCGGTACTTTTGAGAGCACAGCCCAAGCTCATGGGCAAGGGTGAAGGAGCAGACAGGAGCACTTGCAATGAGCCATTCCAGCAGCTGAGATGAATCTCACTGAGCCACTGAGATTTGTTCCTGGAGTCACACACAGAAATGTCTGGGTCGGTCAGGCATCCATGCCTGAGCTGGCCTCGTGAACTCCTTCTGCACCCAGGGGTGTTCAGAGACAGAATCTTTCCCTTTTGCACATAGAGGCCATAGCCTTGGTTTCCCTCTAGCCTCCTGTTGCCACTTCCAAAGGATGGGAGACACCTCAGGCCTCTGGTGTGTCACCCTGCTCTGCACTCATCTGAGATGTCCCACGTCATTAGGAATGAACATGGGGACCTGAGTTCAAGGAAGCACAACCCAGTGCTGCATTCAGGCTGTTTCCCATAGGATGTTTCTGCCAACATGAAGTGACCTAAAGACACTGTCTGTCCCACAGGCCCTCATGGAACTCCCAGGAAGAGCTGATGTTGTTTGTGCTCTCTTGGATACATCCCACCTCACATCCATGATGTGCGTGCTCACATCTCATCTGTACAATGCAAACATGGATTTCTGACCTGCTCATTCAGTGTCCCTCCATGGAGGGAAGAGCAACCTCTGTGAGTGGGGGAGAGAGGCCAGAGCTAGAAATGGTGGTTAAGAGGTGGTTCATGACGATGCCCTGGGGCAGCTTCTGCAAGGTGCCCAGTGCACAGGGGCACAGCCCAGCCCCTGCTCTGCTGGTCCTGCAGGTCTCTGGCAGGAGCTTGGCTGTGAGAGGACACTGCTGTGTGCTAGCCCTGCACACACACACTGTTCAGCTCTACACCAGTGTTTCGTCTATGGGACTCTTTCTTGGGCATGTTCTTGGGAGAATCTTTGCAAGAAGACCTAAACCTTTAGGCACTGCCCTAAGAAGATCACTTTTCTTTATAAAAGTACTGTTGTGAGGCCAGCTCTGTCACAGCAGCGCCCATTGCCTGTCCCTGCCTGCGCCCACAGCACTGACACACAGCAGGACGGTGACCAAGCTGCCAGAGCACTCAGGCCTTGCACCAACACCAGGGATGAGAAGGAGAGTGTGGAGTGGAACCAGAACAGCTCTGGGAGAACAAGCGCTGCTGCTCCCTGGCAGCGCTGCTGTGATGGACTCTTTTACCCTCCTCCCGTGTACACAGGAACTGTCCCTGCAGCTCCACAAAGGCTTTGCAGGAAGGATATAGTGAAAAACAAGTGAAAAAAGAGGCCTTTATTCTGTTTAAAGACAAGGAGAGCACGGCTCCTCATTTATACAGCCAGTAGTTATAAAAGAAAAGCAGATAGAGAATTAAGAAAGGGGATGACAACATTATCACAATTAAAAAACAGCCAACAACAACAGAAAATCCAGATGACAGGCTGAGCCTGTAATTAGTTACATTAAAACTCCAATGCAGAAGCAGATGGGCAGTTTATTGCTTCAGAAAACACTAAGATATGAGTTTCCACACAGCATCCTTGACCTCCTGGTTCCTCATGCTGTAGATGAGGGGATTTACTGCTGGAGGAACCAAAGAGTTCCGAACAGACACCACCAGATCCAGGGAAGGAGAGGAGATGAAGGGGAGCTTCAGGTGGGCAAACATGCCAGTGCTGAGGAACAGGGAGACCACAGCCAGGTGAGGGAGGTGGGTGGAAAAGGCTTTGTGCCGTCCCTGCTCAGAGGGGATCCTCAGCACGGCCCTGAAGATCTGCACATAGGACACCACAATGAACACAAAGCACATGAAAGCTAAACAGGCACTGACCACTAGAAGCCTGAGTTCCCTGAGGTAGGAGTTTGAGCAGGAGAGCTTGAGGATCTGGGGGATTTCACAGAAGAACTGGCCCAGGGCATTGCCCTTGCACAGGGGCAGTGAAAATGTATTGGCCGTGTGCAGCAGAACACTGAGAAATCCAGTGGCCCAGGCAGCTGCTGCCATGTGGACACAAGCTCTGCTGCCCAGGAAGGTCCCGTAGTGCAGGGGTTTGCAGATGGCAACGTAGCAGTCGTAGGACATGACTGTGAGAAGAAAATACTCTGCTGAAATGAAAAAGAGAAACAAAAAGGTCCGCGCAGCGCATCCTGTGTAGGTGATGGCCCAGTTATCTCATAAAGAGTTTGCCATGTATTTGGGGAGAGTGGTGGAGATGGAGCCCAGGTCGAGGAGGGAGAGGTTGAGCAGGAAGAAGTACATGGGGGTGTGCAGGTGCTGGTCCCAGGCTATGGTGGTGATGATGAGGCCGTTGCCCAGGAGGGCAGCCAGGTAGATGCCCAGGAAGAGCCAGAAGTGCAAGAGCTGCAGCTCCCGTGTGTCTGTGAATGGCAGGAGGAGGAACTGGGTGATGGAGCTGCTGTTGGGCATTGGCTGCCTGTGGGCATGAGGACCTATGCAAGGAGAAAAGACAGTGACAAGTTAGGGGAGACTTCTCTGAGGAAAATAAACATGCTGTTTCTTATGGAAATCCCCCTCCCTTAATGAGGGATGTTTCAGCTCATTCTTTCTTTCTAACAAGTGAAAAATACTGTTAATCACAGCTAAATGTAGCTTGGGCATCTCATTTCAGTGAACACACCTCTGGGGCAAGAGCCCCTGAGTTGGTGTCAGAATAAATACTGACCCACATTCCCACCCGAACCTCAGAGTGCACGAGCACCAGGGACAGGTGGAGAAACAGGGAAGGACCCTGCAGTGCTACCAGAAAACAAAGCAAGGACAGAAAGGCAGACAGGCATGTTGTGGAACCATCTCTTGACCCGGCTATGCTACTGCCACTCAAATGATGATACTGTAGAGCAGGTACTTTTAGCACCTTTTTTGTGTACCACATTGCAGGAACCCTTCACCTGGAGGTCCAGCTGCTGAGGTGGAGACTCGTGACCTGGACCCCATGGCTTTGGGGCAGAGGGTCTGCTGGGGAGGAGCGGAGACCAGCGGTTGCACTGGGAAATGTGTCTGAACTGCAGGGGATGGCAGGGGGGTCCTGAATCCCATCTCAAGTATTTCAGGTTGTAGCTCTCTCTCCCTGCCCATGTCTGTGCTGTGTGGAGCTGTTTCTCTGTCCCTGGGTCTGCTCCCTGTCAGTGTCACAGACCCCGTCCCACCCGCTGTGTGCTCAGCTCTGCCCTGCTCACATCTCCTGGCACTGCCCAGGGGCGGCTCTGTGTGTGCAGGGGCTCAGGAGCAGCTCAGACCAGTCCTAACGAGAACTGGGGTCTCAGTGTCTGCTCCAATGAGAGAAAGAAATCCCCATCTCCCACTGCACACCCAGCCAACCAAGAGTGGAAAACTGAAAGCACAGACTCCTTCCCTTGCAGCTGTTGCTGTATCAATGTTGTTGTTCAGAAGGACCCTCTGCCATGTCTGTGGGGGGATGTGGAGCTCTGAGCAGCCCTGACCCACGCAGCCCCCTTCAATCCCACAAGCTCCCTGCCTGCCCTGCCGGGGGTCGCTCCTTCCCCCCACAGCTGCTGCCATGGGATCTCCCGGGCAGGCTGAGCGCTGACCCTGGCAGGCGGCAGAGTCCCTGCCCGGCACAGCCCTGGGGTGCAGGGACCCTGCTCTGCAGGACAGCCCTGGGCACCCCTAGGTGCTCACCCGGCTTCACAGCTGTTCAACATGGCCTGACAAGAGCCCCGTCCTTACAGATCCCACAAGCTGTGCCTGTGCCAGTTTCAGGAGATGCCTCCAGGAGCTACAGCTGCACTGCCCTGCACCAGAGACTTACCATGGCAAGGGCTGCAAAGGCTTCTCCTCCAGTGAGCTCTCAGCCATCCTTCAGTCCTGAGCACCTTTAATCTCTCCCTGCCTTGCTCGTCTCCTGAGATCCCCAGGCAGAGCTCTCAGCCCTGCTGCGTGTGCAGAGGAGCTGCTCCTGGGCAGAGCTGTCTCTCTGCAGCGCTGCTGCTGCCATGAGCTCCTTGTGTCCCAGGAGCCCAGCCCAGCTCAGCAGCACAGGAGCAGCCCAAGGCGCTTTAATGACCCCTCTGGTGGGTTTGGTGCTGAGTCCATGGACCTCAGACCCTGAAGGAAGTTGAAGAAACCTCTGAAGAAGCCAGATTCAGATGCAAACTCCAAAGTTTCTTGTACTGTTAATGGGTCCCACTGAGGGAACCTACTGAGAAACAATATCCAGATTTGGTTAGAGAAGAAAACTGGAGGTCAGGAAAAGCAAAGTAAAGATGACTCTGATGCTGAGGAAACCTGGTTGTGTTTCTTTAACCAAAAGCCAAGCCCTGACCTTGTACCATGGGAAGGCAGATCCTGTCCCTCCCACGTTGCCCAGGGCCCTTCCTGGACAGTGTGATGTGGGGCTGTGCAAGGCCAAGGGCAGGACTATAGTCCCACCCCTCCCAGGTTCCTGACTGGGGACAAGGAGGCCATGAGGCCCCTGTGCTGCAAGGACAAGGTGTCTCCTCACAGGTATCAGAGGTGCAGACAACAGCCATAGCCAAGGGGAGAAGGAGCTCATGTCTGGTGGGGCTTTCAGCCTCTTTACATCCTGTGATCATCTCCACGACAGCCTGTCCTGTGCTGTGGCAACCCCTGCACCTCTGTCCCTGCAGGCTGGAGACATCCCCCTTGCTGCCCCATCTTGCTCTTGTCTGAGCATCTTCCTTCCTTTGCTGAGATCTCTCCATCCTCCCCAGCTGTTCCTTGAAGCACAAAGCCTTGGGCTGATGCAGACTCCCTCTGCTGACCTGCTCCACCACAGCACTGCCCTTCCACTCACATTCCTTTCTGCTCATGTCCAGCCTGGACCTCCCCAGCTGCACTTTGGGCCATTATTTCTTTCTCAAGCTCTTTCCCACTATGAGGAAACCTCCACCACCTCTGAAACTGCCCTTCAGGCACTCTCAGGCTACTCCTGCACTGCTGCAGCCTCCCCAGCGCTGCTGGGCCAAAGCAGCCCAGGTCCCTCAGCACCCCACACCATGTGCACAAGGTGCTGAACCTGCCTTGGCACAGCCCTGCACTCTCCAGTTCCTCCCTGCTTCTCCAAACTGGGAAGCCGCACACTGGCACACACCCGTGTGTGTGGGTCTCACCAGTGCTGAACCAAATGGGATGAGAACTGCAGGTGTCTGGGTCCCCACGCTCCTCCTCATGCAGCCCCGTGTGCAGCTGCCTTGTTCATGGTGAGCGTGCACCACGGCCTGGTGTGGGGACCTTGTAGTGCCCAGGCCCTTCTTCTCAGGGTCACTGCTCAGCGTGTCAGGTCCTGCTCTGTCCTGATGGACGGGGTTATTGTCCCCCCTGATACATCACTGCCCATTTCTCCTTCTACAAATTAAGAATTTTCTGTTGGGTAAATGCCAGATTTTCTCAAGGTCTGGACTCTCCCTGGACTGAATCTCCATTTGCTCATCTGTTAAAGTTTGCATGCAGATTGTTTATCCTAATGGAGGTGTATCTCCCAACATAACAGCATGAGGAGTTATAGGACACTATAAATACCATCTCCTAGAGAAACTGTGGGGTCTTTTGCATCTGGTGCTCATAATGCCAGAGGTCTGGAGTCAAAGAGAGAGGTTCTGTTCATGTGGGAGAGCAGCAGGAATGTGTGGAGCTCTGCCTGGGGACAGACAATGTCAGCTGAAGGTTGAGGAGTCAGCATGAGAGGGCAGAACAACATGGGCAATGTTGTGGTGACTGGACATCAGCTACTGACTCACTGATGAGGAAGAGGAATTAGATGAGGCCTCCTTCAGACAAATGAAAGAAGCCTCATGTTTCCAGGTCGTGTCCTTGTGGCAGACCTGAGATATCCCAATATCTGCAAGGTACCGGCCATCCAGGAGGGTTTGGAACCCATTGACAACATCTTCCTGACACGGGTGACTGAGGAGTCAGTGGGCTGAGGTGCCCTGTGGGACTTCACACTTACAAACCAGAAAGAGTTGGTCAGGATGGAACAGTCAGGGGTGGGAAAGTGGAGCTGAGGCTCCTGGGAGATGAGAACAAGGCCAAGAGCAGGATTTCAGGAGAGCAGGATTTGGCCTGCTGAGGGACCTGCTTGGGTCCTATGGGATATGACCTTGGTGTCTGCAGTGCTTTTCTCTCACATTTCCTCCCTCCTCTCTCCCACCTGCTGTTGTGCAGCGTTTTTTACCCTTTCTCAAATACAATATCCCAGAGGTGCTGCCAGCATCACTGAGTGGCTCAGATTTGACAAGGACTGGGTCCATCTTGGAGCAGCTGAAACCGGCTCTGACATTGGTCAAACTCCTGTTGTCTTCTCAGAGAGGTGACAACTGTAGCACAGCCACACTCACCCCCAGTTCCAAGACTTTGCCATGTAAACCCAATATAGGTGCCAATATTTTGGGTGGTACCAACTACTTGATCATGGAGAAGAAATGGTAAAGATCTTCTGTCAGCAACCTGAGGAAGTCATCTGTCAATAAGCAGGTTCCTATGGGGAACTGTAATTGACCTGACATTCACTGGCCTGGCAAAGTTGCAGGTGCAGTTTCAAAGGATCTTGGGCAAACTTCTTAACATGTCTGCTTGGTGGGCAACAAGGGTGATTCTCACCTGGATCTGGAACTGGGAAACAAGGCAGAGCTGGTGAGGGATGTGAACATCAGTGTCCACCTTGGCTGTCGTGACCAGGACACAGTGGCGTCCCAGGCACCAGAGAGGACGGAGGAAGGCCAGCAGCAGAGCACAGGCTGGTGGAATCCAGAGGAGAAGACTTCGACATACCTGAGGAGCTGATACAGGTGGTTCCATGGGAAGCATCTCAGAAGAGTGAAGGAGCTCGGGAAATCTGACAAGCCTTAGAGAACAACCTGCTCCAAGGACAAGAATTATCTCTGTAAATTCCCATGAACAGAAGCATTATCTTGTGAGGCTGCTCATCTGAACTGATGGAGCTCCAGGGCAGAAAGGCAGCACACAGGAGGTGGAAGCAGGGGAACCTGCAAAGGAGGAATTCAGAAACCTGGTCCACGTATGGGGGGAGATGATGCCAAAGCTGCCCTGGACTTGATACCTGCAGGGGAGCCTGAGGGAAGCAAGATGAGCTGACATTGCTTCTTTTGCAGTAAAAGAATAGACAGGGTGATTGCCGGTCTGCTGCTGAACTTCGTAACAGTAGAATCAGACAGGACTGAGGTTCTTCATGGCTTCTTTGCCTCATCCTCACCAGCAAGGTCTCCCAGGCCTTTGTTCCTGAAGGCAGGAGTCTGAAGAACACCCAGCAGTGGATGGGGCTCAAGTCAGGGGTGACCTGAGCAAACTCAGACACCGTTACAGAACAGGAGATGGGTCACTTGACCAGCTCTCTGAACACAAGTATCGCTGTGCTGTGACACCTGAGATTCCCAGGAACACCCACCTCTTGGTCCAGAGGAGTGTGACTTCTCTTGAGGTGTTCTGGCCTGTCTCCTCGCTCACATGGTGATTTAGGTACTCACTTTTCTGACATTTTCAGTCTTTATCAGGAGATGTACCATATCACTATGAACTGGAGGCTGCTGATGCCACGTGTTCTGGAAAGGGAGGGAAGGGCGAGCAGGGAAGGAAATAGAAGAAATTTGGCTTTATTGCTATTTATTATGGAAATGCTCTCTGTTTGGCTATTCCTGAAATCTCTCTAATCAGCGACAGCAGACTTGAAGCCTTTAGGAAAATGATGCACAGAGCCTTGGCTTGTAAGGGCATTTTCGATGTTAATGAGCCCTCTGCTGCCATGATCCTGAACTGCAGCTACTGAGAGAATGAACAAACCTTTAGTGAAGTGAAAGGCAGAAGTAAAACTCAAGTTCCTGAGGGTGTTTGGGACCACATGAAGGGCCATCACGGACACAGGTGTGAAGGAAACAACCAGTGCAGGTCCCTGTCCCTGGAGGCTGGTGAAGGAAAGACTTGGAGACACTGGTTACAGGTGGTGAGGGCCATGTGGAGGTGGCTCTGATGCCATGTCAGCCCTTGATGCTTGTTCATCCCCAGAATGGCTGAGCCCTGACCCCTGGGACCTGGTAGATCTTTCTTCAATGTTTTTCAAGGCTTTTCCTGTGGTCAGTGTGAGTGTTTGTGTTTTGGGGGTGGGTTTTATGTAAACTGCTGTTACTTTAACTGCAAGACTCTGGTTTCTGTAGAGTTGAAAATGCCTGTGAGTTCCTCACAACGCATCCAGCTTCTTTCATACACCTGGCAATGGTCACCAGTCACCTCAATGTCCCAGTCCCACACTTGCTTGAATCCTCTACTTGGATACACAGCCCATCACTCCAGGAGGTTCATGGATCCACCAGGCTCATGGCTGATTCCTGAGGACCATCCAAGTGTGGGCAGTGTAAGAGAGGAGCAGAGCAGGGTCAGCTCATGGGTCATGACTGAGCACAGCCACCCCAGCAGCAGCCGTTCCCCATCTCCCAGGCACAGCCCTGCCCACAAGATGGAAATGTCACTACCATACATGATTAGCCCAAGAGAGGCCTTTCTTCCTTCCATATTCCCAGGAAAATCTTCCTCCTATTCCTCCTCCACCTGCAGACATCGACTGCTTTCCATTTCTGGGCTCAGACATGGCTGGAAGGGTTCACTAAAGCCATCAGCCATCTCATTGCTTCTCCCTGACATGCCCTGACCCTCTCCCACACCTACACATGGCCAATCACGGCTGCTCAGGGCCTTCTGCTCTTCAGAGGAGGCCTCGAGCTTTTTGGTTCTTCCTGGTGCTTATTATGAACTTCCTCTCTCTCTCCAGAGTTCATGAGGAGCTTTCTTGTCCATAACAGCCCCTTTATGACCATGTCTTACTAAATGGCTGTCTTTGTATGATCATTTGTGCAGAATGCGTAGTCACAGGAAAGCACACAATATGTCAAAATTGATGCCGAGTGAAATGCCGTAAAGCCCTGATGAGTTCCCCCTGTGTCTGTGTCTCTCCTGGAAGGAGTCTGTCCCGAGAAGGGGATCCAGCTCCTGCCACTCTCTGCAGAGGCACATGAGCAGTGTCCATCACCTGGGGACACAAAGGGTGACGTTTGCCAGACCACCCTTCATCTGAACCACTTAGATGTGTGCTTGTGGATGAGGTATGAAGCCTTATAGTGGCAATACTTATTTAATTGTCATTGCCAGAGGGGCGACCACAGATGCACAATACTATTTTACATATATGTAAATGTAAATGTAAGCATGTTAAACTTTTATTATTCTTTAAAAACTGACATTCCTAGACAAATTACACAAACACTTGAAGGATTATTCATGCCTTTTAACATGATTATCCACAGAAGGCCACCAGCTTTGCATCCCAGGAAATGGGATGACAGAGTTCAAGGGCAGGATGGTTTGGGCTCTGTGCTGGGATCTGGAAACTGAAACGTGCTCCCATCTCCCAGCCCCCTGCCCTCCTCAATGAGGGATGTGAGACATTCTGCCAGCGAGGGCTGAACTCTCACTCATGACAGTATCTTATGTCCAACTGCAGCCAATGGTGTCCTGCCAGCTCAGGATTGGAGCTTCCATTGCTGGAGGTATTTAAAAGACACGGAGATGTGGCACTATGGGATATGGTTTAGTGGTGGACTTGGCAGTGTTTGATTTATGGTTGAACTCCATGTTTTTAATGGTCTTTTCCAACCTAAATGATTCTATGATTCTGTGATTCTATGCTTTGGTTTGAAACCATTTCAGTTCCATCACCTCCAGCTTCCCTCAGAGGCTGCTGTTGTGTGGCACAACTGTCCTGGCTCTCCAGGCAGGTTGGGCACTGGTTTGGTGCCTGCATTGGCAGTTTTCCCCTTCCTGGGGCAAAAGACTGTTGAGCAGAGACAATTGTAGAGATTTGGGTCACAGGGGTTTGCAGCAATCCCGTCAAACTCTGAGCAGGATGAGCTCTGGAGCCCAGGAAAAATGGAGATGCTCTGAAGGATGTTTGTGAACAGTGGTGCTGTCACTAGTAACAGTAATAGGGAACTCCTCATTCTCACTGATGATGATTTAAATCTCTTTAATTTCAGTCCTAACAGTCACTCTTGCTTTTCCAAGCATCTACTACACCTCAGCAGTTGTGTCTTGAAAGACTTTCTTAGAACAATGCTTTTTCTCTCACTTCTTTTTTGTTTTAATCATTTAAAGTGTACATCTCTTAGACAGAATTACCCCCAAATTGTGCTTCTTTCATTATTTTTCTACCATTTAATTATTTCTTATGTGGTGTGATGTGGAGGTTGCATAGGAGAACAGTTTCTTTTTGAGACCAAGGCAGCCAAGGAACAGATCCCAGGTCAGTACAAAGGCCCAAAGGAAGCCAGAATCTTTATGTGTGTGCACTGACACACACTGTCACCTGCATTTCCAGTCTCTGCAGTCTCAACAGTGCAGCAGAGTCTGGAGTTCTGAGCTCCCTCATCTGCCCTGTGTGACACATGTAAAATGGAACTACCCCAGTCCAATGGCTGGTTTTGATTCTCTTCACAGCCTGAAGCACCACATGGGTCAGGAGACAAGCCAGGATACCCAACCAGGACTCACATACCCTTCACGTAGATTTCAGGTGTTCCCTGGCATCTCAGCAGACATGTCACGCTGATATCTGGGTGCAAGGAGCTGGTCAAGTGCCTCGTTTTCATTTCTATAATGATGGATTTGTGTCTGGCTGATGTGCAGACTCTGTGCATGGATGCTGACACCGCTTTAACAACCTGCTCTGAAAGGGTTAACAACATGGGCTGTTCTTTCTGGAGAGGCATTAGGACAGCAAAAAAAAAAAAAAAAAAGATCTTGGCTCAGGGCAAAAGTAAAAGGATGGAAAAGATGTGGTCAAGACTGTTTGGGGGCACTTGTAAAGCAGCCCTGCAACTCATGTGAATTACTTCTGTGGTCTAGGAGAACCTGAGAGTTCTCCCTAATTTGAAAACATGAAGGGGAAGGAAGGACAGCATCATTCAGGCTCATAGGGACCTCAGGAGGTGTCTTGACCAACCTCCTGCTCACAGCAGGGTCAGACCAGATTGCTCAGGACTTTATCCAAACACATCTTGGTCACTTTCTGGGACAGAGTGGGTGCGCACTCCTGGGAAACAGCTTCCAGTGCTGGACTGTCCTCATGACTGGAAAGTTTCTCCCTTTCTACAGCACCTTTCCAAGCCCAACCATCCAGACTGGTTTTACCCATCTACTTGCACACTGACACAGACCATAATATCCTACCATGGCCACAAGAATATTGTGGGGGATGATGCTGAATGCCTTGCTGACTTCCAGGTAACAGACCACCACTGCTCTCCCCACATCAACCTTGTCCTTTCCTCACAGAAAGCAAAGAGGAATAACCTGCCCTGCGCAAACCCCATCACCTTCTCTTCCAGACACCCCGAAATGGGGTCCCAGTGGACATGCTCTGGGGCACAGCCCTTAGTTCCCCTGCTCACCCATGGGCCATTTTGAAAAGTGCACACACTGTGTGAGAGCTGCCAGTGGTCAGGGAGTCCCCCCAGTCTCCATGAGCTTTCCAAGATGGTGGACAGTGGCCTCACTGTGACACATGGTCCTGCTGTCCCAGCTCCTGGGATGCTGCCCCTGCTGACTCATAGACTGGAGAGGATTGTGTTAGTTCCGGTGACCCCTGACTTGATCCCCATCTGCTGCTGGTTGTTCTGCCTCCGGTCACAGAGGCCTGGGAGACCTTGCTGGTGAAGAGGGAGGACAAGAGGACACAGGAATTCTCACCTCTCTTCCTTATTAAATTCATTAGTAGCTACAAAGTGTCTTTGTTTCTCCTTTCACTGTTCCTGCAGTAGTAACAGCTCATTATGGGAACTTGAATTGCCTTACAGGTCTGGACTGAGTTCTGATCTGGACTGTTGCTGTGCTTGAAGGCTGCTGTCCTTGCAGACCAGATGAACTCACTTCTGCCACCCTGCCTGGCAGCTCATTCCATCCGTGTCACAGCTCTGTCTGCAGCACTGACAGCTCCAGCTCCCCCAGTCAGGTCCCTGGCTGAGGACATGGCCTCACATCTGGGCTGAACCACCCCAGCTGTGGCACCAGCCCAGCTCTGACCTGCCACAAGAAACCTGGTACCAAGTGTCCAAGAGCCCATGTGTGCAAAGGCTTTGAATCAGAGCACAGACGTGACATGGCCAGAGATTGATGAAGGTCTCTCTAGACCTAGGAGTATAAAACCAGGATAAAATGCCTGAACTCATTCAACTGAAGATATTCCTCCCCCAGCTTGGAAGAATTAGATCCTTTGCTGTAATATTCCTGGTGTCCTGTCTAATGATGGGACAAGAAAAGTTGATTCTCATACTAATTCTTTGTTTAATACAAAGAACACAATGATATCTCTTCAGAGGAGAGAGAATCAACATCACTGATTACTTCAGTTTGTTTGAAAGGATGTGCCCCTGGTCCCTAGGGACACCTGGAGGAGCCCAGAGGGGACAGAGAAAGGGACATCATGGGCTGCTCCTGTGCTGCTGAGCTGGGCTGGGCTCCTGGGACACAGGGAGCTCATGGCAGCGGCAGCGCTGCAGAGAGACAGCTCTGCCCAGGAGCAGCTCCTCTGCACACGCAGCAGGGCTGAGGGCTCTGCCTGCAGCACCGAGGGCACAGGAGCCACGCACAGAGAGGGGAAAGGCAATGTAGGGGGTTGGTTGCTGAGGGCTCATTGAGAGACCAATCTTCACAGTTCTAACATGGTAAGTCTCTGGCTGTAGGACAATGCAGCTGCATTTCCTGGAGGGATCTCCTAAAGATGATACATCCCACAATTTACAGGATCTGTCAGGTCTCTCTCACAGTATTTCTCATGTAGAGGACAAGAACATGGTCCAGACCAGCGCTTCCCTGCTGCACTGTCAGAGGGACAGGGCATGATGGCAGCTTCTGATGAGGGTGACTGCAGGGGGAGCACCCAGGGGTGCCCAGGGCTGTCCTGCAGAGCAGGGTCCCTGCACCCCAGGGCTGTGCCGGGCAGGGACTCTGCCGCCTGCCAGGGTCAGCGCTCAGCCTGCCCGGGAGATCCCATGGCAGCAGCTGTGGGGGGAAGGAGCGACCCCCGGCAGGGCAGGCAGGGAGCTTGTGGGGTTGAAGGGGGCTGTGTGGGTCAGGGCTGCTCAGAGCTCCACATCCCCCCACAGACATGGCAGAGGGTCCTTCTGAACAACAACATTGATACAGCAACAGCTGCAAGGGAAGGAGTCTGTGCTTTCAGTTTTCCACTCTTGGTTGGCTGGGTGTGCAGTGGGAGATGGGGATTTCTTTCTCTCTTTGGAGAAGACGCTGAGACCCCAGTTCTCGTTAGGACTGGTCTGAGCTGCTCCTGAGCCCCTGCACACACAGAGCTGCCCCTGGGCAGTGCACCCCCAGGGAGCTCTGCACCCCGACACTGAGCTCTGCACCCCGACACCGAGCTCTGCACGCCGACACTGAGCTCTGCACCCCCCACGGAGCTCTGCACCCCCCAGGGAGCTCTGCACCCACCATGGAGCTCTGCATCCCAACACTGAGCTCTGCACCCCCCATGGAGCTCTGCACCCCCCACGGAGCTCTGCACCCCAACACTGAGCTCTGCACCCCCCACGGAGCTCTGCACGCCGACACTGAGCTCTGCACCCCGACACTGAGCTCTGCACCCCCCACGGAGCTCTGCACCCCAACACTGAGCTCTGCACCCCCCACGGAGCTCTGCACCCCGACACTGAGCTCTGCACCCCCTACGGAGCTCTGCACCCCAACGCTGAGCTCTGCACTCCCCAGGGAGCTCTGCACCCCCCATGGAGCTCTGCACCCCAACACTGAGCTCTGCACCCCGACACGGAGCTCTGCACCCTCCCACGGAGCTCTGCACCCCGACACGGAGCTCTGCACCCTCCACGGAGCTCTGCACCCCAACACGGAGCTCTGTACCCCCCACGGAGCTCTGCACCCCAACACGGAGCTCTGCACCCCGACACTGAGCTCTGCACCCCCCATGGAGCTCTGCACCCCGACATGGAGCTCTGCACCCCAACACTGAGCTCTGCATCCCCCACGGAGCTCTGCACCCCGACACGGAGCTCTGCACCCCGACACTGAACTCTGCACCCCGACATGGAGCTCTGCACCCCGACACTGAGTTCTGCACCCCGACACTGAACTCTGCACCCTCCACGGAGCTCTGCATCCCGACACTGAGCTCTGCACCCCGACACTGAGCTCTGCACCCCGACATGGAGCTCTGCACCCCGACACTGAACTCTGCACCCTCCACGGAGCTCTGCACCCCGCCAGGGAACTCTGCACTCTGTCCCGGGGAACCTCCACCCCCGCAGGGGGAGGGGCACCTTGCCCCGGGCAGGTCCGCACCCTCCCGGGGACTCGGACACTCTTCCCCGAGAGCCGCCGGGCTCGGGGCAGCTCCGCTCCCGCTCCTGACAGCGCTTCTCCTCCGCTCACCGCGCGCAGGCTGCTCGTTGCCATGGCGACGTGCTCCCGGCTCTCCCTCACTGCCGGGCCCGGGCACGGGACTGCGCTCGCGGGTCCGCCAGGTGCCGCGGCGGCCTCTCTGGGAGTGGGACGGCCGGGCCGGGACCCCGGGACCGGGAGCCCATCGGCGGCCAGGCCAGGCCGGGACCCCGGGGACCGGGACCGGCATTGGGGGCGCGCTCCCCGGTAGCTCTCCAGCCCTGACACTCCCCTGCCGGGAGTCGCGCGCGGTGCGTCACTTCCTGCGTCCGGCAGAGCGCGCGCGCTTCCCGTCGCTGCGGCGCGGCCTCCCGGGGCGGGCAGGATGGGCTGCGGCCGCACGGGCGTCCCGCGCCCCGCCGCCGTGAGTGGGCCCGGCGGGCAGCGCGCGGGTGGGCCGGCCGGGCAGCGCGCGGGTGGGCCCGGCGGGCAGCGCGCGGGTGGGCAGGCCGGGCAGCGCCGCGCCTCCGCGCGGGGAGCCCACCGGGTGTCTGCGCAGGCGGCGCCCGAGCGGTGTCGGTCGGCAGAGCCGGCGCGGCGGGCTCAGGGCAGCGCTGCGTCCTTGTCCCGGCAGGTCCAGAGCACCGGCGGCAGCGGCGCCGTCAGCAAGTGCTCGGCGGCGGCGCGGAGCCTTTCCCAGAGGAGCGCGGGGAGTCTGGCGCTGCTGTGCTGGCCACCTGCGGCTTCAGCAGAAATACCTCGGAGGGAGCAATAACTACGCAAAATCCTTCTACCTCTTGCAGACGATTGCCTGATCTTGTCGCTCTACAAAGTATGTTGTTGAGTATTTCTCACATCTAGATGCTCAGGACGCTGCTAGAGTTGTGTATAACTTTGTTCTGGTACTTTCTCTGCAGATCGTGTCTCTGGGCCCTGGCTTCGACTCGTTATTCTTCCGTTTGAAGGACATGGGCGTTCTGCACGGCGCTGTGGTGTACGAGGTGGATTTCCCAAGTGTGGCACGCCAGAAAGCCGCTCTGATCAACACACCCAAAGAGCTGTCGGCGCTGGTGGGAGAGGCTGGAGGGGAAGAGCTGGGTATGGTATTTGTGGAACGTTTTCTAGATACTGTTTAGAAAAAGCAAATGCAGTTTCAGCTTTTAACAAGTGAGATATGATGGTAGAGGAACTACAGAGTGGTAGATGAAAAGCATGTTCATTTTCTGAAAAAGATAGGAAAAAAGAAATGATTGGTAAGCTCTGTGAGATAACAAATGCAAGGCTGGCAGAATGGGTTTGTTAGGAGCAGGTCGCATCAGGCCCGGTTCGGTGTCTGTCTGTGTGCCAGCGCTGGGTCCCTGGCGGCCGGGAGCCTGCCCGGGGGTGCTGCGGCAGAAAGCGGGCGATGCCGCGGCCTCGGGCGCCGGGTGGCGGCGTGCGGAGGAGCCGGGCCGGCTCCCGGTCGCAGGGCCCGCCTTCAGCGGGCAGCGGCTGCTCGTTGCAATACGGGCAGTTCAGTTCCGTATAATGAAAATGTTCAGGTGTTGCGCTGTTTGGTGGTTTGATTTGTTTTCCTGCCATGTGAGTAGTTAGAAACGGTAACAGATTTCCTAGAAAGGTGGTGGAGTCTCCCACCTTGGAGACAGTCAGAGCTCGACTGGACAGAGCCTTGAGCAGCCTGATACAGGTGACCCTGCTGTGAGCAAGGGGTTGGGCTGGAGGACCTCCAAAGGCTCCTCCCAGCCTAAACTACACTGCAGTTCATGTGGTTTTGGGTAGGAGAGAAGGCGCGACTCTGAGCTGTCTTGACTGTAGTAAAACATCAGGTGTTATGTTACCTGACGACTTTTCCTTCTCTCCAAGGAAGGAAAATATGAGCCTTATGAAACTGCTATAGAATATAAGCAGAGCTGAAAGGATTATTATGCTAAGTACTAAGGGGCAGTTCAGTGGCAAAATGGAAAGTACGGGGTTTACTAGAGGCGCCTCCTGCATGCGGTTTCCCTCAAGGTTTCCATTCGTCTTCTAGGTGATGTGCTATAGAAGGTTAAAATGTAATAAACCAGCGGGAACCTGGGGAAGTTGCAGTGGTGGATGAGAGCAGGATTTTGACAAAGTACACGAATGGTCTGGAAGATGTGGAATGAAATACAGCAGGGACATATGTAAGCCCTGCATTTAGACTGTAATAATCAATTTAAATAGAGATGGAAGACAGCTACAGAGCACGAGTCTCTGACTCCGGCGAGCAGCTGAACAAGTCTTAGTGAGCTGCTTTGCCACGAGCTTGTTCAGTTTCCTCTTGAATCCATGCACATTTTTAATATCAGCAGCAAAGAGTTCTGTCCCTACCAATCTTCTTCAGTTACTCAGACTAAAAGAGTTGGGAATGTCAAAAGAGTTGGGAATACCCTGTTATCTGTGTCCAGAGGGCAGGAAGTGAGGGATAGACAAGTTAGCTGTTATAGAAATGATCTTCTGAAGGAGGCTGTTCTGCCTCCAGTAACGGGTGCCTTTGAGAGCAGCAGAGATTGACAGTTCTCAAGACAGGTGCAATTCTTGGATTGCACTAATACAGAGCTATAGAGTAGGTGATTTCTAAAGGTACTTTGCAGTTTGCTTTGTTCATTATTTGGTTTTGGTTGAAATGGGCCGACAAGCTATAGCTTATGGTATTTTTATGGAGTACAGAAATATGCCATGACAGTGCTCGCAAATAATGAGCTGGAACTTATTTCCAAGAATGGCGACGTGTGAGACTGGTCCTGGGGACTCACACGTGCACGGTCAGGATTCAGCGCCAGGTTACACAGGTGAAATCCATTCAAAAGCCAAACAAACCATGAAAACATGACAACGGCTTCATGGTTGCGGGGCAAACCATTCAGATCCTGCCAGAGCAGTGATACTTTCTTAGCCTGAGCTGAAAGGTCTATGAATGAGAGCACTTGAGATTTGATTCTGAATTGTAGTGGTTCTATAAAAACGTTTTTAAAGGAAATATGATAAAGTTGTGTGGTTATAGTAAATGTGATAATTCTGTGGGTGAAGTTTACATTGGGAATAATGGAGTTTAATATCTGCATTTAATGGGTTGCTCCTTCACATTATCCCTTAATGGTTCGTTTAGCGATGGGGATTGTCGTGTACTTGTCCTGGAGGATGGAGTCGGTGTGCATGGTCTCGGGAGCGCTTGCCTGTGTGGCTGGTTCTTCGATTGCCCTTTTTGGCCCCAGTACTGCATCGGCTCTGTAGGGACACGGTGCCGTTTCTGTCTCCCAGGAGTCATTGCCTTTTCCGGAGAGGATTATAAGTTACTGGGAGTGGATTTGTCAGAGCTGTGTGAGCTGGAGAGAGCCCTGGAGGGAGCAGGACTGGTCAGCGAAACCCCCACCCTCTTCATAGCAGAGGTGGTGCTCACCTACATGGAAAACAGCAGGTTAGTGGAGGTGTCGTCTGTTAGCCAAGTGAGAACAAGCTGCTTTGTGTGTGTCTCCTGGGGACTTCCCGTCTTATGACTAGGACCTCAGGAAATCCCTGCAAGTCCCAGTCAGCTCCTGGTAATGCAATCAGTGCCACTTGGTGTGCTGAAAGGGAGGAGGAAACATCAGCAAAACCTCCAAGGAAGGGTTTGAGTTTTTGTTCTTCTCATCCCCTGAGTTCTCTGCACGGATGGGGAAGGATGTTCATGGGTCTCCAGCACAGGCTTCTCTTTGTGTATTACACATCCAGAGGGTAGTGGGTAATGGCTCAGTGTCTGGATGGACAAGTGGTGTCCCGTCAGGGTCCATATTAATAACTTCCTCAGTGACAGAGACAGTGGGATCGAGTGCACGCTCAGCAGGTTTGCGGATGACACCGAGCTGCGTGGTGCAGCTGGCACGCCTGAGGGACAGGATGCCACCCGCAGGGACCTGGAGAGCTGGAGAAGTGGGCCCACGTGAGCCTCATGAGGTTCAGCAAGGTACAGGGTCCTGCACCTGTGTCAGAGCAAGCACCAGGATCAATGCAGAGTGCAGATGGAGGGAGCTCCAGTATCAACCCAGGCTCCAGCCCTGCGGAGAAGGACCTGGGGGTGCTGGGGGTGAGAGATTGGCCGTGACCCAGCCACGTGCACTTGCAGCCCAGAAGCCAGTCGTGTCCTGGGCTGCGTCCCCAGCCCCGTGGGCAGCAGGTTTGGGGGATCCTGCCCCTCTGCCCCGCTCTGTGAGACCCCCTGCAGTGCTGGTCCAGCTCTGGGTCCTCAGCACAGACACACATGGAGCTGCTGGAGAGGGGCCAGAGCAGCCCCAGGAATGACCCGAGGCTGGAACAGCTCTGCTGGGGACAGGTGAGAGAGTTGGGGTGTTCAGCTGGAGAACAGAAGCTCTGGGGAGACCTTAGTGCGGCCTTTCCGGACTGAAAAGGGGCCCATAAGAAAGATGGGGACAGACTTTTGAGCAGAGCCTGTTGTGACAGGACAAGGGGTGATGGGTTAAACTAAAGGAGGGAGATTGAGGCTGGATATAAGGAATTGTTGCCCTGAGGGTGGTGAGAGCCTGGCCCAGGTTGGGCAGAGAGGTGGTGGATGAACCATCCCTGGAGACATCCCAGGCCAGGCTGGACGGGGCTCTGAGCACCCTGAGCTGTGACGATGTCCCTGCTCATGGCAGGGGGACTGGGGAGCTGGGACGGTCCCTTCAATCCAAACTGTTCTGTGGTCTTTAAGGTCTCTTCCAACCCGAACCATTCTATGATACTTTTTCACCTTTTGTTCTTCCTTTTTAAGGCTTCTCCAGATGAACTCCTACACACTTAGATTATCATTATCTCCCGTTTGTATTAACAAATACACATTCTTGTCGTGTGAGGATTTATCTGTTTTCTTGGGATACGTACATGTCATTGTATTGCTGTGATGATTGCTATTTCTAGTTTTATTAGTTCTACACATGTAATCTTTCTGTTGCATAAATATTCATTTCTTAAGTCCATTAAAAACATGTTTTCTCCTTTTGCTTTTGAGGCCATAGTGTGTGATTCCCATTCAGACCTTAAACATCCAGAAACTGCATAAGGAGATTATGGGGGTCTTTTGACCAGGAATTGAAGAATACAGCTTCTTCCTGAAGATACTTGGTCTTCCGTGCATCTTATAAAAGATTTAGATACAAGAGTAATTCTTGTATCTATGAAACAATTTATTGCTAAAATCTGGAGATGTTTGTCAGTTTGCGTGGTGTCCTAATATAAAACTTCTGCCCGACTGCATTAATTTCTGTATGCAAACAGAGGTTTTTGCCTTTGTGGCGTGCCAGGTTATAACTTCCCGCACCCGGTTGTCTTTGCCTGCAGGCGAGCGGTTCCTGTTTGTGTACGGCGGCCGCTCTGCGGCGGAGCCCGTGCTGGGGGACTGGCACTTCCTGCGCGCCGAGACGCTGTCCTGCGCCGCGGTAAGAGCCGAGCGGGCCCGGGGAGACGGTGCCTCCACCGCGGGGGTGCCCGTGGCGGCGGGTGCGCAGTGGTAGTGCCCTCTTGAAGCAGGTGGCGTTGGCGGGGTTGTCGTGCTCCTTGGCGGTTTGAGTTAGAGCTGACCTCTGAACACCTTGCTCTTTACTGAAATGCAGTGTTCTCAGAGCAGCTGGGGCTGGAAGGGACATCTGGAGATCATCTAGTCCAGCACCCTTGCTTAAAGCAGGTGTAACCAGAACAGGTGGCTCAGGATATTGTCCAGTTGAGTTTTGATCATTTCTACAGTGGAGACTCCACAACCTTTTTGGGCAACCTGTACCAGCGCTCGACTGCCCTTGTGGTAAAACATGAGGGGTTTTGGTGTGTAAGTGGGTTTCTTTCGTATTTCAGTTTGTGCCCATTGCCTCCTGCCCTGTTACTGGCCGCTGCTGAGAACATTCTGTCTCCGTCTTCTTTCTGCTCTCCCATCAGGCGTTTTACACGTTGATAAGATTTCCCCGTGACCGTTCAGAGTCAAAACCACTTTCAACAGGAAAAAAAGATGGGTCATTGTCATAGGAGACTTTGCTCTGAGGGGAACAGAAGGCCCAATATGCTGAGCAGACCCACTTCTTAGGGAAGTCTGCTGCCCCCGTGGGCCCGGGCCGAAAATGTTACAAGAATACTTCCTACCCGGTATGGTGCTCAGAGCCATTCTTGCTTTTTCAGGTAGGCAGCAATGAAGTTGCAATAATAAGTCCATGGGCGATCAAAGGAGACTTCAGGGCCTTGGGACCACTGGTTGAGGGTTCGGGAGCACAGGTTGTGTTTTCCTCTATCCTTGTAGTTGCAGGGAATGGTGTTGGAAGAAGCAGGACCCAGCTGATCAATCCCTGGCTCCGTGGCTGGTGTCAGCAGCAGAATTTGGGGTGTTGTGATGGCGATACACGCCCCCAGGCTGCTGGCAGCAGATGGGGCGCCCCTGGCTCAGAGGGAGAAAGGAGTGTTTGCACAGGAGTTAGCAGGGCGCGTTGGAGGAGCTTTGAACTAGATTTGAAGGGGGAAGGAAAGCAAACCAGGCTTGCCGGTGATGAGCCACAGGACAGCACGCTGGTGCTGCAGGGGCGCTGTGCTGGCAGGGTCTTCCAGTCCGTTCTGGCGTGCTGGGCACATGGGTGCACAGCTCCAGCGTCTCTGTGCTGCTGCACGCAGCGTAAGGAGTGAACAGGAGGCCTGAGCAGCTCAGGCCCAGTCCCAGAGTTACAGCGTCGCTGGCACGAGCGAGGCCTGGGGGGCTGCATCCCGTGGCCGGCGCGCCATGGGGGGTGTTACAGGCCACTCGGGGCCGGCAGGGCGGGCGAGCTGGCGGTTGGCGCTGCACGCAGGGTGGGGGCGGGTGGCACGGTGCTTGCCGCTGACCACAACAGTTGGGAGCCTGGGGTAAGGAGTGAGGGGAAAGCGAATAAAGCAGATGTTGTGCGGGTCTGCTGTCGACCACCCAGCCAGGACAACAACACCGATGAATTATCCTGTAAGGAATTAAGGGATATATCT
The DNA here is from genome assembly GCF_963082525.1 of Nesoenas mayeri. Taxonomy (NCBI): domain Eukaryota; kingdom Metazoa; phylum Chordata; class Aves; order Columbiformes; family Columbidae; genus Nesoenas; species Nesoenas mayeri. The sequence goes on from NW_027660043.1 coordinate 330,641, forward strand.
AGACCAGCTGCCCTTGTCCTTGCGGGTATTTTAACTTCCCAGGTGTCAGCTGAGAACGTCATACAGCAGACACTAACAGGTCCAGCGAATTCCTGAAGCACGGGCCACCCCTAGGGCTTGTTAGCCCTTATGTCTAAACCTAACCCTTCCTCTGCCCTGTTCCTCGGTGCTCTTCCGGCCTCTTTTCCTCTGTCCCCGCCGCCGCTTTGTTCTCTGCCTTGTTTTTTCAGATGCCTGTCCCTGTTTTCTCTACTCGCTTTTGAAGAGAAGCTGCCGGGGGGCAGAGACGCTGTTTGACCCACAGGGTTCGCAGTCAGGTCTCTGCGTGTCAGTGTCCGTCCCCCCGACGGGGTCAGGTCCCCGTTTGTGTGCAAACAACATCCCTCCCTCGGTGCCTCCATAGAACGTTTAATGGTGTAAATATTGCTACTGCTAACGTTGTCGGTGCGGCTTCTTTCCTCAGCGGATCCGTCTTGCGGTCGGTGGCCCACGAGTGCTTGGCAACAGCAGAAGCGGCTTGAAGGGACCGGCCGCTGGAGGATGCCGAAGGCTCCTGGGTCGCTGACGGAAGCGGCTTTGTGTAAAGCCAGGGGTACGCGAAGCCGGGCGTGCGGTGACGGCTGCCCAGCGGGTAACGGAAGCGAAACCTTTACCTGCAGGGACTTCTGCCCAGAAAGCTGAAGAAATTGCTCTCACGCGAGCTTTAGAATTATGCAAAGAGAAGAAGATTAATATTTGCACTGATTCTAAGCAGGTTTTTCGAATGGTGCATGCCCTTGAAGCCATTTGAAAAGCATAAAGTTTATTCACAGCACAAGGAAGGCAGATTGAACATGATGCTCCAGTTGCTGGAAGCTGTGCTGTTGCTAGAAAAGTCGCCACCATGCGTTGCAAAGAGCCTCGGAAGGGAAAAACTGGTCAGGAAACTGGAAATAAATTGGCAGGCGCCGCTGTAAAACCAGCCACGGAAAGGACAGAGACCGATACAGGAGCCACGTCCCTGATCCCAGGTGGCTGTCTCCTCCAACTACCATCAGGAAACTGTGACAAAGAGGATAAGAAATGAATAGGAGATTTATAGCCAAATTAGAATTAGGGTCCAAAGAAGCTGTCACCAGCGACGGGAGGGTAGCGGTGCCTCGCGGCATGAGGAGCTGATGCGCTCTATCGAGATTAGATGAAAAGGTAAGAGCGAATTTATAAACTCTTTGCGAACAAGTGACCCGGCAATGTGAAATGTGTCTAGAAAACCACCTTAATACTGTATACAGGGTACAGACAAGAGCAACTGGACAAGGGAAATGTACCAGGGCAAGACTGGCCAATAGAGTTCTCCAAAGTGCCTGGAAAAGGGGGGGTATCGATATTGGCCGGCACGAACAGCTCCCTTCTCAGGCTGGCCGGCAGCATTGCCGTGCTGGGGGGCAGCTGCCGGGCTGTGGGCCGGGGGCTGCGGCTGTTTGGGGCGCTGCCCCCGCTTTGTTTTCCTAGGGGAGCCCCCCCCCCTTTTGGGGGGTGGTGGTACGTGCATGTGTAAGTGACACGATGTTCCCAGCTGCTTTTTCTCTGCCTTGTTTTTTCAGATGCCTGTCCTTGTTTTCTCTTCTCGCTTTTGAAGAGAAGCTGCCAAGTTAAGGTATGCTGCGCTGAAGTTATAGAAGATGTAGCCCTCATTAACCAGTTGACGTGAGGGAAACGCTTTCTGACCGCCTGCATGGTGAGGGGACATTTTTCGCCTTTTAGATCCTTCTGCATGACAAGAGGGAGACGGAAGGTTAAGTAACACATTGTTTAGAAGCTGAGAGCTTAGTTTGTATTTAACTAAGAATTAACAGATGTGTTGTCAGCGAGAAACTAAACGGTTATAACTAACCTCATCAAATGAAGTAAAGAATGCGGCTTAGCCTTGGTTTTGACTATGCACTGGAACGGCAATAACTACAGCAGAAGCTGCCGTGGCTTTAACGTGCAAGGGGTGTGAGCGTTGTGAAGCCGCCTGTGTTGCAGAGTAAAATAAATAACTTACGCTTTTTCTATGGATAAACAACGTTTAATCCAATTCCTTGTATTCCTTAAACACGTGTTCATTAGAGCATAAGCAAAACAGCGCTAGGTGCACGGGGGATTCGCTCCGCCCAACACGCACACCTTTAAACAATAAGAAGTGTGCTTAAATACAGTAAGGTGTTACATATTCATAATGACCCCAGGAACGCCTGTACATATTCATAACCTTTCCCCGCTTCTGATTAAAATGAGTCTCAGAGAACCATTTCCATAGACGCTCCCCTGTTGCGCCTGCACAGTGCCACTTGGGTCTTTGGGGGTCTTTGGATGAAGGCTCCTTCAGCTTCGTCACAGTGAACTTTTTACCTTTGGTTCATTATGTTGAATTGACTGGGACCCAAGCTGCCAAGTTGAATGAAACCAGACTGGCGCCCCCTTTTGCTGTTAATCTTCGTTATCTTGTCTCCTCAAGTTTACAGCTAGGTGCAGTAAAACTTCTTATCTTGGCATTCAATGGGGTTCTGTTCTTCTTAACATAAAGCTCTAAACTAAGCATTTATTGTGTGGCTAAGCCTTAAAGTGTTAGTTCGTTAGTAGGCACCCATTATATGTTTAGTTAACCCTTAAAATGTTAGTTCCCTCTGTCAATATAACTTCATAAGCAAGTTTCATAACTTTTTACATAGAACTTAACCACCTTTTTCCAGGTTCAGAGACCATGCCTCATTTGGTTATATCTGTAAACATCTTAGCACGAATCACAACTGCATTTTTCACAATTCCCCCGTTTTCTTTTTATCCTATTGATTCGTGCTTTGGCCTCAAAGTTAGCTAGTACTTGCCTAGTGGCGGCTAGGTCCAGTTTGGTGTTATCTTTTAAAATCATCAATTTATACCCTGTTCCTTTTGTTGCCATTTCAGGATCTATAGGCATGGCTGAGATTTGCATGCCTTGGACTACTGAATGTATTAACCGAATAAAGCACGGGATCATACATGGTACAAACAGTAAACCCAGAAATGCACATACTATCATGAACCCTATTTTCTTCCACCAGGCTCCCCCAAATAAGTTATCCCACCAATGGCTAGTAAGTATAGAATTCCATTTCTGTACTGGTACATGTGCAACTCATTTTATCTCCTCTGCTATTTTCATTATAGCTTCCCCATTATCATCTATTTCCAAACAACACTCAGAAGTATTCCATTTCCCACAGACGCCCCCCTCTTCAGGTAAAAGATAACCTAAGGCTACCCGATTTTGGTACACTGCAGCCCTGGTCTGAGACAATTGTCTTGCTGTAAGATTCAGTGCCTCAGCTGTCCGGTTGCTTATTATTTCAACCACTGCTTGCAACCGGATAATTCGGTTTAGCATATATATTGGGGTACGGTATCCCCAGCTTCCATCTTGGGCCCAGGTGGCTGGATCATAGTACTCAATTATCCTTTTTGCAGGCCATTCATCATCTTTCCAAGTTTGCATTCCTCCTATGGGAACATTTATTAAACCCCTCTTCTCTCTGTTTAAAGTTTCATACAGAGGTTTCCCCAGATGACTCCCTTTTTCCTTTGGTAAAAGGAAAAATGCTGGTTGAATTATCCCTATTGTACAAGACCCTCTCCATTTAGGCATTAACTCATTATAAGCTCTATTCCCACATATCCAAAATAATCCATCGGGAGCTTTCCATGGTTCATTTACATTGGTAGAGCCAGGATTCTGCCAATATCTCCTTAAATCCCCAATTTCCTCAAAAGGATTTGCTTTGCTTTGATTCTTCCAGCATATCGTTTCATTTCCCAGGCTACAATTTCGAGACCAATATCCATTAGGTGGACCTGGCCACCAAGTAGGAGGAATAGAGGTATTTGATGAATTTACTCGTAACACTAACTTACAAGGGGTTTGCCCAACATACTCAGTAAAATCCAGTTTACCATCATCCCTTGATATGCATACCTACCCTATTATTAAGTGACTTAATACCCATCCTTCTGGTCTTTTTTCCTGAGTTACATGAGTCCTGTTCCATACCAGTAATCCTTCTGGGCTTACACTCTCTCCTCTCCAAGGCCACTGTTCTGCCATTTGAGACCCCCCACATATCCAGCATGATGTGACATTTAATTCCCGGGCTATCTTTTCCATAAGATCTATAACCAGGTTTTTCCCTACTGTTGGTAATTGTAATCCCTTGTCTTTTTTCCTTATTTCTTCATACCAATCACTATTTTTCGGTACCAATTTCTGTTTCTCTTGCCTCCTTTTCAATTCCTGAGTGGCATTCTTAACTAACTCCTCCTTATACTGATCTTGCACTCCCCCTCCATCTGAATAGCCCCACATACCAGCTTGTGTAAAACAGATATTCTGTTCTCCCCTAGGGCAGGAGACAAAGCCTACATCGAGTCCACCTTTCCCTAGGTTAGTTGCTACCCATAACTTCTGCCCTTGGATTTCACATTTTTCCAATTTCGTTCTGTCATAACCCCCAGAATTAACATGAGTGTGATAACTGAGAACATATTGTATCAGTCGTCCTATTCTCACGCCTCATAGCATTTGGTACAGGGGTTGGCCAGGCTAAGTTGGGAACAATAAGTCACCAGTCCTAGCAAGAGGATCAGGTCCAGGTTTCTACACCCTCTGCCTCTCTGGCCTACCAGGTTGCAGCTGGCAGCCGAGTTCATCATCTTCTCGGCAGCAAGGGTAGTGTCCCCCACTTTCCTGTTTTTGCCGTTAGGTGGTGACTTTTGATCGTATTCCAAACTCTTGGCCTTCACTCCCCAGGAGCAACAGGACAACACAGAACTCTATTCTTCCTGTCACTGGTGGACTCTCTAAGTTACCAGCCACACCTTTAGTAAGTACCTCCCATCATTTTTGACTATTCTTCTTGTATTCCTCCAGTGACTGCTAGAATTCTCAACCTAGCTTTGGTTTCCTTATCTTCTATTCTTAAATGCTTATTACACAATCCTGTTGGTAATTTCCCTTCATGGATATGCTTATACCACAGTTCATTACAACCCAAACATCAAATACAGATAAGAGAATCACATGTACAACTTAGTTTAACATGCTTAAATATTAAAACATTCTGATTTTCATTTATACTGAACATTCATATGAACCATACTGATAGTAGTTACATCACCGATCCCGTGTTAATTTCAATTTCAATTCCCCTGGTTCTTGAGTTACTTTCCAGGTTCTTTCTTCCGTCAGGGGTCCTTTAACTCGAGATGCGTGTGTCCATCCTTTCTCTGCAGTCCGAACAGGTGTTTCTGTAGTTAACAAAACAAGAAAAGGCCCCTCCCATCGTGGAGTTAGAGTATCTTCTTTCCAGGTTTTAATTAGTACTTTATCCCCAGGTTGGATTTTATGAATCGGAAACCCTAAAGGCGGAGTCTGATTTAAAATCCCTTTCTCTCTTAGTTCATTTTGATTTTTGTTTACCGTAATCACATAATGTTGGAAAGATAAATCTTCAATTTCAGGAGAGGATGTAGGCATCCACTGAGTAAACGGCATGCCATACAACATTTCATAAGAGGAAAGGCCAGTGTCTGAATTAGGCATTGTCCTTATGTTCAGTAAAGCTAAAGGCAAACACTTTATCCAAGATAACTGAGTTTCAGTCATCAGTTTAGAGAGTTGTTGTTTCAGAGTCTGATTCATTCTCTCTACCCTTCCGGAACTCTGGGGATGCCATGGAGTATGATATTCCCAGGCTATGCCTAAAGCAGATACTACAGCCTTTAGTATTTTGGATGTAAAATGCGTTCCCTGATCTGAATCAATGGCCAGAATCATCTCAAACCTGGGGATGATTTGTTCTAACAGTATCTTGGCCATAAACGGAGCATTAGCTCTTGCTGCTGGGAAGGCTTCAACCCAGTGTGCTAATTGATCCACTATAACTAGCAGATATTTGTGCCGTCCCACTTTTGGAAGTTCTGTATAATCCACTTGGATCCTTTCAAAAGATCTATACGCAGTTTTTCTTCCCCCTGCTTGGGCCCTCCTCATGTTTCCTTTATTTATCCTTTGACAAGTCACGCACCCGTGGGTGATTTGTTTGACTAGTTCAAATATCCCAAAACACCCCAAATATTTAAGAAATTGATCACCCAATGCTCGGGTTCCCCAATGAGTTCTCTGATGCAACTGGTGTAAAATTACCCTAGCATAACTTTTTGGAACCATTTCTCTATTATCTGGTAATACCCACCTATTATTTTTAAGTTGTGCTTCTATCTTTTCTAATTCTCGCATTTCTTTTGGAGTGAACGACTTCTCCCCCGTACTTTCTGATCCGTCTTTCAGAGGCTGTAAAACAACTGGTCTGAAAGGTAGCACTGCTGCTTTCCTGGCTTCTTGGTCGGCAAAATTATTCCCTCTAATTCTTAACCCTGTTCCTCTCTGATGTCCCCTTACATGGACCACTGCTATCGCTGAGGGCTCTCTCAGGGCTTGCAACACTCTGATTATTAACTCTTGGTGTACTAGCCCCTTCCCTTGAGTCCAAATGTGTGCACCACTCTGTAAGCATATTTGGAATCTGTATATATGGTACCGTTTTTCCCTCTTAAAAGTTCTAATGCTCGATATAGAGAAAAAAGCTCACAAGCCTGCGCCGACCACGCAGGGCTTAAAGATCCTGACACGAGAACGCTCATAGTTTTTCCATCTACTATCGCATATCCCGATTTTCGTTTCCTGTCTACCACCCTTGAAGACCTATCAATAAAATACTTTTCTCCTTTTGTTAATTCCTCTTCTTCTTCTAAATCAGGTCTGATTTTAGTCTGTAATTCTATCAACTGCACACAATCATGTTTAGAAGATTCAGCTACATCTCCAAATAGGAATTGTGCTGGATTCCTAGCTCCTGTTGTTTTCAGCTCTAAGTGAGGGGAGCTCAGGAGAATGGTTTCATATTTCAGCATCCAACTATCTGTTAACCATTTCTCTGCTTTCTGTTGTAAGATCCCTCTTACATCATGTGGGGTATAAACAGTTAATTCCCCCCCGAATGTTACTTTCAAGACCCTCAGGAGATAAAGTAGTATGAATATACTGATTAAAACTACCCCTTCACCAGTGGCATCCCCAGTCTTACAACCAGTTTGACTGTTTTCCTTGGTGTCACCAAAGGGAACAAACTCCTGAAATGACAGGTTCCAGAGCACTTAACCCACTAATGTCACCAGTACCTCTCGTCTGTCTCTGGCAAAGCTTCATAATATCTCCAGAGTTCATTCAGGTGACCTACTACCAAGCTGCTCCATTTACATTTCATCTGGTGCCTACAGGAGATGGGCTTGGCTTAGCATCTGCCAGGTCTTACCAGCTGGTGCTCCTTTGCCTTTGTGGTCACCTTCTCAGACATTTCCATGCTGACCTATCTTTGAATCAGGTTTCACATAATTTCTGCCACCTGTGGCCACCTCTGACTATCTACATCATCATTTGAACAACATGAAGTTTCTTTGGTGGAGTGGGTGAGAAGGCAGAAAAGCGACACATAACTGAGGGCAAAGCCTGGGATTTGGAAGACTTGAACTCTAAGGCTATAAAGAAGAGTCTGATAACAAGTGTTTTGTTTTGCAGGTGTAGCTCAGCCTGGAGAACAGGAGGCTGAGCTGTTTGCAACTGCCTGAAAGGAGGTTGGAGCATAGAGGATGTTCACCTCTCCTCTCAAGTAGCATGTGATAGGATAAGAGGAAATGGCCTCATGTTGCACCAGGAAAGGTTTAAGATTGGATATTAGGAGAAATTTCTTCCTGGAAAGGGCTGTCGGGCATTGGAACAGGCTGCCCAGGGCAGTGGTGGAGTTACCATCCCTGGAGGGGTTTAGAAGATGCCACAGATGAGGTTCTCAGGGACATGATTTAGTGATAGAGTTAGGTTATGGTTGGGCTTGATCTTGACGGTCTCTCCCAACTGAAATGATTCTATGATTTAGTTTGAGTGTGGACACCTAGAGTGGCTTCGCCTGCTTCTGTCCTCCAGCAGCACAGTGATCTCCTCACAGCTGGCTCTTGTGTTTGGGCAGAAGTCTATCTAGGTTATCTTTCCAGAATACAGTATTTTTCAGGTCCAAACGTATCTTATATAAATATTTTGTCTTACACTTAGTGGGAGAATCAATATTTATGAAGTTATGCTGTTTCTCAGAGAGATATGTATATACAATAAAGATAGTCATTGTATACACTCTAGATATCAATTTGAAAAGAAGACAAAACAGCCCGTGTTTAGAGGCAGCAAGTGAGCCACATAAGCACTTGTGAAAAAATGTCAGAGCCTTCAATCTGTTGCTATTTTCTGTAGGTCTGCTTATCATCATGACTCAAAACATATTTTTTCAGACTCCTTCTGTTACTTTAGAGAGCCTGCACAGTGATTTTTATAGAACAGCAGTCAAGGGCAAAAAAAATTTACTTCGTAATTTTAACTGGCAATCAGATTATATGAACAGATCTTGTTAATTAGATCTCATGGAATGGTGACATCGTTAGGGCGAATAGCAACATAACCTTTGAGGAGCAAGGCAAAGAGTCACTCACCAGTCTTTAAAGCAAATATTAGATCATCAAACTCTTGTGATTCCTCATCAGCAACCAACGAGCCGGTACTAAATCCTCTAGAAGGGTGGAAAACGTTGCCGTTCTGTGGGCTCTGCTTAAAGGCAGCACTAGCTTGACTGGCAGGCTGCAGGGATGCCTGCTCCCAGTCTGCAGGCACCTGCAAAGGTTAAGTGAAAACTACAGTACAGAAACTAGAAATCATGACCAGAGTCCAACTCAGGACCAAAGGATTTGGCATCCAGCTATTCTGTCACTTCAATAGTGAACTAGGTAGCCCTTTAAAAAATAAAAATAATAAAAAAACCATATATACATATATATATATAAATAAATATATAAAACTTGGTTACAAGTAATTTAATCTTGTGGTCTTGATGCTTCTCCCAGCCATTTCAAGAAGTTGAAAAAATATTGCTATTTCTGAACACTGCCTCCTGTTATGGATAATTTTAAATTAAGGGACTGAAAGGTTCCAGTTCACTCCTCTCTTACCAATGCCTCTTCCTCTGCTGGACCCCGCTTCTCCTTTCTATAGCCACTAATAATTATTTTGCATTGTATGATCTACAGTTGGCAACATGCTGCTTCCTGTGTTTACCAATAGAATATTTTAAAGCAATTTGCCAGTCTTTGAACGTTCTGGTGGTGGCATACAGCCCTATAGTTTCGATATCAACTTTGTGATAGTTTATTTTTTGTGCCGCTCCTGTTTATTTTTTGAGCGGCACCAAAAACTGGAATTCCATTTCATAGGAAAAGAGGTAGTATTGAAAATCTACCTCCCCCTTAAATGTGATGAAAAGACAAAATAGTGAACTCTAAAAAAATATATATATTTTTGAATAGTCAAAACATATTTTCTTGTTTTATTGCTCATCTACCATTTAGGAGCTCAGGAACATGAAAACTTCCCATGTAATGCTGAGATGCTGTGCTGTCCACTAAACTGAGGGGTCAGGCACAACCTTAAATGAGGTGCTAAGAAGTTGAATAAATCTAGTGATCTGCCAGGAGGAAGCTGAGGAGCTTTAAAATACAGACAAACCTGCCAGGTGAGCAGCTTGGTTTCCACAAAAGTTACTACTAGAACTGGCAGGTTCCCTTGAAATATCTCAATTCCATTAAATCAGTGTTTTTCCTGGAAAAAAAAAAAACAAACCTGTTTAACTGGAAAATTTTCAACTAGCTCTATCAACTTGTACCTAGCAGCAAAATCACCTTGGTTTACTACAGACAGTGAAAAGTGATACTAGCAGCATTCCAGCTCCGGCAACAAAGAGACTTAAAACAATCTCCCTCAAAGTATCACCTCCCCTCCCCTCCTCTTCTTCTTCCTTTTATCATTTTTTCATTCCAATTTTATTCTATTCTATCAAAACTTCCAGAAATTTTGCACAGCGTGACTTTGGAAAGCTGAAGACTTAAAACTCATCTAACACCTATAGTAAGCTGAATTAACTTGCTGTTTTGATTTCGCATTACCTAGTTTTGGCAACACTTTAACCAGCCTCTATAACAAACTGAAGACTCAAGTAGAAAGGAGGAAATTCTGTACCGGCGATGTTGCCAAGGAATTGTAAATTCACAGAATGGCTAAAGATAAAAATTTTTATGGAAAAAAAATCTTCCCCTCTCCAAAGCCAGATGATGATGATGATAATAATAATAGTTATTATTATATGTATATATTTTATATTATATTTATGGAAGCTTTCTATATTTTTATATATATTACATATTATTTATTTTTATATATTTATATATGTTATATATTTTATATTTTATATTATATATTTAAATATCATTATATATACTAATAAGATATTAGTATATATTTTTATACTTTTATATAAATATATTATAATATATAATTATTAATAATTATTAGTGTATTTAATATAATATAATATAATATAATACAACATATAGTATATATAACATAACATTACATAACATAACATAAATTATAATATATAATAATATTATAATAATTAATATTATATAATAGTAAATAATAGTAATAAATTATTATTATTATTATCATCATCATCATTATAATTATCATTATCATTATTCTTATTCCTGTGTATTACATATAGTGCTGCAGTTAAATCTCCAGGTACACTTCCAACACACAAGGTAACGACCATAGAGTCACTGGTACCTCTTCCGTAGCGCTGATGAGGTTCTGAGTGGACTTGCTGATCTCTCCACCCGCCGCCGGCAGACCACTGCCATGTGTGAAGAAAGGCGATCCCGGAGCTGCGTGCCCGTTCATGTCTACAGTATAACTTGCTTTGACAGGGCAGCAAAGTTGGTTGTGCAGGATGAAATACACCACAAAGACATAAAGACCCTGAAACAGAGGAAAAGTGTAGATCAGAGTTCGAAGGTGGTCATGGCGAAGTCCTACGTGATGCCTTCCCTTCGCCAGCAGTTCATGCCTCAAAGGGCTGCAGCGCGTTTCTATGGAAAACAAGAGATGATGCCACTGACTGTCAGAGACCTGGAAGTTATAAGAAAGTTCATATCCTGAGGCCCACAGCTAAACACACAAACACACAAAACCCAATGCAAAAGAGTTATTGAAAATGTTGCAAAACAAAGCCAAGATCTCAACAATAATAAACCCAACTTTAGTTTCACAGTTGTCATAATAGTGAAAATGTGGTTAAGCGCCACCCTCACAATAGGATTTGGCTGCTGGCCCCTAGCCACAATTCTTTATTTCCTTACTGACCTGCTGGCTCTTTGAATTCTTGCCCCAATTTCCATCTTGTGCAAACTGCACAGCTGCCGTCACAGCTACCAAGTTGTGACTATAAATTAGGTTCTCTACGATATCCACAAATTCAGCACTGTCTTTCATTTGTGATTACTACAAAGCCCCTGCTGTATCCCTCTGCAGTTCTTCTTTAAAACTTGCTAATTCTGACCTTTAGACTTAGCCAAGAAACAAATTATAACCATGGCTTTTACTTTTTTCTTTTTTTTACAAAGAAATACAGTAATTGAACTTCTGATTATGACATCTGACTTTCTCGAATTTTTAAGTTGCACTAATACCGAGTGAAAAGAATCCATTTCAATTGATAATCAACCAGTTCACTAATTACTAAAGAAGGGGTTAACCAAAAGAGTACAGAAAGAAGACTTCTGAATTCTTCCCAATTGCTGCAATACAATTACATTTGAATTGGGTTTTTTTTGTACTTCGCGTTGTCTTCTAGAACCCTGAAACCAACTGCCCTAAACAGAACAATTTATTGGAAAGGTACTCATTGGCATGAAAGCAATAAATGGGATTATAAACAGTAAGGAGTTTCATCTAATTGTATTTGAGAACTCCTAATGAAAGGAATTTTGAAGATACACAGGGAGTACAAATACCCAAGAGGTATGCTTATTTCCATCCCTCTAGGACAGGCAGCAGCACTTCATGATCCACAGATTTATAATTTCTGATTCCAAAACTATATGACAAAGCATTGTGATCCAAAGTGACATATAACAGAAGTTAATGGGATTCAATGGGATTTCAGTCTCAGATGGTCAAACACTGGAAATATCCTCATACAGTTGCTATTAAGACATAGAGATCCATGTGCACCTTTTTTTTTAACAGTGGACCAACAAAAAAGTGTTAAAAACAACTATTTTGAGAAAACATTTTTCCATTTTTCTAGATTATTGTGGTTTTTTTCACAAGTACCCACAGCAGTTAACTGAAATTTATTTTTGATACATGTAAGTGAATACATTCGAAAAATCTGATGCAAACACATGTTGCACTTAAAAGACACTAAAAAGGAACAAAGATTTCCTTTCATTCTATAAACAAATCCAGTGACTCTGATGTAGGTCAAGCATAATGGGTTCAGCAAATGTATTTCTTTTAATTTAAGATGTTTAATGGATGTGAAAGGATAAAACCCCCAAGAAGAACAGATAACAGTGATGACACTGAATTCAGAGCAGCCTCTGGCGTTTTGGTCCCTGAGGACCTAGCCACAAAAGTTGCACACACATTTCAAGCGATTTTGTACTTTTCAAGAAAAGCCATTAGCTGAAAATGCTGCACAGCCCTGTCTTTCAGAACCACAGGGACATGAGGCACTGGCGTGCAAGGCCCACGCTGTGTCACGCTCCTGAGCAGCTCCGAGTGTGGACACTCACTCTTTTAAAACAAATAAACATGAAATAAAATGCTGTAATTAATAGAATATTTTGGGTTGGAAGGGACCGTCCCAGCTCCCCAGTGCCACCCCTGCCATGAGCAGGGACATCTTCACCAGCTCAGGTTGCTCAGAGCCCCGTCCAGCCTGGCCTGGGATGTCTCCAGGGATGGTTCATCCACCACCTCTCTGGCCAACCTGGCATAGGCTCTTACCACCCTCAGGGACAACAATTTCTCCCTCGTGTCCAGTCTGAATCTCCCTCCTTTAGTTTAAACCATCACCCCTTGTCCTGTCACAACAGGCTCTGCTCAAAAGTCTGTCCTCATCTTTCTCATGGGCCCGTTTTAAGTAAGAAAAGGCCACAATAAGGTCTCCCTGGAGCTTCTCTTCTCCAGCCGAACACCCCAACTGTCTCAGCCTGTCCCCCAGCAGAGCTGTTCAGGCCTCAGATCATTCCTGTGGCTTCTCTGGCCCCTCTCCAGAAGGTCCATGTGTGTCCTGTGCTGAGGACCCAGAGCTGGATCAGCACTGCAGGGGGTCTCACCAGAGCAGGTATCTCCTTCAGCAGCATCTCCCTAACTCAGCCTGGACTCCTGATTTAACTCTCTGTGTGCTTCAGACATTGCTATTTCTGAGGAACCTACCAGAACAACAGAAATGCATTTTGATATGCAAAACATCCTTGCTCCCACTCCCCCTGCTGCCACCACTTCTGCCCCTCGCTGTCATGCAGAGACTAAGACCCTTGTCCTGGGCAGCACTCTTTGAAAATATTACAGCAATGTCTTACAAACAGAAGCTTATACCTAACAAAACCCAATGCTGCCAAGGAAGTTAGCTGGAAAAAAGATGGAACCTTCTTTGACTCATTCCCATCCAAATCTAGAGTCTCAAGAAGACACACTCTGTAGAGCTGACTTCCTACGTGCCACCACTGCGGTTTTGTTTGAAGTATCTAAAGGGGTTTGTGGTTTTATTCTCACCACCCTGCATCTCTATTAGAAACCAGTGCAACTGAATGTTGGGAAATCAAAACAAGGCAAATGGTCCTGCCCAAACAATACTGAGTTACCAACAATCATACACATGAAGATGCCATGGATCAAGTCATATTGATCCATTCTTATTTTATCACCAGCAGCTACCGGGCTGTTTATTCTCAAAGAGCATGGGCAGGATGCAGACACTCGGGTTGTGTCACTGCAACCACAGCTTTCACAGTCTCAGCGGGTTTTTTTTTTTTCAAAAGCACTAGTTTGAGAATTGAATTGTCCTTCATCACACTTTTGACAGTTGTGTTCTTTTTCATTTCGACCTTTAACACTGTAAAAATAGTCTTAAAGCACTATGAAAACAAGACTGTTGGTATTGTAATATTTCTCTGTGTTTATCATATAAACAACTTTGGCCAAGTTGGCACCACTTTATTTTTCCAGAGACACGCAGACATCGTCCTCGCCAGTTGCAGCAAGTATGAAATGCAGAGAAATGTCACGTTCTGTTGACAGGTCTGCCAGACCTGCGGGATGTTAAGAGAAGAAACATACACACTCCAAAGGGATCGAAAGAAGGCAGGTCTGGGTATTGAAGTTAGTAATACAGGCAATGACACCTCTGTTAAAAATGTGGTAAATATTAATGTTGTATTCTTAAGAAGATTTCATTAAAATACCCACAAAACCTCAGCCTAGTACTAACAGCCTCTGCTGTTGCATATAAACCCAGAGCCATTCTCTTCAGCCCACAAGCATGCACGGAAAGGCCAAAATAAACTATTGGGTCTCAGAGTGAAATGACTGACCTGAGAGCTTGACCTGGGCTCTGTGGAAGCAGACTGAATGACTAAGCTAAAGAACTAAGGCTCTGGAGGATTTAATTATAATACTACACAATTTCTCTGCACTGAGCCCACAGGGCCGCTCACAAAATATTTAACCCCATGTCATTTACAGTTATGTTATGATAGTACATTTAATACAACATCACAGTAAAAGATAAGAGGAAAAATCGTTAGTAACGCACTTCCCTTGGAAGAAGGTGAGAACTGCTTCAAGCAGACAATTAGGCTGTCCCAAAGGTGGGAGCACAGACAGGCAACATAAAGTTCTTCTCAGATGCGGTGGCCTCTTGAAAAACATCTGTAAGATATTGTTGTTAAAGGCTGTTGGTTATTTTACTGATATGTGCTGATGGAAGACAATTTAAGCTTTTGTTACTTCACCTCAGCAAGCTGCTCTGTACATCTGCTCTTTTGCACTGTTACGTTAAGAAAGAAAATGCCCAGAAAACCCACACCTACATCTGTTTGAAGGAAAGCTCACATGCAAAAGAGTCCACTGGGATCTTTTCAGCCAGCGAGGTGGGAACCCTAACAAGGTATCTTTTCCTTTTAAATATTTGGTAACTTTAGGCTTTAAAAAGTAATTTCCAACATCTAGTAATAAAAGCTAGTGAATAATGTGCCATTAAGTCTGAAAATTCAGGCAAAGGGTAATAAAAGTTTTTAAAAATTGAACTTGATTTCTCCATAGCTGTTTGAGTTGGCGCTACAGACCTCCATGTTTTTAATTTAAAATATTAAGCAGGAAGAGAGTATACATTATTATGGAATTATCACATCTCCTTTCAAAAAAAGGAACATTTATTTTATATTCGAGGTTTTACAGATTCTCTAGGGCTAGGAATAGCAAAAGATAACACCTTTCTCCTTTTGATGTGGAAGACCAATATTGATGTAATTAGGATAGAATAGGGATGATAACCATTGGTGAAGCTGTTGCTCAGGCTGGCAGAGAGTTAAAAGAAGAATTATGGGCAGGACAATGTAGCATCACCATGGGTTTGAAATTAGGGCTCTGCTCCATGCATGCGGTTGCACAGCGGCGATAACGACGGAACACAAGGATTCCTAACGAAGTTTCTGAATATACATTTCCCAGCTGTCCAGTTGAGAGTGGAGACGTATTTGGGGACATGCCTCTGAAAAATTAGAAATGCACCTGCCCACAGAGGTTATTTGATCTTTGTGCATGACCCCATGCTGCTGCAGCATAGAGCCCATGGACAAACAGAGCTCTTGATAGTTATTTATGTTGGGTCCTTGAGTACCAAAATACCCACAGAAACATGAATTCATGGGTTGCATGGAACTGCGGTAGAAATATTTCTGACATTACAATACCCACTGAAAAGTTCCATCAGAAGCACACAGGAGTTATGTACTACATACATGTCTTATTGTTATATACCTTTTGTAGGGACAAGCAATGCTGATAAGAGACCAGACAGCTATCAAAGAGGAGGAAAGAAGGAAAGGGAAAGAGAAAAGGAAAGGGAAAGGGAAAGGGAAAGGGAAAGGGAAAGGGAAAGGGAAAGGGAAAGGGAAAGGGAAAGGGAAAGGGAAGGGAAGGGAAGGGAAGGGAAGGGAAGGGAAGGGAAGGGAAGGGAAGGGAAGGGAAGGGAAGGGAAGGGAAGGGAAGGGAAGGGAAGGAAAGGGAAGGAAAGGGAAGGAAAGGAAAGCAAAGGAAAGGAAAGGAAAGGAAAGGAAAGGAAAGGAAAGGAAAGGAAAGGAAAGGAAAGGAAAGGAAAGGAAAGGAAAGGAAAGGAAAGGAAAGGAAAGGAAAGGAAAGGAAAGGAAAGGAAAGGAAAGGAGGAAGGAAGGAAGGAAGGAAATGGAGGGAGAAAGGGAGAAAGGGAGGAAGGAAGAAGGAGAGAGAGGAAGCAATAAAGAGAGAGAGAAAGAAAGAAAGAAAGAGACAAAGAAAGAAAGAAAGAAGGAAAAAGAAAGAAAGAGAAAAAGAAAAAAAAGAGAGAGAGAGAGACAGAGAGAAAGAAAAAGAAAGAAAACGAACTTCCTAAAACTTGATGATTTTTGAGTGTATGAATGGAAATAAAACTATATAAAGAGCAGTAAATTTAAGTAACTGAAAAACCTCACATAAATTGAGAAAATATTTCATCTCACTTTTAACTGTATCTAAACAAAATCCTAACTTTGGAGTGGTGCATCACAAGCAGCAGTCATGACTTAAACAAAATTCTAGGCACACTTTTATATCTGTGTTTTTCATACCACCTGCTATCCTATTGAACCACTGACACAATAAATCCCCGCAGACCTTGTGGGTCTCATATGTTACACGACTTGCTTTCAACATCCTGTTTTACTTCTTGACCCTATTGCGTGAATTGGCGTCTTGAAACTGGCAACATTAATATACACAGAATAGTTATATGGCAATATGTAATGAATAATTAAATGTATTGCAAGGAGAATAAGCTACTTTTTTTTTTTTTCTCCATTTAAAAAAATACTTCTGACGTACATTTTGGAAATGTTTAGATTTCTCCTTAAGGAAACTCCCATCTTTTGAATTCAAATCTAAAATAAATCTGTTATGTGAAACTATATCTTTTTAATTCATTTTTATTTGATGAGGTGTAAGAATTTTTAATACAGGTAAATCAAACATGGTAACACACCCATTTCTCTTGTAAAAACGGCAGAAGAACTTGCACACTATGAATTTGGATACATCTATTTTTATTTCCTCATCATTTCCCTGTTTCCAGACATAATTTTGTCATCTGTGATATACTATCCTCTGTTCTATAAACAGTTCCATAATGTGCAGTATAGCATTGAATTCAGTGTCATGCAGCACTGAGTCCAGCTGAAGCACTTGCACGTTTAAAATTCTGCAAAAGGCTATTTGCTTTTTTTTAAAACTCATAATCAACATCTAGTCTGTATTTGATTTTTTTTCAGACGAAAAGAGCTTTGCTTTATCAATACGTATACTGCAAGAGAAAACCTAAGCTTTGAGGGTCACCTCTAATAACAACAACAACAACAACAAATCAATATTATGGTTATATATATGTTTTTTTTTCTTTTAAGTAGAGTTAACAGATACAGAAAATTGAAATACACAATATTTTTGCAAAGGCTGCAGATATTTCAGTTTTACTGCTATAACTATCCCAGTAATATATCACATACAAAAGCAAGCGACTTTCCCAGTGTATTAGCTATGAAATTAAGTCTATGCAATTGTACTGCTATTGTTTCAAAACAATGCATCCCTTGGTTTAATTTGCATTTATTTCAGAAATAAACAGAACACAAAATTAATGCTTCTGCTGAAGCTGAGATGCCCAGTATATGAGTGGGGGAGACAATCCCCAGCTCTGCGAAAGCACCGAAGGAAAAGGTGCCATCTCTTACCTGCAGGCTGTTGAAGATGATGAAGAAGACCAACATCCAGAGGTGCCGGTAAGCCAGGTGCAGTCCTCACCACAGCCAGGTGACAGAAATCAGGGCAAAGAGGTACAAGACCAAGGGGATCTCTGAAAACCACAAACACAGAATTTCAGCTGTCTGAGCCCTGGGGAAAAAACACTACTTATTTTTAAGCATCACCATTGCAGGACCCAGTTCCGCTGTTTCTGGCCAACCTTGGAGTTTGTTCTGCAGCAATGGGCAGCCCTTCACCTGCCCCAGCAGTTGGGGTTCCCAGGGCTTTAGGGAACCCAAAGAGGACCAGGAGACCACCAGAAGGGCATGGCCAGATATAGGACATGGAGATGGAGGGGCCAGGGGGGCACAGCCCAGCTCGGCAAACTAGGCGTGTGTGGTTTGCAGGTGGGACGAGCACACGTGGGGTCAGAAAACACGCTGACCTCGGGGGGAGCACGGGAGGACTCCTGGCAAGTGCTGGAAATGTCGGGACGAAACACTTTTTCAAGAATTGAGAGGAAAAGGGAAAGGAAAAAAAACCTCCAAACCATTATCAATACAAAAACTGCCATGGCTCTGGCAATTTACAGAATTACATGGAAATTACAAGAATAGCTTATTCTCTGACTTTTTTGTTAATTTTAGTGCAAGTTGAACATGAGAAGGCATCTGGCCCTACAAAACTTTAAAGTGACAACCTCCACTCAGCCAAGTAGCCCCACAACGACAGACTTTGCACCAGTTAACTCCACTCGCCTTCAAAAATAGGTGCAGGATCCATCCTTAAGCGCACATAAATACAACGGCATTTTGTATTCCCCACTGTATTTACAACATGAAAGGAATGCTGGCAGGAAGCCACGTCCGCATGGACAAAGTTTGCAGAAAGGGCAGCAGAAATTACCTTTCGCCCCCACGCGCTCCTGTTGCTGACCCCACCGTGTTGACCGTATTCGTGGGGATGCTCCAAAGTCCATGTTTGAGGAGCTCGGCCTCGCACTGCCCCTCTTTTGATTAATTACGTGGCATCAGCAAAGAGTGGGGACGCACTTTTGGCAGACGGCATTCCCGAAACAGCAGTTTGGGGGCACTTTGGGCATTTGTTTAATACTGTACAAATGCCGAGTACATCCTGAATGCAGGAAAAAGCCAAAGTCAGGCAGTAGATGCTTCAGGGCTGTAACTATTTATTTGGCAGAAATGTGTGTGTATATTTTTATAAACAAGGAAATGACTTGAAGCGAAGCACAATGCGAGAAGATACCGTGTTCCTAAAGTTTATTACAGCCCAGTATCGCTCAGTAAAACCTGGGGTGCAAACCTCAGCCTGGGCTGTTTTGCAACCGCTGCTTGATAGTATGACATAATGTTTAAGAAAGACATGTATTTCCTTAATGAATTATAGTGAGATACTGCGTTACGCATATAAATTAATATTAGCGTAGTGGTAGCCTAGGACTAGAGGAAATAAAACCAAAATATTAAAATAAGCTTAGCTCTTTGGAGCAGTTAACAAAGTCATGATTCTTCTATGGAGAAAAAACCAAACAAATAAACAAAGGCAAACAAAAAACCCCATCAACTTACTCGGTTTTACTGGAATAAAAAGGACATAACAGCATTAAGAAAATCAGATTCCCTAAGGAAATGTGTTTGAAAGCTCAGTTTTAATCATTGCTAAGGTACTCCTGTTTTCCCATTGATGTCTGAGGACACGATGTAAATCCTTTGTGGTTTGGTCATTTGTAAATGGTGCTGTTTCTGTGGTCTCCATGGATGGAGGATGCAGCACTGTGAGCAGCTGGGAACCTCCAGTAGGACATGAGGAGGCATTGTGGTGTGTATCGGTGCATTGGAATGGCATTAGAGTCACGTATTTCATGTCACGGGAGATCTAAAGTATCTGTACGTGATCATTACATACAACACAGGACCTGTGGAAGATCTACTGCTTATGAAGAGATAGATGGAGGCCAGAACGGATAACCGTGGTTTTCTCAAATGACAGCTGATGCTCATTAAGCAGCTGAATCACTTCTCCCACGGGGAGGTGCGGTCTGGCCAAAAACCATTAATGGTCTGAGACTTCCCGAGAATCCCTGATCCAGAACATAACACTAATAATATATTTGGGTTTTTCAAAGCAGCATCAGATTAAGGCTCTGCACCTCTGTTATTTGTCGGGGAGGAACTTGATTTCACTGGATGAGTAGAATGGAAATGCAACGTATTTCTCAAACCTCACTCCAGGGTCACTAGTATTCCTTACATGCAAAGCATCTGTCCCAAAGTCCCTTGGGCACTATCAAAAAACTCCTTGTGGCCTTGACAGATGTTGAAACAAGCTTTTCTCTAACAGCTACTAACATACATGACCAACATAAAAATGCTTTTACAATAATTAAAAGTGCAAAGCGTTCTAAAGTACCAGGTGGTCCAGTAAGGTGCAGAGCATCAAATATTTCTTTTAAAACCACAGTATGTACACTAATGAATCCAGATACTTTCTAGATATGTACTTAAAAATGTTGACAAAAATCAGCAAAGAACTTGTAATCTCAAAGTACTGAGGTTATAATAATAAAAAAATTACCAAAATAAAAAAAAAAAGAAAACATACATCAAGAAATGTTGCTCTTTGTAAATGTAATTCTAAAGGTAAATTCAACTATTACCTGTGGAGTAACTAATTATTTGTTCACATATATTAATGGAATGACACAATCTTATTGCTTAGATTGCAAATTAATGCAATAAAATTTAGCTGCTTGTGAAGTTCAACTGAAGGAATGGACAGGCAATTAACTATTGGCAATGCGCACAATTCTAATACTGTACATAAACCAAAGCTAAGAATTAAAAGAATTATCTCAGGATGTTGAATAATGATTTGGCTTTTGCATTACTTTGCAATGTGGTTCAGCTCAGGTGGGTGGCAGGAGAGGGAAGAAAGCAAATTGTGTAGGACAAATTGCAAGCAGTAGAACATGCCAAAAATTAACACCATGATTTCTGCTGATGTAAATATTACCTGAGGAAAAATAACACAATACTAATCAGAACCCAGCACCTCCAGATTGTTGAAACCAGAGCTCACTGAAATAGCTGTGTACACAAAGCTAAAGGAAATGGAGCAATATATCTAGATCATATAATTTTGATGTACAATGCTCTGGCTTTGCTATCTTCAAGTGTAGGTGAGGAGGAAAATTGATAAATTCAGAGCCATTTCATTGGAATAAAGTTAGCACATGTGATACAGAATCAAGCTCACTGAAGCTAACAAGAACTCCATGGGGAGTACCTTCAGTAATTCAGGTAAGAGTTTATGTAATTAATACTACTCAGTACAAAGAAGTCAATTTATGTATGCATTATAACATTAAAGATGGCCTGAAGATACCTGCTTTTTGCCAGATGCTGAATGTATATATAATTTACAATTCAGCTTTTACTCTGTCAGTAACAATCATTTCATTATCAGTATTGTAAAGGGTTAATACAGAGTTGAAACTCTGTCAGCACTTAAAGTCTCAACTATTTGAGTTCTCTTAACCCATTTTGATCAGACAATTTGTTGTAGTTAATAAAAAAAAAAAAAGCACAATTAATAAAACATATATCAGAAAATCAGCAACAATGTCTCTTCCATTTGTAAAACCAGGCCTGCATAAAGTAGAAGGATGCCAATAAATAGGCTTGAAATGAACCAAAATAGGCAGTCTAGCTATAGGTGGTTTCCTTCAATGGAAAGAAAACCAACGGCTCCCTCCCAAACAAACTCAAAGGGTATTTTTGAGCAGGTGAACCTTCACTGACAAGAATTTTGCTCTAAACCCAAGTGCAAGGAGTCACCCTAAGACTATTTGAGCAAACCTTGGAACATAAAAGACCGCTGTGGAGCAGCCAACTCAGCATCAGTGTGATGTAGGGGAAACATCATCAAGCAGCTCTGTTGGGCATTATATATTCAAATCATGCTGATCCACACTTTTTTTTTGACACCATTATCACATCTTTTTTTAGTACTAGGAATGAAGAAAGGTTATATTTAAGCAACAGTCAGTCCACCCACTCCTTAAATATATATAATATATATATATGTATGCATGCATACATCACCATCCTGACTGTTCATGTCTCTCGCTGAAATATCTCCCCTTTTGCTTAACTACAAGCTTGAGAAAAATTGTCTGAGTTGACAACTCAATACAGATAAATGCAGCTTATGCAGAACTAGTTGCAGGTTTTTAGAGCTCGAAAACTTACCATAGTCCAGCTCGTTATTTGATGAGGTGAAATTACATACATTCAATTTACCAAACAACTAAATGTGTCCACTGTTTCTTGTTTCTTACCCATTGCTGAGAAAATAATATTTTCCTTATTAACTTATGTGTAAAATTTATTTTTCTGCAATGCTTACTGTTCTGAGGGCTGCAGTACACTGGAATTGGTTTTTATGGGTGGTAAAACTGTGGTTTTACTACAGAAGGGGAGTCCTTAGAATAAACTCAAGATTTTGTTCAGCAATTTACATAAAAATAATGCTGGTGAGAATGTGAAAAATAGGCTGCAATATTTTCATGATGGGTTTGGATTAGATTACAAAATTCATGAACCAGGGAAAGTATTAAAGTGCTGGAAAAACTGGCTTGCCTCAATGGGAACTTAATAGGAGCTGTACTGGATATGAACAAAAGTTTATCTGGCCTTGCCTCCAACGAGGACCAAAAAAGCTGCCCAGATGTGATATTTCTCCCAGCATTTTCCCCATTTACAATTCGGGAGCTTCCTGAACCAGACATAGTTTCTATTCAGTAATCTTCAGGGGACTTCTCTTTCACAAACTCATCTTGCACTAATTATGGTGAACTTGGATAATTCAGAGTATCTCGTGGCAAGGAACTCCAAAGAAGCAGTGTAAGATTCAGGTAATAAAATGCCAGAGTGCTGGGCTGCTTGCCTTGTGTTTATTGTTTGGTTTCTTTATAGCAGAAGCAAGAACAAGAAACGGAAGGAAACAAGAAGACCTAGAACATTTCCAAACAGCTATACTTTCACCTTTAAATCTGTAACAAAATAAACACACAGAATTATGTTTTTGAAATAAACCTTACAATGGAAAACTACGGTGAAGAGTTTTAAGTTCATCTTCTGTTGAGCTACCGTGTACTGACCTATGAAGAGAAATAATCTAATAGTGGGGCTCCTGTCTACACCTTCATCTACTACAACCTGCAGGTTGCAGCAGCTCATCGAGGTCCACAGAGAAGTTTACCACCACAGGACTGTGGTCCAGCCACCCTCTTCAACAGTTGTCACATCTATGTGCCCAAAAGGACCGGAAAAATAGTGAGAACTAACTTTTATAACACTGGATGAGAATGCTTAAAATTTATTCATAGCTGGGGCCTGGAATGGATTCTGCCAGTGAGTAGTGTTGGTTTAGACACTGCAGAGAAAGAAGAGTCAAGGAAAAATAATTTTCTAGTGTCAAAAGTACCCTGAACACTAACTCACTTCATATGCAGGATACACCAATTTTGGTGCATGGGAAGGAGGTACCTGCCAAACTCTGCCCCTGCACCTGACAGCACTAACAACTCTGTGGCCTCTTGGTAGTCCAAGGATGGGATGGTGAGGAGGAATGAAGAAGAAATAAATGGAAGAAGCTGCAAAGAGGAACAAGAAGGCAACGAGGAGCCTTGCAGTGTTCTCCATGCTGATCCACTATCACGCCTTTGATGGTTCACCTAATGGTAAGTTGAAGATTGAGGTGGAATTATATATATGTCATGGTAATTTCAGCTAACGATGGGACAGTTCACATTGCTGACCTCTTATCCCTGTGTAGTGCCTGTCAATTATGAAAGAATAATCTGATGGTGCCTGCCACAACATCTTTTACCAGGGAAGGAAGCAGCAATGAAAATCCTCCTGCACGATTTCAGTCAACAACAGCCTGTGGTTCATAGTAAAATATTCTTTAAAAATGCTTTCTTGCTATATATTTTCTACTTTACAGTTAGGGAAAAACAATGGATGAGCACTTGGGCAGAGAGAAAACCTACTCTGTGAATGAACCAACAACTCACTTGAACAAAGGCACCAAAACAGAAATAACTCATAAGACCTATGAAATGACATCAGCTCATTGCTCTGAGAAAATCCGTAGCACCACTAGGAAAAATAACTGAAATGAACTCAAAACAACACACTGCTTTTATAGATTGCCAGCACTGGAGCTCTCTTTAGGACATCAGGATTAGTCCCTTCAGAACACCGCGTTCAGTCAAGCAGGTGGGTTTTGATGATGTTTTTGCTACTGCTAGCCAGACAAAAGCATAACTTTTCAGTTCAAATTAGATTATTTACTTTGGAGTGTAATATATTACCTTCCTCCTAGAATAGAAATGTAATTCAAAAGAAAATAAACTCCATATTCTGGAATTGAAAATTTTCCATTTTTTGTCAGTAGGGTTAGAACTATTCCTTAACTTTATGTATTCAGACTGTTTCATTACAAAACTGTCAAGCAGACTACCTGAAGGTTTTCTTCAGTCTTCCATATCTGATATCATAGATAAAATTCTCCAGGACAATGACAACGACTCTGAGCAATGAAAAACATTAGATCAAACAGAAATTAATAAAACTGGAAATTATTAAATACTATTAAAACTCTGAAGTGTAATGCTAAGTGTGCCTTCGCGGTAAACACCTAGACAATTTAACTATGGAAAATAATGCACTATGCTTTAATAATTTGTCCAAATGCTTGTATTCTCACCACTGTGTTGGACCATATTACGTCTTTTTTTTATTGCCTGAAGTGTTTATTTTTTTTTTTTTCTAAAAATAGGAAAGTCAATAAGAGAAGCAATTGAATAATATGGATTCAAAGATCTCTGAGTTTACCTATAAATATTTACTATGTGCCTTTCCCTTAGGTTGTTAAACTGATAATACACTTTAATTGCTTTTAATTATTCTTGGCTAGGCACGAAGATCTGCTGCAAAAACTGAAAGATCTTAACAAACATTTTTTTCTAGGTGATTGGGGAGAATGTATTCCTTCACAGAATTTCACCAGTTTGTGGGAGACTTAAATTAGTAAAACATTTACAGGCTGTTGCTTAAGAAATGATGGGTTAAACTTAGCAACATAACTATGAAAATACCACAAGACCTTTTTTTTTTTCCCTGATAAACTTGAATAACCATGTTCCAAATCCTGCTGCCTCCATTTTCAATTGCCTTTGACAACTGTTGTAGAAAGGGAGTTTGATAACATGACTTTGTTGCCAAAACAATGTAGCTAACAGATTTCCTCAGAGTTCAAAGGAAAAAATACCACCACCACCACCAACGTGTAATCAGTGACTCATGACAAATCCTCTCATTCCAGATTGGGAATGTTAAATATGTGCAGAATTTAACAGTAGCTGATACCGAAGATCAGGAATCTGGTAGGC
The DNA here is from genome assembly GCF_963082525.1 of Nesoenas mayeri. Classification (NCBI taxonomy): domain Eukaryota; kingdom Metazoa; phylum Chordata; class Aves; order Columbiformes; family Columbidae; genus Nesoenas; species Nesoenas mayeri. The sequence continues at coordinate 356,146 of NW_027660043.1, forward strand.
ACATGTCCATGAAATCCAACTGGACAAAACTATTCATAATTTTTAAAGACAAGAAGCAGCAAAGCTGTTAAAATATTGGTTTTGCTTCCTTTTTATTTTTTGATCTGCTGCTCCTTGTGACAAGGAAGAGTTTGAAACTAAAGAATACCTCCCAAAAAAGAAGCACACCTCCCATTAAGCATAAAGAATATATACATAGAAGACTGACCTCTCTAACCTTTCCACTAAATCTCAGTTTTTTGGCAAACTTTGTCATACATCTTTAAGACACCTTATGGTATAATCAAATGAAAGACCAGCCATCTTATTTTAGCTCATGCTATTACTGTTATATAGGGAAATCCCAGAATTACAGAAAAAAAAATTAAAAAAAGGTTTGAATTTGCTTATCTCCATATAATAAAACTATTCAGAAGTATTATGCAAAATATTGAATGAGTGCTAAATTCACAACTGTACAGACATAACTCATGCAAATTAACTTGCTTCTGCAGATTTCTTTAAAGGAAAAAGCTAATTTGGGCATGTGAAACAGTGCAAACAATGTAAATTGCATGAGTGCAGATGATGCATTACGTTATTATCCTCCTCAGATCTTTGTTCTTTATTTCAGCTTGTAATTATCCTTGTGCATTTTGTCTTAACTGTGTATGTAAAAATCACAGAGCTAAAGATTTATTTTTCTCCTAATTACAAAAAATATTAAAAAGACCCTGGAGCACTACAAAGACTAAAATATTATATCCAATACATGACCGTGATTAATACTGTGAGTACTTTACATAACTCTTAGTTCAGCAGCAGCCAACATCTGGGGCCTGATTTCTAGATGCATGTTGTCATCTCAAGATAAACGCACCCTTGCAACTCACTGTTCCTTCAGTTTTCTCACACATGTGATATGTATCTTATGATGCAAGATAAAGACTTTAGCACATAGATCACAGGAAAAGGAAGACATGTAACTACACGTTTAGATATACATTCTCACTCGGAATTGAAAGCCCTGTCCTCAGCATCATTTCCTGAGCACAGAAGCATGGTTGGAATGTCCTGCACTTGAGTTTTGTACAGTTTGTTTCTTGAGAAGATCAGATGGTAGAATTTATCGCTGGACCATCAAATATGTTCTGTCATGATCTGGAATTGTGTGACAGTAAATACATCAAAGAAATACATATGAAGAAACATGCAAAATGATAGTTAATTTTTTATGGCTAAATATCTAAGGCATTCTTTATGAAGTTTTATTTTGGCAACATAAAGTTTGAATCTTTAAATTATTTCTGGCACATTCACAATGATGATATCTGAACCAGGTAAGTTCTACTGCATGTTTATGTGTAGGGCACAAAAATTATGCCACCACATTTTGTTCAATAAATTGAAGTCATCCATTCACAAAGGTATTATCAGAAAAGTAATGCAGGTGATCTTTCAATTCAAATTTTTCTGTTATATTTTCCAATTCTTTTTGTGAAACTATGAAAGGTTAGCAAACAGTTGGAAAATAAAATAATGTGTACTGGATTGCTGTCTTTCTCACCTCCAATTTCTGTATTCACATATTAGGACTGTCAAGAGAAAGCAACAATCTCTTATGTATGTGTATTTCACCCTCCAGTTACTTCAGCCAAGTCCAACCATCCTGCTTTTCTACCACCAGACTTCTTTCATAAGCAGTCTTTCCTGTTGCAAACTTAAATATTTGTTCACCCAATGCACGCTTCAGACTTGGCTTCTGTCAAGGCTAATTTTTGAGAAGTTGGCTTCTATATATATAGCAGAATAATCAGTCAACAGAACATGTTTGCTGAATGGCTGGCAAACTGAACCAGTTCAAACTGAAGTCTCTTGTCCGGCAAACTCGATGTACAGCTTTGGAAGGGTTTAGCTAGAGGCAGAGTTGACATACTTCATAAAACAGTATTCACACTATTTTCCAGCACTCACTTTTGAGGAGGAAGAGCTGCCTGATCTAAGAGATAATTAATTATTGATTGTCCCATTGCCCTTTCTTCTAGCCTTCTGCTTGAGGAAAATTCTCTGACCTAAGCAAGCTACATTAGTCACCACGTAGAACAACATAACTAGTAACAGAGCAATTCTGGAGCAGTAAAAATGAACATGAAAGGGAAACCTCATTTATTTGGTGTCCCAGACAGGGTGATGAGAAGTGTGCATATTGCTTAAATTTGGATTTGGCAAATTCTATTTATTTGTGTTTATTCTCCACTACAACTTTGTTTTAATCCTATTCTTCTATAGTAACATCCCAGGAATAAGAAAAGAGTATGACAAGCTCTCTGGGAAGATTGCAGACTACTGCCAAGAGAATTGACAACTATTACTAAAAGCAGAGTTTTGCAGGGCTAGCGGTCCTGGGACCATGATGTTTTCCTGAAAACCTGCAAATGACCAGACCAGATCTGACTCTACTCAAGAGTATATACCCAGGATAAATCCGGAGGACTAGGAAGAACATATACATGACAGAAAAGGAGGTACAACTAATAAATGGCTCTGCCACCCTCACCCCCAACAAGTTTCTTCTCCTTTTTCAGTGGAACCTCCTGTGTTCCAGTTTGCACCCACTGCCCCTTGTCCTGTCACTGGTTGTCACCAGCAGAGCCTGGCTCCATCCTCCTGACACTGCCCCTTTCCATATTGATCCCCAGGAATGAGTCCCCCCTCAGTGTCCTCTTGTCCAGCTCCAGAGCCCCAGCTCCCTCAGCCTTTCCTCACACGGGAGATGCTCCACTCCCTTCAGCATCTTGGTGGCTGCGCTGGACTCCCTCCAGCAGTTCCCTGTCCTGCTGGAACTGAGGGGCCACAACTGGACACAATATTCCAGGTGTGGTCTCGCTGGGGCTGAGTAGAGGGGGAGGACGAGCAGCCGAGCTTTAAAGCAGAGGTTTTTAAAGCAAAACAAAAATAACGTTCATTTACTTTAAAACTGCATGCAGGAAAATGCTGTTTTTATCAACTGTTTGAGACTGAACCAGTGGTAGGCATTCCCTCAGAGCAGATGACCCTGTCAGCTTTTGCAGTGTCAAAGCCTCCTGAACCTGTCAAATTCTCACCCTGAACACATTACATAGTTCCATTCTTTTTTTGTTTTACATTGCCAACAGCAGCCATTTTCCAGAAATGCACTGAGCACCAAGATTAATGTTTATACCATGTTTTGTTTTCTTCTCCCCTCACAGGGAAAAAAAAAATGTCAACTGTTTTGTTTGTATGTGCTGTTTTTGAAAACATTGTTTACGTTGTTATGAACTGCTTTGAAGAAAACCAGTAGGAAATGGTATGCTCATCTTAAAATGGGTAATGTTTGAGATGATAGTCACTGGTTCCTGAGGAAATTCAAGCCATGTTCATACCAGATAAATTTCTGTTTCTAGAGCAGATTTTTTAGAGATTTCTACAAGATTATACAAAAAATGCATGGTGCCAAAGGGACATGGGTTAATCCCATAGCCTTCACTCCACTTCATGCAGTTTTCTAGATACGTTAACAGCACATCACACAACATAATGAAAACACGGACTCAACACATATTAAAATTCAGTGGAAAAAGCGTTTAAAGAGAGTGGCCCAATCTGATGTGCTTTATGGCAATGGAGGGTGGTGTAGCACCTGTCTGGAGTATTTTTAAGCTTTACTGCACAGATAGGGTTTGCATCTCAGCCAAAAAACAACTGTGTGTGTAACAGATGCCACCTTGCTACCTAAAACCGCAGCAAGTGTTGGGCTGTGATGGTGTCATGGATGCAGCTACGCGATGGTTTAACGTGAGTGAAAATTTGAAAGTATTTTTGAAGTACCACCAGAAATGACTCACTGTCCATGTGAACCTTTTACTAAAGGAAACTGCACTGTGGCAGAGAACTAAAAAGCTTTTCTCTTCATAAAAAAAAAGATTTTATCCCTACCACACGCTGCATCATTACTGCCTGATCTCTGTCCAGCCTGATAAAGAACATGCAACCATTCCTTACTGTTACACTTAATCTTCTGTGGTTCGGTTTACACACATTACATCTTGGCATAGCCCATATGGATGTGGGAAACAGATTTTTCCCTTGTTTGCTGCAACATTTCTTTACCTACTTGTAAATTGCTGCAACTTTCCCTTCTGGTCTTTTATTAACTAAAGAGCCCTAGATCTTTCAGTCTGTCTGAGCACATTTTATATTTAAGACCACCACCATTTTGTTGATGTATTTCTTAACTTATGGGGTCAAGTACCTTTGATAGCATTTCATCTCAGTACAGGACTACAGCAGGATTTTATGTGTCCTTAAGACTAAGTTTCTCCATATATAGGCCAATACTACATCTGCCTATTGTGTCATAGCACAAAGTTGTTATCTCAAGCTCAGTTTATCATCCACAATATGCAGAAATTTTTGTGAAGAACTGGTAAACAGCTGGTTATTTGCCATCCTATTTTTGCATAGCCAATTATTCTTGGCAAGATACAATTCTTTCCACATGTTCCCACTGAATACCATGCTATATTTTCAGGATAGATCTCAGATGTTTACGTTTGGACAGATTGTCCCAACAATCTTTTGAAAGACAACTCCACATCAGTGCGAAGTGCTGCTAGAAATTTGACCCTATCACCTTTACTATATGTCAGTATTAATTACAAGTAGTACCATATATATTAATAGAGGTGCTCACAGAGTAACCACCAACAATAGAAATGCAGTTGACCATGAACAAAAAATGAAGAAGTGCCAAGATTCTGTTTTGAAACAGCAAAGAACAGGATCTTCACAAGATTCAGTTTGAGTCAGTGACTGCAACAACAGTCTTGTCAATAAACCAGTTCTATTGCATAATAAAGCAAAAAAGCTAATTTCCTTGTTTTTCTCTACTGCTGCTATTATTGTAGAGCTAAACAGTTGGGAAAAGGGGAAAAAATAAAATGCTTAAGCAATGCTTTCCTAAAAAGAGAACTGATTTGCTGTTTTTTTAGAACAACATGGGCCACTATGTTTCAGTCTTCTCACTATATTATCTTATGGAAATTTCTCTGTATAATTTTATACCTACTTATTTTTCTTTATTGCTTTTTTTATCCCTCCTGTGAAAGCAAAGACTAAAGACCATTAATACCGTTTAGGCTTCCAAGGCACTGGAAGCTCTGGAGTCCCAGGTATATTGTCCTAGAAGTCCCAGAAACTTGTAGTCCTCAGCATTTGACCAGCAAAACAAGCTGTTAGAAACCAGCTTGAAATCTCCTGGAGTATGGTTCTTGCTAACATTGTAATTTTAAAAATATATAAGAAATTATCTGCCTGATTTAAGTTAATTATTTTGTTCCTATTTATATCTAAGATTTCTTCCTCATGCGTATCAGTCATCATAAATGGCTTTGAAAAAATCATCTATTATTATGGAGTATTTTGGGGTTTTTTTACTATTCAATCTTTCTTACATTCAAGAAAACCACAGAATCCCAGAATCCCAGAATGTGAGGGGCTGGAAGGGCCCTGGAGAGCTCATCCAGTGCAATCCCCCCATGGAGCAGGAACACCCAGATGAGGTTACACAGGAAGGTGTCCAGGCGGGTTGGAATGTCTGCAGACAAGGAGACTCCACAACCCCCCTGGGCAGCCTGGGCCAGGCTCTGCCACCCTCACTGGGAACAAGTTTCTTCTCATATTTAAGTGGAACCTTTTGTGTTCCAGTTTGAACCCATTACCCCTTGTCCTATCATTGGTTGTCACCCAGAAGAGCCTGGCTCCATCCTCCTGACACTCACCCTTTATATATTTATAAACATTAATGAGTCCCCCCTCAGTGTCCTCTTGTCCAGCTCCAGAGCCCCAGCTCCCTCAGCCTTTCCTCACACGGGAGATGCTCCACTCCCTGCAGCATCTTGGTGGCTGCGCTGGACTCTCTCCAGCAGTTCCCTGTCCTGCTGGAGCTGAGGCGCCACAGCTGGACACAATATTCCAGGCGTGGTCTCCCCAGGGCAGAGCAGAGGGGCAGGAGAACCTCTCTGACCTACTGACCACCCCCTTCTAACCCACCCCAGGTCCCATTGGCTTCCTGGCCACAAGGGCCCAGTGCTGGCTCATGGTCATCCTGCTGTCCCCAGGACCCCCAGGTCCCTTTCCCCTACGCTGCTCTCTAATAGGTCATTCCCCAACTTACACTGGAACCTGGGGTTGTTCCTGCCCAGATTCAAGACTCTACACTTTCCCTTGTTCTATTTCATTAAATTTCTCCCTGCCCAACTCTCCAGCCTGTCCAGGTCTCTCAATGGCAGCACAGCTTCCAGTGTCAGCCACTCCTCCCAGCTTGGTGTCATCAGCAAACTTGCTGACAATCACTCTGTTCCCTCATCCAAGTCATTGATGAATATATTGAATAATATAGGCCCCAGCGCTGACCCCTGAGGGACTGCACTAGGTACAGGCCTCAGCTGGACTCTGCCCCACTGACCACGACTCTCTGGCTTCTTCCCTTCATCTAGTTCACAGTCCACCTCACTACCCACTCATCCAGACCACACTCCCTTAGGTTAACTGTGAGGATGCTGCGGGAGACTGTATCATTTCTCTTACAGTAACAAAGAGCTCAGCATGGGCTAATTTAACCTACTGAGAAGGGCAAAACAGTGAAAGGAGAGAAATTGGCCAGTGAAAAATGCAGTTTCTTTATTTTCTTCCCCACTGGTTCACCTGAGCGGTTCACACAGCATTTGGCCTCATGTCCAGATGTCCAAGCACCATTCTGCGCTGAGATCTGGCAACTGTGGTTTGCAAAAGCTTTGAAACCCTAGGTGATCTGCCAGTGAACTGAGGAGAAGAGAGGTGGAAAAATCAGGATAATAGGAAGCAGAAGCTGGAGAGGGAGGACCAGGCTTGGAGACACTTCCAAGTCTGTGCAGAATATAAAGCTCAAGCATTAGGGGATGGGAATTCCACTTCCATTTGTCACGTAAACCTCTTCCTCTTAGCACGTCTGACAGTTCAATTACAATCCCCGAAGGCTTTTTTCTGGCTTTTCTTAGCTATTTTCTTAGCTATTCCTGCCTGTAAAAGTCTGGTGTTTCAAGTATGTTGTTCTAAGGTTCAGGGCTAAATTCAGCACTATTGAAATAATAGAGGAAGAAGGACACAAGAGACTTCATCCAAATGTTCGCTGAAGGTAAAAAAGTTCCTGTTATTTGTAGTGTCACAAGCCCTCATGTTTAAGAAAGAGGGCTCCGTTTTTGGGATCTGTGCCCAGAATGTGCATCAGCAGTGAAAGAGTCGTGCAACCTGGGGAGACTCAAAGCAGAACCCACTATTTTGTCTGACTGGGTTCACTGGCAGGTGTTGGGTTAAAGACAAAACATGACTCGACCTGTAACAAATAATTAAGGTTTACAGGGGACTCCTTGTAAGTTCAGCCAGTAAATAACTGGATACTGTGAGTGCTGTAGCCCTTGAAATAAAACTTAACAAAAAAAGTAGCGTCTGGAAAGATGCTTCAGAAAGGTTTTATCCTTAAAACAGCATCAAAACAAATGAAGCTTGGAGAAGTACTTAGACAAGACATCACAAATTATCATGTTTTATGTTTTTGTTCAGGTTGAGCCCTGAGCCTAGACTGCTCTCATCCTCCCACCTATCCTCAATCACTACATTGGTGCCCCTGGCCCCACCCCTCCGGGGTTTCAACACCGAACACAGCTCCGGCAGCCTCAGCGCCGCTCTGCGGGACTTGAACCCTGGGCTCAAGCGATCCGACAGACTCTGCCTCCCATGGACAGCTGGGACAACAGGCACACGCCACTGCCTCTCTGTGCCTGTCTCCTGTGCCCTCGGTGCTGCAGGCAGAGCCCTCAGCCCTGCTGCGTGTGCAGAGGAGCTGCTCCTGGGCAGAGCTGTCTCTCTGCAGCGCTGCCGCTGCCATGAGCTCCCTGTGTCCCAGGAGCCCAGCCCAGCTCAGCAGCACAGGAGCAGCCCATGATGTCCCTTTCTCTGTCCCCTCTGGGCTCCTCCAGGTGTCCCTGGGGCTCCAGGGACACATCCTTTCAAACAACTTCAAGTAATCAGTGATGTTGATTCTCTCTCCTCTGCACAGACACTTCTTGCCAGCATTATATTCTTCCTCTTAGAAAATAAACTTCCTGTCCCATCATTAGACAGGACGCCAGGAAGGTTACAGCAAAGGATCTAGTTTTTCCAAGCTGAAGGAGGAATATCTTCAGTTGAATGGATTTAGTAATTTTATTCTGGATTATACTCCCAGGTCCAGAGAGACATTGAGCAATATTTAGCCATGTCATGTCTGTGCTCTGATTCAAAGCCTTTGCACACATGGGCTCTTGGACACTTGGTACCAGGTTTCTTGTGGCAGGTCAGAGCTGGGCTGGTGCCACAGCTGGGGTGGTTCAGCCCAGATGTGAGGCCATGTCCTCAGCCAGAGACCTGACTGGGGGAGCTGGAGCTGTCAGTGCTGCAGACAGAGCTGTGACACGGATGGAATGAACTGCCAGGCAGGGTGGCAGAAGTGAGTTCATCTGGTCTGCAAGGACAGCAGCTGCCAGGCACAGCAACAGTCCAGATCAAAACTCAGCCCAGACCTGTAAGGCAATTCAGGGGCCCCATAATGAGCTGTTACTACTGCAGGAACAGTTAAATGAGAAAGAAAGACACTGTGTGGCCACTGATGAATTTAATAAGGGAAAGCAGCAATATTCTCTGTGTCTCTTGTCCTCCTGCAGGTAAATAATGGAAAGTGGCTCAGTGATCCCCTCCGCCAGTTCCCTCAGAACACTTGGGTGTATCCCATCTGGCCCCACAGACTTGTGGTGTAGCAGGTTGCCAACCATTTCCCGTTGGATCACTGGGGCTTCACTCTGCTCCCCATGTCTGTCTTCTGCTTCAAGGGGCTGGGTACCTGGAGCACAACTGTTCTGACTGTTAAAGACTGAGGCGAAGAAGGCATTTAGTACCTCAGCCTTTCCACCTTTTTCACCCCCCACCACCTGGATTCCTCCTTTTGTGCTCTGCCCGCTCCAACAGTTTGTCTCTTGGTTATATGGCCAGTTTATCCTCAAGCCACTGAGAGCTTCTGTAAGCGGTGAGACAGCACACAACGCCCATCCCCTCTGCTGCCCACCCTTGGAATTCCCTAGAAATCTCTACAAACCCACTCAAGGAGCAGCTTCACTGCTGTTCAGATCAACCAGCAGGTGAACATGGGGCTCTGGAACATACCACAGGGCAACAGGGCAGTCCCGAGGGGACATGAGGGCAAAGGGGGATCTGGAGACACCTGAGAGCACCCAGGTGCCCAGGGCTGAACTGGCCTGTGCCTCCCAATGGGACATGCTGCCCCTCGCTCCCCAGGCGCAGGGTCACAGTGAGGCCCTTTGTGACCTCACACTGTGACACCCACTGCCCTGCATGTGCTCAGCGCAGCTGCAGCCCCAGCCCACACTGTCCGGCAGGACGGTGACGAGACAGGGTGTGAGCACGGAGCTGGCGAGAGCCCCCGAGCGTAGCCCACGTCTTTGATTGAGTTTGCGATTTAGAGAATCTTTTTGGTTGGAAGCGAACCTTTAAGATCATCGAGTCCAACCACAGCCTCACTTTAGCTGCCCCTGGCAGACTCCCCTCTGCCCCCGGCAGACTTGTGCCGAGCACTCCCCAAGTGCAGCCCACGTCTTTGCCGGCTGCCCTTGGCAGACTCGTGGTGTTCCACCAAGTCTTCCCAATTCCTCACCTATACCTCCTTCCCCAAACCCACGAGATGGCAGACAAACACCCCACCTGCCACATGGTGGCCCTGGAGGAGGACAGGGCTCCCCAGGAGAGCAGCTCTCCAGCAGAGCCCCAGGAGCTGTGCATGGCCCAGCACCTGGAGATGGGTGAGTGAGGGGCCCTGATTGTCTGGGCAGGGCGGGGGCCAGCGAGCGCTCCCTGCCCAACACCAGGATCACGTTTCCCTGCACGCTGGCAGGGGGGTTCCACAGGTGTTGGCCATGATGCTGCCTCAAGTCCAGGGCTGCTCCGATCTGGGAGCTGGCCCCAGCACAGCCTCTGCGGGCAGAGGGGACCCAGCTCCTGCTGCAGGGCACGGGCAGCGAGAGGCAGCTGGGCGGGCAGGAGGCAGCCGTGCTGTGGGACGGGGACCTTTCCTGCCCGTCTCAAGCGAGTTCCTCACCCGCTGCACTGGGCACTTTCCCCGTCCTGCCTGGCTCCAGCACCGCAGCCCGTCTGCCGGGCACCCTCCAGCCCTGACACGCACGGGGAGACTGTGCCGGGGGTTGATCCAGGTCAAGACTCCAGAGGGAAAGGAAGGTTGCTCAGGGCACAGAAGTCAGAGTGCGGATTTGTTGCACTTTTGGCAAAGTGAGCAGAGGGACACGCTCTTTTCCAAAACTGTTCCTTGACCAGGAACTTTCAAGAGCAGTGTTAGGCTTCCCCCAGTGTTTCTGCGTGGGAGGTTAGAGCTTGTTTTCCTGGGTGCTCTGTCCAGAACTCAACTTTTCGATCTGCTTTTGTGCAAGAACATGGACTCATCTCTCTTCCAATGTGGTTTCTTGGCAGTCGTTGCTGAGGGAATGGCTCCGCCGCAGAGGATCCTCTTTCCCCCAGAGAAGATTTGCATGGCCTGGCAGCACAGCCAGAGAGCTGGAGCGGGACTGCACAACCTGGGCAACACGTGCTGGCTCAACTCCGTCCTGCAGTGCCTGACCTACACCCCCCCTCTGGCCAACCACCTGCTCTCTGGGGAGCACAGTCGGGCCTGTCAGTACTTTTGGGAACATTCCTTGTACATCTGTTGAGCAGGGCCCAAGGGCTCCCAGAATCTGGAAGCTGATCTAGGAGAAAAGTGGCCCTTCTTTGTCAGGTCCCTGAGTTGGTGTTCTCTGAACACTCAAGCCTAGAAGCAGCTTGTTGTATCTGGATGTGTCCATCTTCAGAAAGGCACCTCTTTCTATCCCAGGCTCTTGGTCCCTGTTCCTGCAAGTTAAACTCCTTTGCTTACTGCACAGAAAGCTTCCGTCAGTTCAGCATCCCTCTGAAGAAAGCTTTCTGTGCATTAAAATGTCCTGGGCTTGTTGGGACTTGGGCACCTTGGGAGGAATGGAGAATTCTTAGAACTGCAAGACCCCCCTTAGGTTTCCCATCGCTGTGGATATTTTGCAAACCTCAGGAGCTTCCCTCTCCCGTTCCTCCCTCCCTCTCCAGGTCGCCAGAAAGGCTTCTGCGTGATGTGCAGGATGGAAGTGCATGTTCAACAGGTCCTGCATTCCTCAGCCAGTGCCATCGAGCCTTGGGCTGTCATCGATTTTCTCACAGGTGAGTCAGTGCAGGTGCTGTGACATGATTGATGCCGTTCTTGTAGGAGAGAACTGGTAATTTCTTCTTTCTTAGAAATAGGAGAAAATTTCCAGCATGGCAGGCAGGAGGATGCCCATGAGTTCTTACGCTGCACCGTGGACGCCATGCAGAGAGCTTGTCTGAGCGGAAACAGCGAGTAAGCGCAAGCAAATTGTGTTTCCAGCGTTCCCAAACCCCTTGGGGTCCTTGATGTCCTCCCCTCAAGGAGAACTATGCCCAGGGCTTTCAGACAAAGCCAGACTCTTGGAGGAGATAACTCCACCTTCCCATTGGTTTGCAGCTTGGACATGTCCTCTCAAGCAACTACCATCGTCTACCAGATCTTTGGGGGCTTTCTGAGATCCAGAGGTACTTTTCCACTGCTATTGCTCTCCTTGGAATCGTCTGTGCCCTCCTGTTCTCGCATGCCTGCGATAACAGCCGATGGTGTGACTGGCGCAGTGGGTGTGAAGAGCATAACCCGGCACAGTCAGTCGACTTCCCCCGTCACTGAGCATTTCCATTTGCCTTCCAGTCACATGCTGGAGCTGCCAAGCGGTTTCTGATTCCTACGAGGCCTTCCTGGATGTTCCTCTGGGTATCAAAGTAAGAGAGTTTGTAATTGTGCTTCAAGATGTCCCAAGGCCCCTGTAGCATTCCAGATCCCAAACAGTTGGCGTAAAAATGTATCTGACAAGAGAGGTTGGTGGTGGGTGGGAGGTGGAATGGCCTGTGTTCTGCAGAGGCCATGGCAGTGGTCTCCCTGTCGGTGCTGGTTTCAGCTGGCCAGGCACACGTGCCCCTCTCTGCACTGTGACGTACCCACCTCCTTCTTCCCTTGCCCTCCCTCAACACCCGTCTGGCTCCCAGGCTCGTGGGGGTGTTGCTTCCATCACTGGTGACACCCATACCATCGTAGCTGAACTGTGCGGTGCCACAAAGAGGTGGCTCTGGAGCACCCTGGGAATCCCTGGGAAATGAGGGAGATGTTCAGCATCACACCCTCTTTCTGCCTCCTGGGCACTGCTTGCGGGTTCACAGTGGGTCTCCTCAGCGTCATCGAGCTGTTTTTTTGCGTAAACTCCTCGTAAGTGTTTGGGTGCGGGAATTTCCCGGAGCTCAGGGTTCTCCCTTCTCACTCCTCCAGGCAGCCGCATCTGTCACCGCAGCTCTGGAAGACTTTGTGAAACCTGAGCATCTGGATGGTGAAAACTGCTTTAAATGTAGCAAGTAAGGCTATTATTGATGATGTATTCATACTGGATCCTGTGCTAAGGTGTCATTGAGCAGAAGTCAGCTTTTCACATTGGATTAAGGCACAGTAATGAGACACAGGTTTTTTAACAGGGCGTTATGGTACTGAATAGCCTTAAAAGAGCACGAGGATGTGTGAGACAGGAAAGGCTGTCTGGCCTTTGGGGGAAAAAATGGTGTGTTTCAGCCCTTGGCTCTGTCCTGGCTTTCAAGGTGTGACAAGATGACTGCCGTCTCCAAGAGGTTCACAGTCCATCGCGCACCCAAGGTTCTCACGGTGTGTCTGAAGAGGTTTGAAGCTTTCACCGGCGAGAAGATCAGCAAGGTGTGTGCACAACTGGAGTGCAACATTCTCTTCCTGGAGCGGGTTTCCCAAAGCCGGACGCTCTGTCGCAAGCTGCTCATGTTGAGGTTTTCACGTTCCCTTCTGGGGACAGTTCCCATGGGAAGACAAGTGTGTCCTCTGCTCCCACAGAGCTGCTTTGGTCCACATGGGCTTCCTGCCACCCAACTCGGGACATATTGCTGTGTCCTGAAGTGTTCCGGGGTCATTGCTGAGCCCTCCTGGTCTCTCCGTAGGTTGTGGAGTATCCCCAGTACCTGGATCTTCGCCCGTACATGTCTCAGGCAGCCGGAGAACCGCTCCTCTACTCCTTATACGCCATCCTGGTGCATGGAGGTGGCAGCTGCCGTGCAGGACACTACTTCTGCTACATTAAGGTGAAAAGTGACTTCCTTCTGAACAAAGGAAAAATGTATCCTGGGGAAAACTGACTTTCCTGGCCGTGTTACTGGCAGCCAAGGATTTGAGGGGAGAAGGTTTCCTCAGGGGCTGGAATGCATATGTTTTGAACACTGCTGGTTCAGCAGTTTTTGGCTGTGTTTTGTGGAGAAGCCGTGCCATTCATCTCCAGATATCGACGCTTTTCTTTGCAGGCCAGTGATGGACTGTGGTACCACATGAACGATGAGACTGTGGATCTTTGTGACAGTGACACAGTCCTCACGCAGCAAGCCTATTTACTGTTTTACATCAGGTAATCACAAGTTTTAAACTGTGTTCAGAACACGTTTCCTTTTCTTGGCTTTGCTATTTTTCTTCTTATCCTGTTGAGTGTTTCTGACATAGCAGAAAATTACCACCTGCATCCTTCAGCCCAACCACATTTCCCATTTGTGGTCCTAGTTGCATCTTCTCCCTGTCATATAAACTGTTCCAAGAAAATGCTGGAACCCGGAGGAGGCTGCAGGAACAGCCCTCAACAGAGATCCCTCTTTTTTTTCCCCAGGTGCTCTGATTTGGAAGTTGGACAAAGGGCTTCTCCCTCACCAGCACCATCAGAAGCCCGTTCCCTCCTCAGTCAGTGGGCGGCCGGCAGCAAGCAGGTGGGTTCTGTGGGACAGCAGCATCTGCCCCGTAGGACTAAGGCGGCTGTGGGGAGGTGGTCAGGGCAGCAGATGGACAGCGGGTTTCTTTTGGGGATCTTGGCAGCGCTCCCTTTTCCCTCCCACACGGCAGCTTTCTGCACAGTTGCAGCACGGCTCCCACTCCCAGCATCCACCTGGATCCATCCCATTTGTCCTCCTTGGCCCCTCTGCAGCCTCCAGGAGCCTTTGGGAGGCCATTAGCTGTTCCCTCACAGCTTCTGGGGGTTCCCCACTGGTGGGTCCTGTCAGGAGGAAAGGGCAGGAGCTTCTCACAGCTCTCTTTGCAGGACATGGCGGGGGGCATGGAGGACTCTCCAGAGGACAGCAGCTCCCCCGCACCAGCCATCACCAGCCAGCAAAGCCGGGCAGGAGCCCAGGAGGCAGCTGCGGGCTGGCCGTGCCCCATCTGGCCAGGCAGGATCAACAGCAGCTCCTCCGTGGGCTCCTGCTTGCGTCGCTTCTTCCACGGCTTTCTCAGGCTGGTGTCCAGAAGGAAAGCTGCGTGCCCGCTGCGCTGTCACCCCCGTGACCGTGTGCTCCACTCTGCACGAGAGGACAGCAGCAAAAAGGAGCGGGGATTCAGCCCTTCTGCCCCCCGCCAGAAGAACGACGCCAGGGAGAGGCCCAGGAGCAGATCCCCGCACTGGGGCAACGATCTCCGCAGCTGGGTTGTGGAGACCGCGGACTATGAACACTCAGATGGGAGGAGGGGGAGAACCAGGCCCCTGAGCTGTGACCCCACTCACAGGGGCGAGGCAGCTCCAAGACCCTCCAATGGCAGCTCCCAGCCTGCACCAGCACCTCCAGTGCCCTCCAGCAGCAGCTCCCAGTCTGCTCCTGCCCCCAGAGCTGCTCAGGGGCAAACCCGGCCAAGATGGAGAGATCGGAGCAGATCCCCACGGTGGGACTATGATCTCCATAGCCAGTTTCTGGAGATCACAGACCAGCATCACTCAGCAAGGAGGACGAGGAGCTGGAGAACAAGTCCTCCACGGTCTGACCGAGCCCTAAGGGGTGATGTGGCTCCAGGGCCCTCCAGCGGCAGCTCCCGGTGTCGTTCCTCACGCAAAGCTGCTCGGGGGCAGACCCAGCTGAGGCAGAGGGAGCGGAGCAGATCCCCGCGGCGCCGCTATGATCTCCACAGGCAGTTTGTGGAGATCACGGACTGTGACCCCTCAGCACAGAGGAGGAGGACGAGCAGGAAGGCTTCAGTGCCCTGCAGAGGCAGATGAGGAAAACGGTCGGTGGTGACGGGGGCAGATTGCAGCCTGGATGAGGGAGGACACAGCATCTGACGCCTGTGATGCTGGAGAGGAGGAAGAGGAGGAGGAAGAGTCCAGGAAGCAACAAAGCTGCCCCAGCAGGACCAAGCTGCCCCAAGGGCACCAGCAGCCAGTGCTGCCTCTGGCAGGAAGAGCTCAGAGAGCCCTTCCAGAGCCACGGGCAGCTCTGCCGGCCGGCCCGCCTGCCCACAGGCCCCTGGAGGAAGAGCTGCGACCTGCGTGCCACGGCTGGGATCGCTGCTCAGAAACACTCACTGCGCACCAGCGGGCAGAAAAGCCAAAGTCACGATTAAAAACAAACTCCTGTTGGCCTCGTGTGTGTCATTCATGGGGTGTTTGCTTCTCTGTGGGTTTTGAGGCAATTGGAGAAATCCCCTTTCTGAGAAGTGTCTGTGGTGGGTTTTGGGAGCTGTGTGTTGTGTGTGCCCATCTTGTCGTCCCTTCTGTTTCAATGTGGAGTTGTAAGGAGCCACTGGAAGGGGGAATGTTGGTTTTGGAACTGCTCTGGCACCTGACCCCAGCAGGGGAAGGACTCCGAGACACCAGCCTACGAATCCTTAACGTAAAACAAAGTCCATTGGAAATAATCCCAGAATCCAAACTGATTACTGTATTTAAAAAGTTAATCTAGGGGGAAGGGTAACCAAAGAGCCAGGAATCCATATTTTGAATAAATCCATAAGGTTAGAGGGTTGTTAGAATTAGATGAATGAGACAGGTAAACTGAGGCAGGCAGTGGGTAGTCTGTAAACCCTGCAGCACCAGCCGATGGGAGCAGGGGAGGGATGTGCAGCTGGGATCGGCGGATCTGTGAGCGGGGGCTTTTTGTCCCATTCCCGGTGCCTGTCTTGGGGTAGAACACCTGGTCTTGCAAAACCGTTTATAAAATACGCTTTGCTGAGAGATGCTGCCCGGGCCTGTTCCATTGGCAAGGTGATTGTTTCCTACAGCAGGATCTGCAGCAGCAGTTTGACAGGACCAGAGGGCCCATGCGGTCAGAAAGCGCAGCAGACAGCTGGGACGTGGGGTCACGGCACCAAACCCAGCTCGGGTGGAACCAAGAGGGTCCCCTCGTGTTCAGGCCCAAAGCGCCATCCGTAGCATCTGCCCGTCCTTCTGAGCGCCCAGAGCCTCCTTCTTGGGGCCAAATCCTCATGTTTAGGGTCCCAACGTGTCTTTCATCACCCGTGGCCTTTGCTCAGGGCCCACAGCTTCATTTTCAGGTGCAGCTCGCTGCCCGGCAACAACCGCCCAGAAGTCTGGGGCCAGTCAGGGGATGAAATGCAGCCAGTCACATTGGAGGAGGCGGGGCAAGTCATGTGATTGAAATGTAAGCAGCCAATCAAGCTTTGAGACCTGCAGGACAGTTGGCAACAGTGGAACAAACTGGGCAGCGATCAGGGGCGGGCTGTGCTAGCTCCACCAATCACACCTGGTGGGAGTGCGGCACATGGATGATTGACAAACGGTCTGACCAATCATTTGGTGGGGACAGCAAGCGGGAAATCCCAGACAGCCAATCAGAGGAAACAGTGCCTCAGGGAAGGCGGACACTGTGGAGGGAGTGAGCCCTCAGGCAGCCAATCAGAGAGAGCAGGGCAGGGTGAGCCCCAAACTAGGGCAGAGTCACAGCCCAGGCAGCCAATCAGCTGCAGGATCAGCTCAGGGGAGGAGACTGACAGCCCTCCCGACCAATGGTGGCACAGCGCAGGCGATTGCTCTGCAGGCGGCCAGGGTGAGTTTTGCCATGGGCCTGTGGAGCTGCCCCAAGGCTGAGCAGCCCCCGGCCCAGCCCTGGGGCCCTGGGGATGTTGTTGCTGCCTCTGGCTCAGGTGTGCGTGGGCTGCTCTGGCCTTGTTCTCCTGGGTGGGGGAGGGGCAGGGGGCACTTGCTGGAGAGGAGCTGCTGGGGCTGGAGCTGGAGAGAGCAGGAGAAGGGGAAGCAGCTGGAGGGTGAAGTGCAGGGGATCCCCCACAGCTGCTGCTGCAGCTGCACAAGAGACAGCTGCCCCTCTGGGTGAGGAAGAGTCCCTGTGAGCAGCCTCAGCAGAGCAGATCACAAACGTGCACTGCAGGGTCTGTGTCAGTGAGGAGAATGACTGTACGGCCGTATAGTGTGTGTGTGGTGTGTATCTGGGAAGCCACGTGCTGCAAGAGCTGTCAAACACCGATGTGTTCTCTTGGGTGCACGATGGGCGAGCGACTGGAGCTACAGAATAGGAGGGGAGGAAAAGACAGACAGACAGAAGTGCCTGAACTCCACAGCTTGCCTGGCAGTGCAGAGAGCAGGAGCTGTGGTGAGTCCTGTGCCCTTGGGGTCATTTCATCCTGTTTTGTGTCCCAGTTCCTCCCTGCTCCCTCCTCTTTCCTGCTGTGTCCTTCTTCCTCTTCATCTCTTCTCTCTCTGTCCCTCTCTGCTGCTTCCTCACCGTTTCCCCACCCTTCTCCATCTCTGTGCAGGGTTTCTCGTATCTCCCTCTCCGTCTCCACCCCTCTGTGTTTCTCATCATCCCTGGTTTCTCTTTGTTGTCACTCTGGTCTGTTGCTCTGTCCTGCTCCCTGCCCCATCATTTCTCACGGTATCTCTCTGTCCTGCTCCCTGCACCTATTCCTGCCCCTCTTCTTTTTTACTCCCTCTCTGTCTTGCTGCCCACCCCAGGATTTTTTCCCCAATCTCTATCCTGCCCCCAACTCTTATTGTTGTTTGTCTCTCCTGCTCCCTTTCTGTCTTTCTGCCTATCTTCCCTTTCCCTGTTCTTCTTTCTCCATCTCTGTCCAGATTACTGCCCCTTTTCCTTCTTGATGTCTTTCTGTCCTGGTTTTCTTTCTGTCTTCCTTGCCTGTTCCCAGTCCCATCCTTTCTCACTGTATCTCCCCTGTCCAGCTGGCTCTGCCTTTTATTTTTCTTCTCTTCCTCTTTCCTGCTCCTCAGCCCTCTTTTCCTCTTCCTCCAGCTCATTGCTGCATGTTTCCCCTTTCCAGTCTCTTCGTTTTCATCCAAACTTTGCTTTATTTCTCAGTAAAGACTTTCTTTTTGTCTCTCCATCTGTACATCCCCCTCCCTGTCTTTCTCTACCCCCTTCCTGCTCCCCCTCCTCCCCCCTCTCCATCCCTCTGTCCTGCTCATCAGCCCTGCTGTTTCTTCCTCCCTGTTTCTTCTTGGCTCCTTGTCCCTTTCTGCCTTGATCTCTCCATCTCTCCATCCTTTTCCCTGTGTGTTTCTTTCTCTCTCAGCTCCGCTGTCTTCTCTCTTGTCTCATTTGTCTCTCTCTAGTCCTCTGTCCTTCTCCCCAGCAGCTTCAACTGAATGACCAGGTGTCCATGCACTCTGGTGTTTCCTCATCCCTGCTCTGGGGAAGATCTGTGTCTGTAGGGCTGGGCATCATTTAGGAGCTGGTCTCTTTGTGCAGACGGCAGAGCCGGGAGCACCTACAGCAGAGGTTGTTCTCAGCTGCTGCTTATGCAGCTTGTTGGAAGAGCGGCTGTGGGCCTTCTTTGGAAGGGAGGTTTCTTGTTCTGTGCTTCCTGCTCCTCGGGACCCTGCGCAGGAGCGGTGTTGGGGTCTGCAGGGACGGGTAGGACCTGCTGTGACTCCTGGTGATTGTGAACTCAACTTGTCCTGATGGCCTTGAATGAAACCTGACTGACTGTAGATGGTTTTCTTGCCTGTTTCAGTTCTAAACTACAAGTTTGGCACTGAAGAACATGAGAGTTTGTGCTGTTTTCCAGATGTCAGTGACTGTGAATCAGCTGAGAACATCACTGCCTTAGGTACCAGGGCAGGTGGTCTGTGATCAGGGGTGTGGACTTGCATGGCAGTGCTTTTATGAACATTTTAGGGTCTTGCCACTTGAAAGCCCTTCATTTTGCTAGAAATTTTAAGATGATGTTTCTTATTCAGAGGTTCAGACTCTAGTTGGACTTGATGTTGAATGGTCAGTATAATGGGGTCCATAAAATAAGAATCTCGCTTCCTTGTTGTTTTCTTACAATGTCTGAATTTGGTAAGTGAGAGCAAGAGTGGTTGACAGTGTCTGTTTTTTGAGAGTAACGTATTCCTGACTCTCCCTCTTTGTATGGTGAAGGTTTCTGCCTGCACTATGATTTTGCTGGGCTGTGAGGCTGTGTGGGAGCAGCAGAGGTAAGAAGTGGTGGCTTTAAAGGCATTGAAGCTGTGGTAAAACTAGCAGGTAAAGCTCGTTTCTTCCTAGAGAGCTGCCTGACACAAATAGTTACAAGTAAAGACCCTTGAAGTTGTTGAAGTTGGCCTTTTTTTTTTTTTTTTAATTTACTCTTAATATGGAGCTTTTGGTATTGATTGATTGATTGACTGACTTCTGGGAAGCAAGAAGTGAGAGCCTGTGCACTCCCATAGGCAGCGCTGCCTCCCAAAATAGGTTCACCCTTCTCCACTTCTGTTCCTTCCATGCTCGTGTAGAACAAGGCCATGCAGTCGGGTGTAGATGTGGTGATTCCAATGTGACTATGAGGTCACAGCCCCACGGTGACGTGCTGTGCTGTGTCTCGGCAGCAGCAGCAGCAGCAGCAGCAGCATGGTGCGAGCGTGGGGGCCATGATCCTCACCCTCCTCCTCCTGCTGGTGTCCCTGCCAGCCCGGGAGGCCCAGGCTGCTCCAGCCGAGCGCAGGGAGCAGGTGGGCAGGCAGGGGCAGCACCCAGCCCCGAGCAGCTCAGCAGGGCAGCAGTGGGGCCAGGGCTGGGGCTGGGGCCAGGAGAGCAGCTGGGCTGGGCCGGGCAGGGCGAGCCAGGCAGCACCAGGGTGTGGGCAGGGGGCAGACGCCCCGCAGGGAGGGGAGAGGGGCTACGGCTGCTTCAGGGGCAAGTTGTGGGCAAGCGGGGGCTGGGAGTGGTGGCACAGGGGCAGAAACCAGCACTGAGTCCCTGTGGGGCCCTCCCTGCCCCCCAGCCTCGTGCCACACGGCCCCATCCCAGGGCACGCTTTGAGCCTTTGGGCCCGTTTCAAATCAAAGCTGGGATTGCTTTGGCCCTTTGGGCCAGTTTTGAGCTCAATCTGGGCACATTTGTGCCCTTTGGGGTCATTTCTGCCTAGATCTGGGAGCTCTTTGGCTTTGCAGTCCAGTTTCTACCCAAATCTGGGGGTGTTTGGGCCACTTTTGGCCATTTTTTACCCAAATCTGGGCATACTTTGACTTTTTGGTCCAGTTTACCCCAAATATGGGGATGTTATACCTCTTTCTTGCCACTTTTGATCCAAATCTAGTGGTGCTTTGGTTTTTCTGGCTCTTTTTACCCGATATACTCTGGTGCTTTTACGCATTTTTTCCCCTAATGGAGGCGCTGTGTTCCCAAGTATGGGATATTTTCACCTTTGCCAGCAGTTTTGCTCCCAAATGTAGACATTTTTGCCTCTTTTGGCCACTTTTTGCCCAAATACTCTTTTTCCTGTATTGGCCAATTTAGCCCCCAAATATTTGGAATATTTAGTCATTTTTCCAATTTTCTCCCTAAATAGGGCTATTTCTCTGCAATATATGGGCATTGTTGTCCTAAATATGTTGTGCTGTGTTTTGTTTTTTCTCTCTTCTTTATGTCCTCTTTTACCCGAAATGCAGTATTGCTCTGTGAGCCTGGAAACCTCTCTGATCTGTGATGACTCCAGGCCATGGCATTGGCAGAGCTGATCGAGCTCCTCAGCTGGATCCTGGTTATGAGCCTTAGGCTGTCCCAGGGGTGAGTTGTCACTGTCTGTTTGCTTGAAGGAATAAACACTCGCGTTTTAATAGGTTATTCACGTGTGATTGTACCCAAGATCATCTCAGAGGCTTTCCAAACGCTTTTTGTGCCTTGGTGGTGTTACACAGACAAGAAAACCTGCTAGGTCTCAGCAAAAAGTCACCCATGTTCCATTTCTAGCTGTGGAAACGTACACCTTTGTATGTGTCCTGTGTCATTACCTCACCCCCTCCCATCACTGCAGGTGACTGAGGAAGAAGGAGATCACAACATGCCATGGAAGCTCCTTCCCTGTGTTTGACTCCCTGTTTGGTTCCTGCAGTCCATGGTGATCAAGCCTCTTGGTGTAATCCTGGTCCTGAGCCTGGGGGCAATCCCAGGGTAAGTGTTCAGTCTTCATTGGTCACTGGCCTTTTGCATTTGTTAATATTTGGTTTATTATTTGTTAACATTTTCCTGCAATAGTTGCGCCTTGCAGTAGCCAGCAGGCTCTTTGCTAGAGGAAACATGGATGATCATTTTTTGCCCTGGTGCTCCATGCTCCCACCTTAGTGTGGGTTTTCTTTTGTGTGTGTGAGAGGTGTCCTGGTCAGAAGGCCCTGAGAGGCCCCACGTTTGTCCATCTGGTCCTTGAGGGGTGTTGCATGTGGCCTGGACACAGTGGTTTGGAAGCTGCCAGGTCCCAGCCAAGGGGTCTGCAGCCCCTCTGCAGCTCTGGAAATTTCAGCATGCATCTGGGTCCCGTGTTGTTGCCTGACCCCCGTCCAGGCACTGCAGGTCACTGAGGACAAGGTAGATCACAACGTGAAATGACAACTCTTTTCCTTTCTACTTGATTCCAGCCGTCCCTGTAGGCAGTGGCTGCTTGACTTCTTGACTTGAGTCTGTCCGTGAGCCTCGGGGCGATCCCACAGGTACGACCTTGGAACAAATGAGCGTTTCCATGTTAATTTTCTGTTCCTGTGCAATTTAGCTTGCTACTTTCTTGGCTGACGCTCGGTCACTCAGAGGGGAAGTGGGTCCGCCTCAGCGCTGTGCCCCAGAGGGCTCTGCCTTGCAAAGCTCTTTGTCAACCGCTCCATCTCTGCGCTGCTCGCAGTACTGGCTGCTGAGCCAGTGGCAGGTTGGGCTGAGTTTAGAGCTGGGTGAGCTCCAGGGAGTCCTTTCTCCTGACAGCTCCAGGCCTGGTCAGTGGCCACTGCAAGTGCTGGATAAATGTTGGCAAGATGCTCCTGCCGGGAAGGGAGAGAGGAGCTGCCACTGGGATGGGTTTGGATCCTGAGGACGCAGCGGTGGGTGACAGGGGTGGCCATTGCGGAGGGGCAGTGTGAGCTCTGGTGCTGCTGTCTCCAGGTTGGATCACCAGACCAGGCCACCATGCTGGTTCACCAGATCTTTGGCGGATCCCTATGGTTCCGTGGTGAGCGCTGGCTGCCAGGTCCTGGGCCTGTGACTCTCAGGGCAGCGGTTTCCCTGAGAGCCCTGCAGTACAAATCTTTTGGGAAAACTGCTGAGTGTGTGTAACTTATCCAGAGGTGCAGCTGGTCAGTCTTGTGGTTCCTGTGGGTTGTGGCGTGTGTTGTAGTGATGAAAAAAGCTGTTGACTGGGGGCCCCCAGCTCTTTGCCACCAGCTAAGGAACCCATGTTGGCAGTTATGTAGCAGCACTTGCTGTCCCAGCGCACAGTGGAATTGCACGCTGTGAATCCTGGTGCCAACATCCCAGAGCCCAAAGCTGGAGAGGGGGAACACGGCAGCTGCCTGTGCTGTGCTGGGGTGGTG
Organism: Nesoenas mayeri; assembly: GCF_963082525.1. NCBI lineage: Eukaryota > Metazoa > Chordata > Aves > Columbiformes > Columbidae > Nesoenas > Nesoenas mayeri. The sequence continues at coordinate 378,951 of NW_027660043.1, forward strand.
TTGGGTGCAGGTGTTGTGCCAGGGTGTGCTTCCTGCTCTTGCTTTTGCAGTGAAGTTCTCAGTGTGCAAGAGCATCTGGGAGAGCTCTGACCCTTTCCTGGACCTGGTGCTGGAGATCAGGTAGTGGGGCAGGGTGTGTGTGGGGGGAGCTCTGCTCTCACAGGGGATGTTCCTGCAGCTGCACCGTTACTGCTCTGGAGGCTGCTTAACTGCCAGTGTCAGGCAGGGTGCAGGCAAGAGGGAAGCAGCTTCTGTTGTTGTGCTGCCTCTGTCTGGCAGAGCAGAGCCTGTTGCCTGAGCATGAGCCACGACTCCTCCATTGAGGCTCCATGGGACTGGGGACAGTACAGCCGTCCCTCATGGCATGCCGGCCAGTGCTGGCTGGGGGCAGGCTCAGGGGTTTGGTGCAGTCCGTGGCCCTGTGCTCATGCTCTGTTTTATCTCTTGGGGCCAGTGTCTCTGATCAGGTGAAAAAAGCTGAGACCAACAGAGCCGGGTCTTCAGCAGCGACAGGCCAGGTGAGTCCTGAAGGCTGTTCTGGGCCAGAGCTGCAGGGAGCTGCTGCCCCTCTGCCTGCTCTGCGAGGGCAGGTGGGCTGCAGCTTGGCAGGGAGGCAGGCACTGCACCCAATGGACAGGGGTGAGGGAGGATGACTTGCAGGAAGGATCCTGCTCAGTTAAGGGTTGCTGTGTGAGCTTGGAGGGGATGGGATTGCAGTATCACCCTGTGTCCTTGGCACAGTGATTCAGCCTGGAAGCCCAAAAAGCTGCTCGCCCTCCTGCAGCTGCCTCCTGTGCCCAGAACAGTTCAGAGCTCCTGCAACAGCAGCAGCACAAGTGGGGCCAAAGCAGAGCTGTCCTGGCAGAGCTCCTGGGAGAGCAAGCAGCCACCTACCTCAGCCAAGCTGCTGCTGGAGCCCATCCCCAGCCAGGAGCCCAGGGGCAGTGGGGAGAATGCTGGGACCCTGGAGAGGGACTCCTGCAGCAGCGATGCTGCCAGCCCAGCGCACGGCACAGCGGGGACCTGCCCAAAGCGTCCCAGAAGGCCCAGGGTGGAACCAGCAGCTTCTGCACCTCTCAGGAAATGGACTGTAGCATAGACCTCCCTACTGGCTCCAGCACCAAGCTACCTGCCCCCAGAGACTCCAAACCAGCAACATTGAAATCCTCCCTGTTGGCCAGTACTGCTCTGGAGCTGAACATCACCATGTCTCCACCGCCGGCCATGAAGCTGGTGCTTTCTGCCAAAAAGTGAGTCTGAGCTTCTGCCTGGAGTCTTCAATAGGTGCCTTGTGTCTTCTGAGCTGGAGATTGTGTTGGGGAGAGTGTAGACCGGATGCTGGATGTCTTGCTAAGCTGGAGGCAGACAGGGATAGCCCCTCAGCCCCAGGGCTGCAGCAGTTGCTCTGGTTTGGGGTACAGGGCCAGGTCCCCGCTGTTGTTCCCATCCCTGATTAAGGCTGGAGAAACGCCTCCTGTCTTCTTGCTCAGGACAGAGGGGCGGCTGTACCAGTCCCTGGAGCAGGGTGGCCTCACCAATCTTCTCTGAGTGTCTTGTCCCCTGGGGTGATGGGAGCAGGTGACTCCCCAGCTGGAGGCTGCAGAATCTCCTCCTCCCCACAGAGGGGCTGGGACCGGCCCCTCTGGGCGCCGCTGTGCAACCAGGGCTCAGGACAGTGTGCTGGCGTTTCTGTTGTTTAAATTTCCCTCCTTCCTTTTTTCGTTTCTCCTTCTAAGAGAAAACACTTCTGATTAGTTGACCACCCCCACTTTCCTCTCCCCTCCTGTGTCTTTATCCTGCCTTTTTCCCTGGGCTCACCTTCTTATTTTCTTCTCTTGGCTCATGGAAACCTCTTTTCTTTAGATCATCAATTTTGTTGTTTTTTTTTTCATGTCAATAACTGCAGCGCAGCATCCTGTGGAAGGCGAGCAGAAGTGACCATTGCACACCACCTCATTCACAATTTGCCAACCACACCTACCCCATGGACACCACGCACCCCAACTCCTTGGCCTTTTGGCAAGTCGAGGTAAGTGGTGCCAGTCGCTCCCAGGCTCCTGCACGGCAGCAAGGCCAGTAGTCCAGGAGGCAACTGTCTGACATGGCAGGTGGCCCGCGGGAGTGATTTCAGCAGCCACCTCTCCTGTTCTCTTGGATTGGCTAAGATGGTAGCAGTTGGGTGCTGTGCTTGTGCACTGTGGAGTGTGGAGGAAGAGGGGGGCTCCTGCTCCTGACCTGGCCTTCAGATCATGTCAACCTCTTTTCCTGTTCTGCAGGCTGTCCTTGTCTGCTCTCCATTGGCCAAATCCTGAAAAGCCGACCTTCAGCTTCATCCTCAGCTCAGCCTTTTGGCTCCCAGCCTCCCCGTGACCACCTGTTCCAGTGCCCACCCTTCGCACCACCTTCCTCCCTGCAGCAGCGAGAAGGAGCCCAGCCAGGTCACCGCTGGTTCCTCCAAAAAGAGGCAGTGTAAGCAGCCCCGTGGAGCAGACAGCAGCCCCTGTGCTCTGGCTGTGAAGGACAAGGATCAAGTCTCCAGCCCCCAGGGAAGAAGAAGAAGAATCTCGCAGGAGGGCTCAGTGTCCCCTGGGGGGAAGGAGGTGGCAGGCAAGGGTCCCAGCGGTGGCAGGGAGGCACCCAGCTGTCAGCACCGAAAGATCAGGCCCGTGGTGCAAGTGTCAGGCCCCAGGACCTGTCTGAACACAGAGCTGATCTGCCCCCTCAAGAGGAAGAAAAGGAGGAGATGGAGGAGACAGAAGAGTGCTGCTCAGGGTTAGAATGAGGTTTAGCATTAGGGTTACAGACTGTAGGTAAGGGTTAGAATGAGGGCTTGGGTTTAGCTTTAGTGTTTAGGGTTTGAGGTAGTGATAGGGTTAAAGTTAGGTTGATGGGTTAGGATTAGGATTAGAGTTACAGTTTGCTGTTAGGTGCTAGGGTTAGAGTTAGGGTTAGACAAGTGTTAGGGCTGAGTGAAGAGTATTATGGTAAGTAGTTAGGGTTAGGGGTAGGGACAGAGTTAAGGTTGGGTTTTGGTTAGAGGTAGGTTTATGGTTTAGGTTTAGAGTTAGTGGTTAGGATTAGGGTAGGGATAGGGATGAGGAATTGGCATTGTAGTTAGTGATAGGGTTTGGGCATACGGGAAATGGTTAGATTTTGGGTTTGAGGTTAGGATTAGGGGCCTGGTAGTGTTTGGAATAGTAGTTAGGGTTAACAGTGTTAAAGTAAGGGTTGAAATTTGGGGCAGAGCTGGGGTTAGCGGTTAGGACCAGGGTCAGAGTTTTGCTTAGGGTTATCATTTGTTGGTGATTGTTTCTTGGCTAGCGTGTATTAGTTAGGTTTGGAGTTAGGATTAGTGTTTAGAGTAGGTTTCAGTGTTAGGGTTAGGGGCTAGGGTTAGAGGATATGTTAGGTTGAGAACTAGTGCTACAGATTGGGAGTAGGTTTGTATTAGTGTCAGAGGGGGCTAGTGTTTCATCAGATTTAGGGATAGATAGGGCTTTGGGTAAAACACAGGGTCAGGATTAGAGTTACCAGTTAGGAGTTAGGATTAGTGTTAGGTTGAGATAAAGTGTATGGTGAGGATTAGATACGGGTTAGGAGATTGGGTGTGTAGTTAGAGTTAGCATTAGGTAAGGTTTCAGGTTAGGTTTAGATTACAGGTAGGTTTAGGGGTTAGGGTTATAGTTAGGATTAGGGTTTGTGATTAGGGTTAGTGGTTAGTTTTCGAGTTCTAATTAGAGGTAGGGTTAGACTTAGCCTTAGGGAAAAGAATTAATTTTAGTTGGAGGGATAGGATTTGGGTTAGTGTTAAGGTGTAGGGGTTATTGTTAAAGTAGGTATGAGGTTTAGAATGAGGCTTGCAAGCTAGGGTTGGGGTTAAGGTTTAGGAGTTAGGTTTAGAATAAGTGTTAGGGGTTTGTTTTTGTGGTTAGAGTTAGAAGTAGAGTTAAGGACAGGGTTACAGTAAGCAGTTAGGGTTATGGTTATAGTTAGGCTTAGATAAGGTTGAGGGTTAGTGTTAGATAAGGTTTTGGGTTAGGGGACAGAGTTAGGGTTAGAGTTTGGGATAGGCTTAGGGAGCATGGTTAGGGTTAGTGTTTGGGGTTAAGGTTTTGAGTGAGGGTTATGGGTCAGGTTTTGGGTTAGAGTTAGTCTTAGAGTTGGGATTAAATTTTGGGCACGAGGTTAGAGTATAGCGTTAAGGGTTAGGAGTTTGTGTTTGGGTTATATGAGGTTTAGGTTAGGGTTACGTGGTAGGGTTAAGGTCTAGGGTTAGATTTAGGGTAAGGGTTAAGTGTTAAGAGTTACAGTTAGGGTTAGGCTTAGGAATTAGTGTTTGGGGTTAGATTTTGGGGTTAGGGGTTTGAGCTAGGGTTAGGGGGAAGGGTTACATTTAGGGTTAGAAATAGGGTTAAACGTAGGGCAAGGGGTCAGAGTTAGGGTTAGAATTACTGTGTTTGAGTTAGATGAGGTTGAGGATTAGGGGTATGTGTTAGAGTTAGGCTTTAGGGTTAAGCGTTATGGTTGGTGCTAGAGTTAGGAGCTAGGGATTAGTCTGAGAGGTAGGGTTTGAGGTTCGGGTATGTGTTTGCATTGGGGTTTGGGTTAGGTGTTCAAGTATTAGGGGTAGGATTTGATGAGTGTTGGAGTTGGAGAGTAGTGTCAGTGGAAGTGGTTAGGGTTAGGGGTTAGTTTTAGGAGGTAGGGCTAGGGTTAGGGTTATGTTTAGAGTCAGGTTTAGGGTTAGAGTTAGGGGTAGGGTCAGGGTTTGATTAGGATTAGGGTTAGAATTAAGGTTAGGGCTTTTGGGTTTGGGTTAGGGGTGGAGTTTGGTTTTAGGTTGAGGCTTAGATTTGTGATTACAGTAAGAAGGCTAAGCATTAGGTTTAGAGTTTGAGTTAGAGGTAGGGGTTTGCATTAGCGTTCTCTTAGGGTGAAGAGAATTGGGTAGAATTTAGGGTTAGGCTTAGGGTTGAGGGAGTAGCATTAGTGACATAGTTAGGAGTAGCTTAGGTGTAGGAGTTGGGGCTTGGGGCAAGATTTAGGAGTTGGGGTTAGAGTTAGGGATAGGAAATATAATTAGGATTAGGGTAAGGGTTAGATTAAAGTTTAGGGGTTAGGCAGTAGTGTTAGAAAAGGTGGTTAGGGTTAGGTTTTAGAATTCTGTTGGAGATATGGGTTCGGGTTCATGGTTAGGGAGTAATGTTATTGTAAATGGTTAAGATTAGCATAGGAGATTAGGTTTAGGGGTGAGACTAGAGTTAGGGTTAGAGTTAGGCTTAGGATTCTGTTCAGAGGTCAGGTTAGGGTTAGATTTCATGTTAGGGTTAGTGTTGGGTTAGGTTGGTTTAAGGGTTGTGATTAAAGTTAGGTTAGTGATAGGGTTATGGTTAGGTTATGCTTAGGGTTTAGTTTTAGTGTTAGGACTAGGTTTCAAGTTAGGGTTAGAGTTAGTATTAGGGTTTAAGGCTTATCATTAAGGTTATAGTTAGTGTTAGGGGTCAGCATTAGAGTTATCATAAGTGTTGGGTTTGTGTTAGGGAGCAGTGTTACGGTTAGTGGAACTGGTTAGGGTTAGGTAGGGTTAGTTTCAGGGTTTAGGGATTATTGCTCAAGTAAGAGTGAGGTTTAGAATGATGGTTACTGGCTAGGGTTAGGGTTAAGGTTTAGGGCTGAGCTTTAGAGTCAGCTTTAGGGGGTTGATGTTAGGCTTAGGTATTAGGGAGAAGAGTTAGGATAAGGAAGGATAAGATTATGGCTAGGATAAGTGGTTAGGACTTAGGCTTAGGGTTATAGTTCCTTTTAGGGTTAGATTAGAGTCAGTTATTGGGTAGCGTTACCAGTCAGGGAGAAAGGTTAGAGTTAGGGTTTGATGTTAGCGTTAGATTTTGGGTTGGGGATATTATTAGGTTAGGGTTTGGATTTCTGTTTATGTGATGTTAGTCTTAGGGTTAGAGTTAGGAGTTTGTCTTAAATTTTAGGATTAGATTTAGGATTAGTATTTAGGTTTACATTTAGGCTTAAGTTTTAGGATTTGGTTTAGGGTAATGGTTAGGGGTTCCAGAGTTGTCTTAGGGGTAGAGTTAAGTTTTGGGGTTAGATTTAGGGGTAGGGTTAGATTAAGGTTTAGATTTAGAGTCAGGGTTAGGGCATTGAATTAGTTTGAGAGTTAGGGTTAGAGGTTGGTCTTAGATTTAGCCTTTGCTTTAGGATTACAGGAAGTGATTGGACTAACGTTAGAGGTTTAGATTTAGGGATAGGTGTTAGAGGTAGTGTTAGGGTTATTATTAGGGTTTGATGAAGATTAGGTTTAGGGTTTAAGGGTAGGGATGTGGTTAGTGGTAAAGGTTAGTATTAGGGTTAGTGTTAGAGGTAAGGATTAAGGTTAGGGGTTAGGGAATAGTGTTGGGTTAGTGTTACGGGTTGGGGATACGGAGTAGTGAAAGTGGTTGGGAGTAGGTTTAGGTACTAGGGTTAGATTTAGGGTTAGGGTTTGGATTTACATTTTGGGTTTGGTTAGTGTCCAGGTTAGAGTTAGGGTTGGTGGTTAGTGGTTAGTTTTAGATTTACAGTTAGGGTTAGGAGTTAGGGTTAGGGTTAGAATTGGGGTAAGGGCTTGGGGTTACAGTTAGATTAGTTTTAGGTTAGTGTTAGGGTTGGTGGTAGGGGCTTATTTAGGGTTAGAGGTTAGGGAGTAGCGTTATTATAAGTGGTTAGGATTACTGTAAGGGGGTAGGGTTAGGGGTGGGGATAGGGTTAAGGTTAGAATGATGGGTTAGGGTTGCAGTTAGGGTTTGGGATTGGGGGTAGAGTTAGGTTTGGGGACAGGGGTTTGGGGTTCAGATTAGATTCAGGGTTAGGGTTTAGGATAAGGATTAGGCTTTTGGTAAGTGTTGCGTTAGTGTTAGGGGTTGGGGATACAGAGTAGTGGAAGTGGTTAGGAGTAGGTTTAGGTACTAGGGTTAGATTTATGTTTAGGGTTTGTTTAGAGTTAGGTTAGTGGTTAGTTTTAGATTTACAGTTAGGGTTAGGTTTAGGGGCCAGGGAGTTGTGTCAGTGGAAGTGGTTTAGGTTAGGGGTTAGTTTTAGGATTTAGGGTTTGAATTAGGGTTAAGTTTCAGATTAGTTTTAGGGTTAGGGTTAGATTAGAGTTAGGGGATGGTGTTTCCAGTTAGACTTATGGTTAGGGGTTTGGATGAGGTTTACAGTTAGGATTAGATTAGTGTTAGCATATAGTTAGTGTTAGAGCTAATGATTAGGTTTCACAGTTAGGGAATAGTGTTAGTGTAAGCAGTTAGGGTTAGGTTTTAATATTAAGGTTGAAGGGTAGGACTAGGGTTAGGGTTAGGGTTCGAGTTAAGCTTATGGGTAAGTATTAGAGTTAGATTAGGTTTAGAAGAGGGTTAGAATGTAGGGTTGGAGTTAGCGTTAGAGGTTAGCTTTATGTTTTGGGTTAGAGTTAGGATTACGTTTTAGCTTTAGATTTAGGTTAGAGTTAGGGATGGGGTTAGCATTAGGGTTAGCGTTAGTGTTAGGCAGTAGTGATAGTGGAATGGTCAGAGTTAGGTTTTAGATTTATACGGGAGATAGAGGTTGGGGTTGGCATTAAGGGTTGCAATTCTGGTTAGTGGTTAGGGGGTAGTGTTAGTGTAAGTCGTTAGGATTAGTGTAAGAGGTTAGGTTTAGGGGTTAGGGGTTGGGATAGCTGTACAGTTAGGATAATGGGTTAGGGTTTGAATTCGGGTTAGTTTAGGGTTAGAGTCAGTCGTAAGAGTTGCAGGTTAGGATTTAGGGCTAGGGCTTGGTTTAGTTTAGTGTTTGGTTTAAGGCTGGTGTTAGTATGATGGGTTAGGGTTAGTTTTAGGGTTAGGCTGGGGTTATGGGTTAGGGTTAGAGGTCGCATTAGGGTAAGATTTCAGTGGTTCGAGTTAGGGTAAGGTAGAGTTAGGGTTAGTTTTAGTGTAAGTGGTTAAGGTTAGGGGTAGGGATAGGCTTAGGTTTAGGGTTAGGTTTAGGTTTTGGGTTATACTAGGGTTAGTTTTTGGGTTGAGGGGGTTTGGTTTAGGTTAGATTTTGTGCAAGAGGTAGGGTTAGGTTGGTGTTTGGGTGAATGTTATGGTTAGGTGAATGATAGGTGTAGGGTAAGTTTTAGGTTTAGGGGTTAGGATTATGGATAGGGTAAGGGATGGATAAGTGTTAGGGTTACGGCTTAGAGAGTTTTGTTATTTGAATGGTCAATTTTAGGTTTTAGATTTATATTGAAGGGTTAGGGATAGGACAGTGGTTTAGGGTTAGAGGTAGTGTTAGTGTTATTTTTGGGATAGGGGCTTAGGGTTATAGTTAGTCTTAGAATGATGGGTTAGGCTTTAGCATTAGATTAGAGCTAGGTTTAGGTTAGGCTTTAGGGTTAGGCTTAGAGGTTGAGATAATGGTTAGAGTTAGATATTGGGGTTGGGTTAGCGGTAATTTTAGTCTAAGTGCTTACGATTAGTGACTGGGTTCATGGGCTAGGGATATGAATGGGGCTAGGATTAGATTAGGGTTATGTTTAGGTTTAAGGTTTGGGTTAGAGGTGAATTTAGGAATTAGGCGTAGATTTCAAGTTAGAATTAGGGTTAGTGTTGGTCTGTGTTAGTGTTAGGTTAGGTTAGGTTAGTTACGGCTTACCATTAAGGTTAGGTTAGTGATAGAGTTAGTGTTAGGTTAGGGTTAGAGTTTAGTATTGGGGTTAGAGTTTAGGGTTACTGTTAGAGTCCGCGTTAGGGCTCAGTTTTAGATTTATGGTTAGAATTAGTGGTAGTGGTTAGGATTAAGGTTAGGGTTAAGGGTTGGAATAGTGTTAGGTTTGGGGGTTAGGGTGTAGTGTTAGGGTCAGTTGAAGTGGTTAGGTTTAGAGGTTAAGTGTATGGGTTAGGGAAAGGGATAGGGTTAGGGTTAAGTTTAGATTTAGATTTAGGTTTTTGATTAAAGTTGGAGGTAGGGTTAGGGTTTGAGTTTAGGCTTAGACTCAGGCTTTGATTTAGGATTAGAATGAGGGTATGGGTTAAGCATTATGGTTAGATTTTTTTTAGGGCTAGGTGTTAGGGGGTAGGCTTACAGTTAGGATTAGGTTGTGAATAGGATAGAGTTTGGGGATGGGGGTAGAGATTAGGTTAGGGTTAGAGTTATGGTGCAGAGGTTAGGATCAGTGTTGAGGTTTAGCAATGAATGTTCATATATGTGGTTATGGTTAGAGGTTAGTTTTATGGGTTAGGGGAAGGGTTAGTGATTAGGGAATGAGTTAGTATTATAGTTAAGGATAGGGTTAGCAGTTATGACTTAGGGTTAGGGTTTCAGCTAGGGTTGGATGATGGTTAGGGTTAGAGTTGGCATTACCAGTTGGAGGAAGAGTTAGAGTTAGGGTCTGGTGTTACGGTCTTGGTTAAGGGTAGAGTTAGCGTTAGATGTTTAGGGTTAGACTTGGAGTTAGGTTTAGGAATTACAGTTAAGGTTAGTGTTAGGGTACAAGTTAGGGCTTAGTTTAAGGGTTAAGTTAGGTTTAAGAGTTAGGATTGCATTTAGAGTTAGGTTTAGCACTAGGGTTATCATTTAGATAAGGGTTAGTGTTGGATAAGGTTTAGGGTTAGGTTTAGATGAGGGTTAGGGAATAGAGTTCGAGTCAGGGTCAGGATTAGAGTACAGGTTAGGTTTAGGGGTAAAGGCCTATGCTTAGTGCTTGGGGTTAGGCATTTGAGATAGGGTTAGAGGTTAATTTTCAGGTTAGGGTTAGGCATACTGTTAGAATTAGGCTTTAGAGTTAGTGAATAGGGTTAGGGGTGGGGTTAGCATTAGGCTTAGGGTTAATGTTAGGCAGTAATGATAGTGGAATGGTCAGAGTTAGGTTTCAGATTTATATTAGAGATTGAGGGTGGTTTTGGCATTTAGGGTCAGAATTCTGGTTAGTGGTTAGGGGGTAGTGTTAGTGTAAGTCGTTAGGATTAGTGTAAGGGGTTAGTTTTATGAGTTAGGGGTAGGGATAGCATTAGCGCTACGTTAATGGGTTAAGGTTTCAATTAGGGATATTTCAGGGTTAGAGTCAGTCATAAGAGTTACAGATGAGGATTTAGGGTTAAGGCTTGGTTTAGTTTAGTGTTTGGTTTAAGGCTAGTGTTAGTATGATGGATTAGGGTTAGTTTTAGGGTTAGGCTAGGGTTATGGGTTAGGGTTAGAGGTAACATTAGGTTGATATTTCACGTAAGAGTTAGGGGAAGGCTAGGGTTAGGGTTAGTTTTAGGGTTAGCGGGGGTTTGGTCTAGTTAGATTTTGGGCAAAAGGTAGGGTTAGGGGTGGTGGTTGGGTTAATGTTATGTTTAGTTTTAGGTGAATGATAGGTGTAGGGTAAGTTTGAAGTGCAGGGGTTAGGATTAGGGTTAGGGTAAGGGATGGATAAGTGTTAGGTTAGGGCTTAGGCAGTGGTGTCAGTGGGAGTTGGTTAGGGTTGGGGTTTAGCTCAGGTCCCAGGGGGATTTGTGAGGTACCAAGGCCTGGATGAAGAGCTCCCTTCTTGTCGCACACATCCCAAAAGACAGGGACACGTCTGTGACTGATCTGCCTGGCGCTGTCCCACCAGCAGTGGCAGATGCATCCTGGAGAGGAGTGGAGCTGCCAGGCGCTGTCAGAGGATCTCCCTGAGGTGCCACTCGCTGCCCACCCAGACTCACACACTGTCCCTGACTGGGACAGATACACCAGCTACGAGCTCTGGACACAGGACACAACAGTCCAACAGCAAAGACCATCTCTCCTGTCCCTGACAGACTCTTATGACCCTTGGAGCCCAAAGCCATGGACCACATGAACTCATTGGACATTTTAGAGGCGTGGCCTATAGACTGAGGAATGAGATCTGTGTGTACATCCAGAGATAGGAAAAGCGCTGTTGATTAACTGGAATGTATTGGAAAGTGTGGGACCCGGGCACAACACAGATGGTACAGAATAAGGGGGGGGCACTGTCCTGGTTTCAGCTGGGAGAGAGTTAATTTTCTTCCTAGTAGCTGGTAGAGTGCGG